>NW_024425563.1:87747929-87793149 GCF_017311325.1 Ursus maritimus
GAATGGGCAAAATACCTGCTACTTGAGGGGACGTCTGGACACGGGCAAGGACGGCAGGACCGTCCTGAAGGCGGATTCCCATAGTAACCATCGATGCATCTGGCAAGACAATTTCTTTTTACCAAATGTTCCCAGGAAAAGCTGATATTAGCCAATGTGGATTTGCTATGCTTGGGGACAGCACAACTCCCAAAACTCAGTGTTTTAGAAGATGCTCGCTTGTTCTGTGATTTTTTGCTTTACATTGAACATCCCAAAGTGCACAGTCACTAAACTCAATATAGTGGCAGTGAATTTACATGTCATATTTCAGGGACAGAAAAAGCAAGGTGCCAAGCCAATATATGCCCACTTTTATGTAACCAGACATGGTCTGGCTCATCACAAGATCTTGAAGGACAGGAATGACGCTCTATCTCCCCCCCCCACCCATAGCAATCATTCTACACTGAAATACCATTGAGTCTCTACTCTGTGGTCCCTCAGAGTGTGTTATGACATCAGAACAAAAGAAACAAAATTAAAGTGCATGTGAATTCTGTACCTTTCACAGTTTCTTCCAGTTGTAAAACCCCCGCAATTGAAGCATGAGCCTGTCTCTGGATCACAAAGTTCAGCGAACCCATTACAAAGGCAAGGGCGGCAGTTGGGGAATCCGAAGTAGCCTTCCAGGCACTGATCGCAACGGCGGCCTGCCACCTCCCCCTGGCAGGAGCACTGTCCCGTCATTTGGTCACATACAGGGCTCTTAGAGCCTTGAGGGTGACAGTGACATGCTAGAGAAAGAAAGACATGTTGAGTGGAGGGCAAGTGGTGTGCTGGGGAATGAGTGACAGTCCTGATTTTGTAACCCTGAACTTACTGACGCATCCCGATCAGGTACATAGAGTGAGTCTGAGAACCTGGCCTGCAGCGAGTACCAGGTCAATGTGTGTCACACAGTTCCCTGGTTCACCCAATGAACAGTACGCTGTGAGCCATCGAGGCTTGTAAGTGTTGCTTACACACAGGACCTGAACAAGTAGCATGTTCTTAATGACTTGAACTTCCAATTATCAAGTCAAACGTCAAGATTCTACAAAATATAAAAACTCTTCTCAAGGTGGTTGGATTTTTCTTTTTCCTAGGTGAGATCATAGAGGCTCAATCCTTCTCCAGAAAATCGTTGAATCCTTAGAGCCAATCTTCCCTATACAAAGATGGGAGGCGGAAGACATGTTTGCTCCTTTGTGTCTACTCTTTTGTGAATCTCAAGCACTTCATTCTTTTTTTTTTTTTTAAGAAAGGGAAACAAGTGATCATGGACCTAAGCACTGTGTGCTGGGTAGACAATGACCAGGAAGGTATGCCATCTCTCTGAATCATGACTAAAAAGATTCATTGTTCCTTTACCCGAAAGAATTAACCTACCTGGAGAGAACCACCAAAGACAGGTTTCTGTGGAGAACAGTATTTTCACTAATGGTTTACAGCGTGAATAGAGAACTATATCCCCTTAACATGGGAGCCATGAGACTGGATTACCACCATGTAAGCCCTTATGAATGGGTGGCTTATAAAATCAGTTCCGAGGGCTGTTTACAACCCTAGCATCAGAGAGAGTGATACGCAGGTGGCAGAGCTGTCCCTTTCCTTGACTTCTCAATCTCAGTGTTCTTTTGGCCTGGCCAGCCACTGGGCTTCTACAGCACAGCCAACTCCTTTCCCGGTGTTCCCACATCCTCCCTGGACTGCCATCTCTTTGATACAGACTGCGAAACTCCCAGAAGCATGGGCCGTGTTTTTATCATTACTCGTGATGCCTTCACAAATTAGCGTGTCCTCCTTGCACACGGGCCACGCTAATGTCTGTATCATTCCAATGCTAGGACATGTGCTGTTGAAGCGAGCACCATCACTCAGGATTACCAACGGAGCTCTGTAGCCAGTTCGTGGCCCTCCGAACGGATGAATGAAATACGATGGGAAAATTTTCCTGTACATTTAATCTATGTAGACAGATGACCTGAGTCATGTCGTCCATTTCCCAGTCCCCTCCTCTTTGAAACTCCCACACTGATTTTCCTGCCTTGCAACTCCAAGGTTGTAACCATGCATGTCTTCCCCCATCTGTTCTTTGCTACGTACGGTGACAGCCATGATGTCCCAAACCATAGCTTCCTGGTGAGCACCTGTCACAGCAGCGCCCGGTCACGTGAAGCTTGCACTGGCACTGGCCCCCAAGTCGGCTGCAGCTGGGCCCCACCGAACCCTGGGGGTGACACTTGCAGGCTGCAGGGAGCCAAAGAAGGCAGTGACAGGTGAAGGAAGCGACAGAGAAGCACCTGGTCCTGTTGGGAGCTTTAGTTCACTTCTCTTTTCGTTCGGTACTTCTCTCATCCTCGACTGACTCCTTCATCCGTGAAATGGGAAAAACATAGGATCGACCCCAGGGGATTATAAGGATTAAAGACAATAATGCCCGTGAAGTACTTAGAACTGTGTGGCAGGTAGCAAGTGCTCAATAAACACGACTTAATATACATACCTTAATATACAATAAATGTTACTAAACAAGTTAATGAAAGGCTTAAAAGAAATTGTTTTAATAATTAACTGTTCCAATATAATTAGTATTATCGATATTATTCCTGATGATCTATGTTGGTGCTGGACTATCCGTTCGATTTCCCTTATTCCATCCTTTTATGACGCTGTTTGCATTCTGAAAGCCGGAGTCCTACAGTGCAATGGGAGAAACGTTTGCCCAGAACTCAGGAACCCCGGGCTCTCACTAGAGTTGTCACTCTACAGCAGCGGTTCTCAACCGGGGGGAAATTTTGTAACTCCTGCCCCGGGAACATATGACAAAGTTTGAAGAAATTTTTGAATGTCATAACTGGAGGGAATGTGCTACCAGTATCAGGTGGGCAGAGGGTAGGGTTGCTGCTATACTTCCTATAATGCACAGAATCGCCCCCATGACAACACCCCCCCAACAAAGCATTAATCAGCCCCAAATTTCAGAAGTGCTAAGGGTGAGAAACACTGCTCTATGGCTTAGTGAAATGGACAAGTTACCTAATGTGTTTGGACCCCAAGAGTCTCGTTCATTGGATGAAAGTTTGAGGATGAAAGAAGTTGTTTAGAGTTCATTCCAGCCCTAAAAATTCCAGGATTCCAAGTAAGTATTTTCAGACCATTGTTCTAGTTCCTGGCAGCCAAATGCTATTACAAGGCTCCTTTTTCATACACTCACTGTACTGGGCATTGGGATTCCAACACATCTACAGACTCTGTTGTCTATCTAATCATTGGGAAATTGGCCTTGACACTGATTGTTTGGAGTAGATGCTAAAATAAATTAAATCGATTCACTCACATTCTAAAAAGCTGTGCGTCAGTAGAGCCCGTTGGGCCAATACTCACCTACTGCCCCGTTGTGTAGCCTGGCGGACATGCTGACTACCAGCCTTTCACACACACCGGGGAGCACCTGAGGTCCCGTCTTCGCGGCAATTTCAGCACAGCTGTGCTGCTTATATTCATCTAAATCCTGCTTGCTGCAGAAATTCCCCAGTGAATCGATTTGGGGAATCAGACCAAGCTTTTGAAATAATACAAAAAGAAGACTTAGGTTCATAACTGTCTCCCGTTCAAGATTCTAGTTGTATAAACAATTAGATCTACGAGAAAATGCTTACAACTGAAAGATTTGAAGATTTTCATTGTATTTAGAAAATCATTAAATACATTTATTGACTTGGGACAAAGAGAATAAGACTTTTTTTTTTACCATTCTTATTATATTTTTAGCTTGCTCATGAATTTATCTTAGATTTCAAAGACTTTTAACTAGGTTACTCGTGATAAATTCAGAAATTATGGCATAGTGCATTCCACAGTATTATTGTGGAACTCTAATTCCACAAAACTCTCCTTTTAAACGTTCTGTCCTTTTCTATTACATATGAACAGTAGCATCCTACATCAAACTGTCTGTCTCTTGGAGAGTCACAGCGTAGATTAACATGCTAAAGCTCTGAGAAGTCCTGCAAGAAAGATACTGTTAAACTCAGTGCTTCCATGCTTATTTAACTACTCGGTCCTATATTCAAGTAACACTAACATCCCACAAACTCAGTATCTCATAGATGCATTTTGTGAATTGCTGGCTTAGAGGGACAAATTGTAGCTATTGGAGGGACAAATGCATTGTTCTAAGCTTATTCTCAAAGAGGGATCATGTATAGTTCGATACGTATGCGAAGAAAAGCCATGTGGTTATATTTCTTGAGGAGATTTTACCTACGTTATAACCTATTACCATTTTAAATGTTTTTCAGCGGCGTGGCTGATGCAGGGGAGAGCAAGTTGGTATAAAAGAATCGATCACACCAAGTTGGTCATTTTGAACGACTGGTAGAAAAAGTAGCACTGAAATTAAGATTTAATTCAGCAGGTCAAGTTAAAAGGGTGAACAAGGTGGCCCAGATAAATCTCCCCTGCCTTCTAGTTTTGTCCATACTGAACCTCGTTCCCATGGTCCTTTGCTTCAACCCCCTTTCAACCACCCCCTCCTTCTCCCCCCCAGTGCCCATCCCCACTCCCTGGTCCTTCTTTGCCCTTTGACACACCAGTGGTGGAATCCCAACCCTAGATGCCCATTTCACAGTGTCTCCACTCCTCAAACCTCTATCCTCATTCTCCCTGCACCCCTGAATGGGCCACTCACTGCCTCTTCTTCCTCTGGCTTCACAGAGGAAATGGAGCCTCCCGCTTGCTGCCTCCCAAACTCCTGGCTCACAGGTACTACCCTGTCCCTGGCTCAGTGCTTACGAAGAAGTGTCCGGGGAAGTGGGGTCCGCCACTATCCCCTCTGCCCTCAGGAAACTTTCCTGTGAATTATGCTTTCTTTATCTCTTCCTTTTAGCTGGCATTTAAATGTGCTGAAATCTCTCCCATCTGTAAAATCACCTCCTTGATGCATATTCCTCTTGCCCCCGTCTCTGCCCTTTGACTCCTTGATAGCCACATTTCTTGAAACATTGTTTCCTTGCCACCCTCACTGCCCCCTCCCACATTTACTCTTCACACCAATGCTACACCTCTCCTTCCACCCATCCCTCAATGTTGGGTTCCTTGGGGTTCTCTCATCAGCCCCCTCCTTACTCCACACCCCCATTCTAGGTGACCTTGACATTGCTGTGTCTTCAGTTATCATCAATATAGATCTCTGACATCTCGATCTAGGTCTCCTGCCCACAACTCAATTATAGGCTCCAGATCTGCACAAACAAGCTTACTGGTCATCCCAAAGGCACTACAAACCAACGCACCTGAGCCTGCTTCCTTTCTGTGCCTGCTGGCAGGAAATAGTGCCAGCAGGTGCCAAGCTACTCAGTGTAGAAAACTGAATGAAGCAGGTCATCTTTGATACTTGTCTCTTCTTCATCCCACACACTCCTCCCCCACCTCTCCTCCTCCATACATCAAGTCAATCACAAGCCTGGTCCATCTAAGCTCTTAAATGTGTCTAGGAGGCATTTATCTCTCTTCGTCCCCCCGGTCACTGCTCTAATGGAGGCCATCTAGATTACCATGGTGGCAGCCCAACAGACATCCCATCTTCCACTCTTGTTCCTCTTCCCCCATCAATTTTCTACCCTGTAGTCGCAGTGATTCCTTACATGGCAGTTTGTTCAGATAACCCCTCCTTCAAACATTCAGTGGCTTCTTTCTCTTAACCCCCGCCCCCCAACCTCCCAGCTCAGTGGTTCTCAATATGGGAGGCGCCATCCCCTAAGGGGCATTTTGGAAATTCCGAAGGGTAGTTTTGGTTGTAGGATGAGGTGTGTTACTGGCTTTTAGTGGGTGGGGATCAGAAATCCCAGACGTTTTGACACAAAGGAAAATCAGCCTGTGTCTCCTACAGCTTTTGAATGTTTCACTGATATCCATGCAGGAGAAATCTTTGTTTATAATTATGAGTTGAAAGCCCTACTCTCTGTTTTAAAAACATATTTGCAACATGTTTGCAACATACCTGCTTTCGGGGCCGTCTCACACTGAGTGATTCTATACCTACGAGCAGTCCCTGTCTCACGTGTCTGCGGCGTATTCGTGCCAGTGCATACATTTAAAGTACATAACGCTTCCCTATAATTACTTTCCTTTTACATCTCTGTATTTGCACATTACATTGACATTCTTTGGAAGGTATGCGTGCACATAAGCTATAATGCCTATGAACTGCATTTCAAATCGGTAAAGAGTGTTACAAAATATTTGCAATAAAAAGAGGAGGCTGGGTCAGGTGATGGTGAGGATCACTGCTCAAGGCATCCCGAGCTTTACTGTTCGGGGACCTGTCACAGCTTCCAGTAGCTCTCAGACCACGCTGCCATTTCCCCTGTAACTCTCTACATCCCCCCTTCAGAGAGGAAGTCCTGGCAGGTCAGGGAAGGTGCTTGTCTTGTTACACCGGTGCCTACCGCAGGGTCTAATTCACAGCAGCTACTTCATAAATATTTGCTCAATAAAGAAGTATATACACCTGTCTAGTGTGGTCTCTTAAAGTTGATAGTAAAATGACTGCATTCTCCAAACACGCACCGAGTGAAGAGAGATGCAGAAGGAAGCTGGACAGGCTAGGGTTGGGGATGAGGGCAGCCAACCAGGGGTTTGTTCTCTACAGTTACTGGTCTGAGGCAGTTTCAAGGAGGCCAGTCCTGGCACCAAGCTGATGGGCCAGATGGTAAGAGTCCCTGTCAAGCTATAGGATTTTGTAATGTCATGACTCCCTTCTTCTAGAAACTTCTAAAGACTTGTTTACCAACTGTAGTCCATTGCATGGTTTAAAAGAATGGCAGTTTTATATTTTAGAATGGCTAATATACTTTCGACTCTAAACACATTGTCACAGAAGCATATATCATAGAATCAGGGTGACCAAAGGAAATTTCTAACTGTCTATGTTTGCCAAACAAAAGCTGTTTCTGCAGAAGGAGCATGCAGGGTTGACCAAAGCTTTCATCGCAGCTTCTTGGTCTTAGATAAAATGTTAATCTGGCTGCAGGAGAAGAATGAACTTTGCAAGGGCCAGGGCTCAGGTGGTCAAGCATCTTCCCAGAGCAGCACATTGGTGGTGTGGAAATAACCGTATTTGTCTGTAATCGGAAAATGTGCATTGGCTTTCTACTGGACATCCGGGGTCAGGGACTCTAAGGGACACTGAAGGTGCCCTGCCCGGATCTTCCTGTTCACCAGCTGCTGTGGCATTGGCCGCTAAAGCCTTACAGCTGTCCTTTTCTCCAGAAGCTTGGACTCAGCCAACTTGTCCAGAAGTGAACACACTCACTGGGGGATGGGTGGGGTGGACGACTTGGGCGCGCACACACCCACCCCTTTGCCTCTAGGTGTAACCAGCTCGGTGGTCCAATTACGTTCCCATGCTCCCTGTGGGATCTACACTTCAGCGTAGATCACACCCTTGCTCCGTTTCTTCCCCTGTCCCGAGCCTCTTCTCCCACAAGCACACCCTCAATAAATCAGGGGGACCCAAGGCCCTGTGTCAGCTCCGTCTTCTGGGGAATCTGACCTGAAAGAGGGATGTAGCCTCTCTTCTGAGGTTCTGACACTTGGCCAAGATCAGGCTGCTCTCCTAATTCTCATTCACATCTCATGGTTTTTGTAGCTATATGTTAAGAGAATGTTGCTTGAAAACTGATCAAATGGAAATATTTTTCAGTTAATTTCAAATATCACTGCAATGATTTTATTTACATGTCCGTCTTCTATATCGGGCTGAGAATTATTTGAGGTGAGGGACCAAGAGCTTACACCCCAGGACCCAGCACAGTATCGGCCCATGTATGCTCAGCGAATGGGTGATGACTGGATAATTTGCATGGATGCATGAAATATAGTATCATGCTATAAACTTTGAAATTTACAAAATCAGAAATATTCGGGATATGGATTTAAGATGAGGAGTATCTTGGCTCTTATAAATTTGAGTTTCATTACTATTATAACAATAAAATATCTTCATGATGTATGAATCCTTGATTTCTTCCTTTCCCTTTCTCTGCTCTGCCTGATTCCTAACTTTTAGCTTTTTTCCCCTAAATTAAATCTGTTGGATTTGATTTTCTTTCTTTGTAACTCATGTGTTGGTCTGTGAGTACAGTTCTATTTAAAGTTCCTGGGCAGAGAATAGGACTTACATAGGTAGGGAAATCATGATAGTTTAAACTCTCATTCAAGAGTTTGTTTCTACTTTCTACTTCATTTCTTCCGTAATATGGCAGAACGTCACCACAATATCAGACTGCCCTCCAGGCACAGTATTTAGACCATCTTTGGTTAAGGTTGCCAGATAAAATACAAATCACCCCGTTGAAACTGAATTTCAGAGAAGCAATGAATAATTTTTTAGTATGTCTCGTGCAGTATTTGAGGGCAATATTTTGGACATATTTGTGCAATATTCAAATCTAACTGGGTACCCTGTTTCTTCTCTCCCCCCTCCTCCCCTTCCTCCTCCCTTACTTCCTCTTCTTCCTTCGTTCCTCCCCTCTCCCTCCCTGCTCCTTCCATCTCTCTCTTCCTTCCTTCTTTCCTTCCTCCCTTCCCTGTTTTCTAAATCTTGCAATCCTATCTCTGATCAAATAATCTTATACAATGGCTTTTTTTTAGATGTTACAATACCTGAATTTGTTGAATAAAATCCAAGATCCACCTGCCTCATACTGAATTCTATAGTAGATGATGAAACAGCGAAGTTCCAGGTTATGACTTTAAAATGTTCGATGGTTAAAAATTAAACTTTGAAGACACAATTCGTGAAATGGGGACACACAACTAATTAAAGCAAGGATTGTCCAGCTTCCTCTAAAAGGCTAGAAAGGAAATATTTTTGGCTTTGTGGGTCCTAAAGCCTCCGTGGCAAGTACTCAGCTCTGCCTTTGTAGCTTGAAAGCAGCCATAAAGAATACATAAACAACTGGCCAGGGGCGCCTGGGTAGCTCCTTGGCTCCCTGTCCGACTCCTGGTTTCAGCTCAGGCCATGATCTCAGGGTTATGAGATGGAGCCCCATGGCAGGGGGGATTGGATTCTCTCTCTCTCTGCCCCTCCCCCCATAAAAAAATAAATCTTTAAACAATTGGCTATAGCTGTGTTCAAATAAAACTTTGTAGTGCAGTGATTTGCCAATTAAATTATGGTATTAGAAGATTCTCACAAATATTTTTTTGAAGATTTTATTTATTTGTCAGAGAGAGAGCGCACGCACACAGGACCGCACACGCAGGAGGAGCGGCAGGTGGAGGGAGAAGCAGGCTCCCCACTGACCAGGGAGTGTGATGTGGGGCTCGATCCCAGGACCCTGAGATCATGACCTGAGCCGAAGGCAGACACTTAACTACTAACTGACTAAGCCTCTCACGTGCCCCCTCGCAAATATTTTAAAATGCAATTGTAACAAATTATTTTAATTTTTATCCTCGAAATTACTTAAAACAAATCCCACACAAGTCCCTACAATTCTACTGAAGGTGGAATGTACCTGATACTTTCACATATTTCTGATGATCCTGAGAGTTAACTGGAGAATACTTCCCAGAAATTAATTTGACAGGCTATTTCAAGAGCCATAAACCTTGATGAGTAGGGAATAGATAGGTAAATGAAGGCTTAAATTTCCTTAGTGCCCAAACTCTGCCCAGGGACTAGCCTGGGCCTGAAGTTGCGTACAGAGTGAGAGGTTTGGCAGGAACATCGATGGCCCAACTCTGCGGGGGGAAAGGCATTGAAAGAAGTCATTTGAGAAAATATGATGCATCGTTGCTAAAAATGATATGAAGACACATAAGCACCACGAGAAAATGCTTATGACATAATGTGAACTGAAAAGTATCTGTCTACGTACTTGTATGAGAGCTCTGATCACAAGGATATAAAAACATGGTATGTATAGAGCGGAACTTACAAGACGATGACAATTAAAGTGGTAGAATTTCTCCCCGAACTTTCTGCAATGCCAGGACGCCGTGGTGGCTCAGAGAGGGGGCTGTGGCGTCAGGGAGTCTAGCTCTGATTGCTGACTCCTCCCTCACTGCCTCTGACCCTGTACCTCAGTTCTGTGGTCTATAAAGTGGGGACAATGATGGTACCTCACTCATGGAGTTGTCGAGAAGATTAAACAACAGAATATGCAAAACACTTTCGACCGTTGCTGATGCGGGCTGTTCTGTAAGGTTTGCAATTGGTCTTAGGTGATGTTTACAGAGAATCAGTGATTTTTAAAATGGAACAAACTCATTAATACTTCTAAAGAAACACTGCACCATGGAGTCTAAAAGTAGCATGATAATGGGGCTCAGTTTGGAAGGCAGCACCCCCGTCGCTCCGTGATACTTACTGAATCAACCAGGATGTGTGAATGAGCGTGGGACCCTCCTTCCAAAGGCTGGGAAAAATAGACTTCTATGGAATACTGTACATCTGGTTCTAAACAGATGGGTGTGGGAAGCAGCACGATTCTGTATGAAGAGAAATAAAGCAACAATTCAGTGACAAAAGTACAGTTATATAACCCAAGCGGCCAGGGTGTTTGGTGGTGTCTCACCTGCGCTGAAGCGGGTTCGACCGTGGGGGCGGAGGCCAGGTCTAGACCGGCTCAGATGGGTTGGGTGGACAGCAAATTCCCTCTCAGAATCTCTCCGTGGCTCTTGCATAGGACTGTGCCAAATAGCAAGGCTTAGAAACCCTTAGCCACGGGTTGTCACGACTGCTCGGGGAAAAGGATGCAACAAATGTCCTTCATCCTATCTACCACGCTCATCTCAACAGGGTCTCTTGTTTTATTTTGCCACAAATTTCTGATGCAAAATTAGTGGCCTCAATGTTAGTAGCTTTTTTACCTGATAGACTCTCAGCTGTTGAGATAATGCCAACTGAATATTGGACTCTTACTCTAATAGCGTTTCATTCTCTCACCTCTCCAGGCCTGTCTGGGGAATGGGAAAGGAAGGTTCCAGACTGAGAATCAGGAGGCTAGAATCCTGGTTCTGCAATACATTAGCTACGAGACTGGGGCAGGTCTCCAAGTATTCTCATTCTCAATTCCCTCCTCGCCTGATGAAGAGAAAGTCTACCTCAATGAGTTGTTGGCAAGATAAAATATAATCATAAATGTGAAGCTTAGTGTAGCCCACAGCAAGCACTTAGTAAATGTCACCGTCCCCTTTAATGCACCTCTCCTCCTGCTTAGTTCTTCGATACAAATTACTGATAGATGAACAAAATTCTAAGAAGTCTTCCATGTTTGAGGACAGGTCCCAAGCATACCTCGAAGCCGGCGGTAAAGGGAAAGACGGAGGCTGTAGCCGTGGACTCTCACGTGGACAGCGCTCGCTTCCTCCAAGGGGGTTAACCAAGACCTGGACAGTCCAGTCGGCTGCGGGCTAGACAGGGACATAAAAAGCACATCCTTGTGATGATGCGTGCATGACACACACCTCAAGGACAGCACTTGGACTTGAGTCTGCAACCCCCGGCCCTCTTGGAAAATGAAATTTGGGAGCGAAGTCTGAGAGGCTCACTCTCAGCTCTAACTCGCTGGGGTCTGAATGGCAACCCAGGTAGACGGAATATTGTTTCTGGCCATAGCTCTAGTCCACGGTCTGGAAAAACCCTGGTGTCCCTGATAGGCCTTGTCTTTAACCTCTGTCTCCCAGAGAGTCAATTAATGCAGCCTGACCCTGGATCATAGAAAAATGGAAATTTGGAATACTTCACAAAAGCTTATATCCTTTTTTTCTGTTATTGCATAAATATTATTATGTAAATGTATCATTATGTAAATTGTTATGTAATATTTATTTTGTACTATATGTGTCTAAATATGCATATATGTATATTTATAGCATATGCTAATTAGCCATACTCTCAAAGCCATGCAATTTGGAAATGCTTTTTAAAGATATCAGAGATGTGTCCTCTCTATGGAAAAATTTAAAAAATAGATACCATATTTTTAATGACTTGTCATACTCCTCAGGTCTAAGTTCACTGAAGTCCCTTGGCTTTCATTTATAAGTGAGCAATAGAGAATTATATCATATCAAGAGTTTCAAAGTGGATGAGCAGCTCTGGTCATACAACACACCATGAGCGTTTCCAGAACACGGTCCTTAGAGGAAACTTCGGGGCTCTGAGACCATCCCCAGCCTTATAAAATATTTTTCAGGGGAAATGGTCTGCGGGATTTCAGATTTTCAAAGAAAAGATTATGCAGAGAATAGGTTAGGGGCCACTGCTCTAGATGGAGTGTTTTTTCTGATTTGGTTTCTATTCTGCCTTAGGTATTTCCCAAACAGCAGGGGGAGGTGGCAAGAGGAACAGCCTGCTTTTCGTTTTTCTCTTGTTTCAGGGTAAATTCCAAGTGTAAAATAAATGTCTCTTCTGCATGGATCTTAATCTCTGCACATAGGTTAGCTTATTACATTTTTAACAAATTTTTAGAGGAAAGTCCCAGGAGGGTCAAATTTGTGTTATTTTAGTTTTTTATTGTTCTTATACAAACATTCCATCACCAGTTCCTTAGACCTTGTACCTTAGACACAGAACTTCAACTTCAGCTTCTCCCCACGGAATAAAGCATGTATGCCTCTGGCTTGCTGTGCTGTTTTAATATTGTTAGGAAACTCTTTGATTTCTAATGCTCTCCAGATGTTCTACTTTTTGCAAATCATTTTCTGATGACCCTATCTAGCAAGACTGGAATGGAAGCTCATAGTTCGAGAATGCACTTCAGTCAGGCTTTTACCCCTGAAGAAGCTGGATACCTGAGTTTCGTAGCGAACGGCAATGGTGAAGTCCATGGGCACGGAAATGTTGTTGACGACAAATCTCAAGCCAGCCCCAGGGAGAACCCTGGCAAATCCGGGTCCAGTCCACGCAACAGGGGTTCCAGGAACCGGTTCTCGGAAAACAACGTGAAGGGCAGGCACCTGGCCAAAAGTCACTGAGCCCTAAAATTGGAGAGGAATGCACACAGCTTTGCCTAGAGTCGAGTCCTGGAAGAGCTCAGGAAAAGAAAAAAAGTACATATTTCCTGATGTGTATATGATCCGTCTGAGTCATTGATAAATTACCCCAGGCAGCACCCTGTCCAGAACGCAGCTGGGGATAATGTGCTGAATCTGCAACTTTGGAACATATGTTACTGTACAGAAGGATTGATTTGAAAGCAATGTCACTGGAAACCACTTTAAACTTCAGTACCCCACGTGCTAATGAACAAATTCCACACCGATGACCTTGGGTTTTCTCAGATAGGACTGTGGGACTCTGGCCAAAATATGGAGGGAAAGAAAATATTCCCATGCTTACTTCATGGGCTTTGCTGAATTACGCATGACACTGAGAAGACCCATGTGGAATTATTTTTTTGGATATTTCTTCCATGCAAATATGAGGCATGCTCTTCAATGCACTTGGAGGCACAGAAGTATAAAACTGGGAACACACTTGATCGATTAGCATCCCCAATGGTCTGTATACTGGCTGTCAGCCTGGGGCCATCTGGATCCTGTAGATAATACTTCAGTGACTTCTGCATCTGCCTCCCCACGCTCGCAGCCTCTACCGGAACTCTGCCTCTGGTGGGTTTTTGCCCACATCACCACGACAGGCCCTTGGCCGCGCTCTCCATCCTTTCCCGAGTCCAAAGCACACTGTCCACCACTGCCAATAAGTGTTTCACACTCCTTCCAACTGCCAACAGAATCATGCCCAATTACTTCGTCTGGAGTTCAAGCTGCTCTGTCATCTACCCCAAACTCCTCTTCATCTGATAAATGTTTAGTCAGTAACAATTCAATGCCAATCCCTGCATTAGGAACGCGAAGATGAGTAGGACAGAGTCCTTGCCATGGAGAATCTTGCATTGGAGACCGAAATGTAAATACAAAACTGTATCAACCAGATTAGGTTCCAATGGACAGATACAGGTAAACGTGTCTATATACTCTCACAATGGCAGTAGACACTGGAGGTGCCCCTCGGGGTTCCCCTTTACCGGGATGGTGCACCCACCCCCAAGTGGCTGTGTGTGTGGCTTCTAAGACCTCACCATTTCCTTCTTCTCTGGAGAACTGCCCTCCTATACCTCCTGCCCAATCCCACCTCCATCCCTGGCCCCAGGGTAGCTCGCAGCCAATGGCTTCTTAACACAAGGGTATCAACAGCAGACCCTGGCTTCTCAGTGAACAGGACAACTTTGTCTGAGCTTCTTCGTGGATCAATCCAGTTTGTTTCATCTGAGACCACATCTTACTCTTTCCTCTTGTTTTGTTTCTGTCATTCTCTTATGGAGTTTTCCCAAATAACACCTCCTTAATAAATCACATGCACCTGAATCCAGTCTTAGGCTCTGTTTCTAGGACCTAGACTTGACCTGAGACAGTCAGTGCCAGACGGTTGACCTAGAAGCAGACTCCCAGATGCAATCTGGGAAGAGGATTGTTTTTGGTTCAGCTGGCAATGAGGACCCCCGTGTGTAATGTGTATCGATGATCCCTGGAACGTGGTTAATAGAGCAACTGCTGTCCCCTGTGCAGAACTGGGACCGGGTACAGGGGAAAGGGGGGCACTGACTGGAGATTTCTGGCACTGAGAGATATGGGGGAGCAGTAATTATAAGGACTGTGGAAATAGGGCGTAGTTGTTGAACACCACTGATGCTTGGATGAGAGAAGATGACAGGCTCAGGGACATCAATCGCTAATTCACAGCCCAGTGTGAGAATCAAAGGGCCTCCTCGGAGATAAAGACTCCTCTCCTTTAGTTAGATGGTGGGAAGAGCAGAAGACCAGGTACAGGACTCAGTAGTAAGACTTGCAGAACTTCAGAGAAGCCTGAATTCTCAGGTAGGTAAGTCACCTGTGCCAAAGTCAGGCCCCACACAGGGAAGAAGAGGGCTCTTAAGACATGGGTGAGGCACATGAGAGCCTCGAACCCTGAGGTTCTCCTGAGCACTCTCGGACCATAGAAGTAATCCATCACTCTTACTGGAAAATAGAGCCCCTCCACTCTCCCCCAGCCACATTTGAGGACAATATAGAAACCTCAAATGATGCAGATGCCTTGGAAGAAAATGTGTACCTTCCTCAGGCTCTGCCTACACTACCCCTCCTGACCACTTGCCTGATAATGAGCATCAAGTTTCAGCATGGTCTGACTGGCAAAGGGCTGGATCTCCGACAGGGACCTGGCTAACATACACCACTAGCAACTGGGAAAGAACGGCTGGCTAAGGGTCCTGAGGTTGCTAGGCCAACGAGGCAGACTATGAAACTGGATAAAGAGAGTTTGTTGATTTGGGGTCACCAGTAATGTAGGATTTAATCGCCTGGCAAGAGCCCTGGAGCCTTGGGAGACAGATCCAATATATCGCTGGAGGAAGCTCTTGGAAGCTTGGCAAAAGCTGTGGCCCCAAGGAAAGAAAGTAGAGGTTCCACAACAGCTGTGGCAGGCTGTGGAGGAAGGGATACAAGGCTCAGAGTAGCAGGCATACTAGAATGGATCTAAAATGCAAGACCAGAAAACACACCAACTGATTACGTTCCTTGAAGGCCTAGTGGACACTCTACATAGCAGGGAAGTAAGCAATAAACTGGTGAGAAGGGCATCAGCATCACTGGAAAGCTCAGTGTCGAGCATCCTCTGCAGGCTCATAGGACCCATCAGGACAAAACTGAGCTCCTTAGTATCACTGCAGAGGACAGGATCACAGACATCAAAGGCTGGGTATCACTTAACTCTCAAAAGCAAGATGGGTACAATTATTAAAGTGGGCGGCAAGGCTGGAGTAGGAGACAAGGGAGCCTGACCCATAGGAATCTTCTCTGGAGATGATTCATAGAACATGGTGTTCCTAGGAGCAAGATAGATGAGCAGAAAACAAAGGTATTGCTTCACATATATAATCAAAAGTGATCCGGTACGAATTAGCGAAAGGCTGAGGTCAGCTGCGCCCATGGAAAGACATGCTTTGTCAAGTTCCTAGATCTGAGCCACTTCTCAGAACCTGGTGACTGAAAAGAGGCCAGATACCCATGAAGACAGAATCTTTAACACCACGGCAAGCGTAAACCAGGTTCCCAAAGTGCCACCATGGTCCCCTTGTTAGAAGAGGGGCATATAAGGGCCAGGTAATATATGAAGTCCTGGCCTAAGTTCTTTTTACAATGGGTTTACTGCATTTTACTGAACCACCCATTCATTATTTCCTCCAATTCCTGAATATGTAATTGGCATAGACCTACTTAGCAGTAGACATTGACTCTTTGACGTAAGGTAACAGAAGAGCTCATACGGTAGGAAATGCCAAGTGATAGGCTTGTGAAATGCCCATCCTCCTTCACTTTCTCCCCACCAAGCCAATATAGCAAATAAAAAACAATATTCCAAATCACTGGCATCCTCAAAGTGCCACTCTCAGGACTTGGTGGTGGTTCCCATCATACCCTCATTACAAACTTAATACAAACCTAACCAGCTTGTAGTCCCACTTGCAGCTGCTACGCCTGATGGAGTATCTTTACCAGAGCAGATGAATGCCACCTTCATACGTGATATACAGCTACTGAAACGCAAAATGTATTTTTCTCCATCCCCATACAGAAGAAGGAACAGAAGTCATTTGTATTGATTTGGGGTGTAAATTCAGTCTTGCCCCAAGGCTGTTCATTCTCTGTTCAGTCTAACAGTATAGCCTCAAAGGCTTTGAACCATCCAGATATTCCACCAAATATCACACTGATTTCCTATACTAAAGGATAGTGAAGTTGGGTCCCTCGGACCAAAGGATGTTATGTGTTCTCCCAAAGAGAGAATCAGACACTCTGTGGCCTTGGTCAGCAACACTCTCTGAGGGCTCAGAGTGTCTGATTCACCAGTGAGGGAAAACAGAACACCTCCTCAGCTCAAGGGACCCACTTCACAGCAAAAGAAGTATAGCAGTGGTCATGTGACTTTAAGATCCACTGCTCCCACACAAACCAAGCCGTCCAGAAGATGATAACCTCAGATTGGGGTGGAATGGGGTCTCTTAAAGATGCACCAGCTTCAGCTAGCTTGGAAATGACACCCTGGGAGGCGGGACAGTGTTCTTCTGGAGGTTGTTTACTCCTTAGAGCGAAGGCCTTTATGTAATGCTGCATCCCCAACAGGGAGAAAACATGGGTTTGGAAATCAAGTAGGAGCAGCCAAGCCAAGCTCATTGTCACTGAGAGTGATCATGGGAATTTGGGCTTCTTGTGCTTATAACTTTAGGCTCTGTGGGTCTTGATGTCTGGATTCTTGGGCAAGAGCAAAGAATTCCACTAAACCTTAACGCTATGGCTGCTGCATGGTCACTTGGGCTCCTCATGCCAGTAGACCAGGAGTCCTTGGAAGAAATGACCACAACTGGAAGGGCTGAAGCTGTACAATCAGGACATGAGGAGGCCACTAAGACACCCTTGGCGCTGCCCTACATGCCCTAGCCTGATGAGACCATGGAAACCAGGGGCTCAGACCCTGGAGGGATGAGGGTCAAAGTCAGCCCACCCAACAGAAGTGCTAGTTGAGGATGAGAGGAATCTAGAATGGGTGGCAAGGAGGGAGGAAGACAGTATCAGTTACAACCTTGGGACCAACTGTCGCAGCTGAAGACTGCAGTCTGTCCCACTAATCTTCTTTTGTAGATCTCTCTAGATCTCTCCAGGAATGGGGATCAGTAAGGATCCTGGAGAACCCATGCTTGCATGGAATGAACTTAATGTAAGAAGCACATGGGCAGGGTCAGCTTCGTGGGTGTGCAACATGTGTACTTGCAGAGGGTCCCACGCTCAGAAGGGCCCCCTGCTTGTTTCATGCTCTGCTGTCAACAACTTGAAATAATAATTTTATCTTTGAAGATGTTTTGTAAGTGAAGTCTCCTGGGACAATGGAGGGCACACGTGAGCATAAGAGCTATGCCCACTAGGTGCTTGCTCGCTCACCGCCATTTGCAAATAGCTCACATGATGCCGGTGAGCATAGCATTCAAGTGGACCTACTCTGCAGGTGTCTTCAGTGAGCCTAAGAGTGCGTACAAGGTAAATGTGTTACATTTATGACTGAGTAAGCAGGGTGCTGACAGCTCCAAGGAGCCAGGCTTTCTGTTCCAACCAGAACTTGCTTTGAAAGCAGAAAGAAGGCAAAGGCATTCTAAGAAAGACATTATTCATGTGGCTTCCCTGTATCGGCCAGCTGCTTACACCGAAGGATGACTGGAAGGAATAAAAGATAAGGTGACTCCCAGTTGCCCTTCTTGCAGCCCTCCCTAACTCATTAGGACGCTGAAGGTAGGGAGTGTTGCTAGGACACAAACCGAGAAGTGAAATGAAAACTAAGTTGAGTCAGTTTTGTGCAGCATTCCTTTGTTCTGGGAAGAACAAGATACAGATGCACACGTGACTAGAAAATACAAACTGTGTGATTTCAGTGATTACAGGAGCCAAATGCTCTCGTGTTTGCAGTGAAAATTGGCATTGCGTGACATAAAGATGAATGGTACAATTCATGCTAATCATTTAGCTTTTTAATATTTCTTTTCTTCAAATGACATTAAGTAGCAAATAAAAAACCACTAACAAGTCACAAGAGAGACGATGGAAGAACTAAGAAGCTAGGTATTTCAGCATCTTCCATGTTCTTTTTCCCTGATTTCTGACAAAGGCCTCTGCTTGGGGGTCTGAGCACTGCCCTTCGCCGGGCCCCTCTCTCCAGCCACCAGCTGCTGTGACTGTTGGCTGCTGTCTCACACTGCCCGCTTCTATTGAGAATCGCCCTTGGATGGGAGCCACCTCACTGGGGAGGTCGCTGGCATCTTCCCTGGCAGCCCACAACCATGACTGACCGGTGAACACAACAAGCCTGCAATGGGGGCCAATTCTGTCGTATGGTTTATGCTTCCAACCTTGCCCAGGGACCAGGCCAAGGCCAGACTCTACCCCAGACTCATCCTTGCCTTGCTTGCCCCTCCCCCACCCACTGCCCTTGCTCCCTGCAGGCTTCTCCTGATGAGTGTCCCCTTAGTAAAGGCCACATACCCGAAGCTCTGCGGTCTTGTCTGTTTCCGGGGAACCCAACCGAAGACAGAGACTCAGCACACATGTACGCAGGTATAGAAAACAGAAAAAAAAAGTTTCACCAAAAAAATATGCCCTTGCTTTGTATTGTTCTGTTGCACCAAGCTGGCCCAGCCAATTGATTTCATAACCCGCTTACTCATAGGCAGAACCTGCAGTTTGAAAATTACTGGTCTCTGGGACTCCAGAGATGGGAAACAATGAACTATGTCCAGATGGCGGGGTAGGGGATGTCAGAGGAAGATAAATCGGCATTGGGTCTTCAGGGATGAGTAGAAGTTTTATGAATCACTCATACAGAGGTGGTGTTTCAGGCAAGAGTTGGGACAGTAGTCCTCGGATGCTCGGAGCTGTGTTTCTCGGAGTGCAGTCAGGGACCACCTGTATCAGAATCACCTCAGGGTGCTTGGCAGAGTTCTGACCAGGCCCCGATTCCCTAATTCAGCGTTTTGAGATGTAAGGCCTGGGATCTGCATTCTGAATGAACTCCCCAGACAATATCAATGCAGAGTAAAATTTGAGGTTCGCTGACCTGCATCACAGAGAGCCAGGGGAGGGCAGGAGCCACTCGTTCCCCACTCTTCTCTTTCAGATGGACTCAGAATGAGAAGCCCAGAGAGTCAGAGAAGGCTTCATGGGCATGTGGTGTGGGAACAGAAACAAGAGAAAAAGCAAGGCCGCCATATTGATGTGCATGGACCCAGGAGGAAGAACACCAGCCAGGAAGCCTTCTCTGATCCTCTCAGCTGGTGGTTCCCCTTAATTTGGAGTCCCTCTCACATTACGTGCACCTCTTCTAGGATACTCACCCCATCCAGCCGCCATTAGTTGTTTGTGTACATGGCTCATCTCCACAACAACAATCTCAAGGGTAGGCTTCATGTCTACATATTTTTGTTATTGATCCAAGCATTTCATTCACTCAAAGAGGTCTCTTATATGTAAGGAACTGACTCAGGTGCTAGGTTCATGACTAAGCCAGCTAGCAGCTGATTTCATTTGCCTTCCAACACACCCATTCATGCATACGCACATAGGAACGCTCAGTAAAGATCTCAGTGTATGAATGAACAAATGAATGAATGGGCCTTAGGCACCTCCGACTTTGGCTAATATAGGTGGATGGCTGCTACAAGGTCCTCAGGTCTCTTCGGGCCTTCTGAAGCCATTGGAGACATGGTACTGCGGAGGGGGCATCATTCTGCTCTCAGGCCAGCACTGTCCAACTCCCATGGCCTCCGATTCCAGGGCATAGCCATGAACCATCTCAGGGATATCTGCAGATCCCTTTCCCTCCACCAAAGGGGAGAACTGTTCCTCAGCACTGTACCTTTCCTTTCTAAAATGAAAAAAAACTGTGAATTCACAATACCTAACTCTCTGACTCCAGAATCCATCTTTCCAGAAACTTCTGTCTTGAAAGAAAGTAAGCTACTGAAGTTTTGCGCAGAGGCTCTAATTACGTCGACTTTGTGTCCTCCTTTCGTCCATTCCATCCTTGAGGATACTGGGAGCTTATATGGCCTGAGCACTTACCTGGGCCCCACATGGTTCTGAGGGCAGTACTGGATTGCTCATTTACGGCAAGACAGACAACAGCCATGAAGAAATGGTTTACCTCACTCCTCTCGTCAGCACGTACACTCTGCTTCTGATTGCTCTTCAGTCTTATATTGCCTTTGTCAACTACGAAATCACTCCCTTGTTGCTGGAAATACACATCACATGTAGGCAAAGCTGTTGCTGGTATCTTAAGAAGAAAAGAAACAACAGTGTGAGCAACCTCAAAAGTTCCCATTGTACCACAGGGCAAGAGTTTCAGATTCTCCAATAACTTAAAGGTAACCACGATTCTCATTTCATAGCCTCAGGAAGGAGTCACGAGGCAGTTTATAATTTTCTGTTCCTCTGTGAAAATGGGAAATTTTTGGTAGTCCTATGAGCATGTATTGGGTTTTCTTTTTAAAGGATACTATGTACCGTTGAAATTCAAAATGGGGGAAACACGTATTCTTATCTACTGGTTTTATGGTATTATAAAAGAAAAGCACAAACGCTATGTTTTAATGTGAAATCTCGAGAAGGAAGTTGTAGAAAACCAACAGGCATGGTGTCGAGACTCAAATTTATTAGCTTCTTGTCACTCTGGCTACTCCCTAGACCAATTCCTGGCAGTTCTCACAGTTTGTGGGATTTGGCCTTTGGGGTTCCCACGAGAGGTGAGAGGAGAGCCAACCCCAGTGGCCAAACTGAAGCAGAGGAATTGCATTCATGCAGCTCCAGTTTCCTTAAAATCCTGGCCTTGTGGGCTTCTCTCTGATCCCATGTCCTCAGGGGTGACCCAGTCAGAATCCCCAGCCGCTCATTTCCACATTGTGACTGCACTGCGGACATGGTGTTTCCTCGGCTTTCATTGTTGGTGTTACAAACACGATTTTTAATTTCACAGGTGTCCTGGTTGTTGGTCACAAGCAAGCAGCCCTAGGGTCAGCTGTGGCCTGCTTCGGGAACTCTCTTACTCTCGTGTTTACTGCTCTGATTCTCAGCTACACTCTCTAACCAGCTGCCTGACCTCTGTGATGAGGACCCTTGGACAGGCTACACTGGATTATGCCAATTTGTCCTCCTTTTTTTTTTCCCCCTCACCAAGTGAGTTCATCATCCTCACCAAGAGACTATTTTATTAATTTTATACAGACAATATATTATGGAATTAGCTTTATACTATAATGTATTAAATTCTATACTATGTTAAATTCAATTACTATTAACTTTTTGTGACCACAGGTCATTTCTATAAGAAAACAGACCAGTGCTTCCCAAACTGCCTACGTGAGGACTCAGTGAAAAGATGGCGGTCAATGAACCAGGAAGCAGGCTCTTGTCAGACATGAATCTGCTGGCGCCTTGATCTTGAACTTCCCAGCTTCTAGGACTGTGAGAGAGAAATTTATGTTGTTTATAAGCTACCCAGTCTACGGAGCTTTTGTTATAGCAGCCTGGATAAATTAAGGTACACACATACACAGACACACCTTTTGAAGACCCACCAAGAAAGTTAATTGTTGTTTTCCTATTAGAGTATTTAAACAACTATTCATAAGCTGTGGTCTTGGAGTCACATCCTTTCATGTGTCCATCATTCTTTCTCTTCTCTCTGCTTCCTATTAACTTAGACCCCTCCTTGCTCCGCCAGACTACAGCAGACTGCTCTCCCTCCATCCCAGGCCTCACTTGTCCTAAACCGTGCTGACTGGAACACTGAGGACAGTCTTCATCAGGTCAGTCCCTTGCTCCGAAAGCTTCTGTGAGTTCTCATTGCCCAGAGGATAAAATATAGTCTCTTTCATAAGAGAATTGAATCTTTTCCAATACTTCTTCCTTATATGAACTTCCTGTTCTGTGAATACACCTGCACTGTCTCTCCTCTGAGCCATTACTTATAACTTCCCTGGCTGGACTGTATTCTCAGCAAGGCCACCAACTTGTTTTCAAGTCTTAGGCCATATTACTCTACCTGTGCATTAAGCCTGTTCATAAAGGATCGTTCACAGCTCCAAAATCATAATGCACAGCACGTATCAACTCTCCTTGTCATATGGCTCTGTGCTGCCCTTGGCCTGGAGGTCAGTGTTACGCACTGGGTGGCACCTATTGATGGGATGAGAGCAAGTGTTTTGGAACCCGATGCACCTGGGGTTTCAATCCAGGGCCCACTGCCCACCAGCTGTGTGACTTTGGGCAAGTTGCATAACCGCTCTAATGTTTCCCTCATCTGGAAATTAAAGATGCTAATACTTAGGTTGCTTGGAAAGTCAAACGACATAATGCATATAAAGTGCAAAGCATAAAGCACTAACTACGTGGAAATCTGTGGGGTTTAAAAAAAATTTTTTTTAAAGTAACCTCTACTCCTGACCCCAAGATCAAGAGTCGCATGTCAAGCCAACTGAGCCAGCCAGGCACCCCTGGAAATTTTATTAATACCAACAGCAACAGCATAGTAAGCACACAAAACATATTTGTTATATGAATACACAAGTAATTAGTGTCTAACTTATACCCTTTCTACTACAATTAAGGATCACGTTTTTAGTGGAGAGGAAATTATTCATGCTGCTATTTTTTATTTTTTTATTTTATTTTTTTAAAGATTTTATTTATTTATTTGACAGAGATAGAGACAGCCAGCAAGAGAGGGAACACAAGCAGGGGGAGTGGGAGAGGAAGAAGCAGGCTCCCAGCAGAGGAGCCTGATGTGGGGCTCGATCCCATAACGCCGGGATCATGCCCTGAGCCAAAGGCAGACGCTTAACAGCTGTGCCACCCAGGCGCCCCCATGCTGCTATTTTTTAAACACTTAGCATCAATCCCACCTTGAATTTACTTTCCTTTGTCATACATGACTTTCCAATTCTTTAAGCAATTTTCTTGGCCCTTTAGACCCGTTCTATAGCCTTGATTTTTTTTTTTTTCTTAAAGCCATGGAGAGAGGAGCAAGGCTTCTCCTTGGACGTTCCTCACAGTTCAGAGCAGTATCAGCACAGGATATGATCCCACTTCATGGCTTGTCAGCACACACCACGTGGTGCACAGGGAATAAATGTTACGTATCAGCCCATCTACTCTAGATAATTACATCTGCTTTGTGTTTTCTCATCTAAAACGATGGGAACGATTGTATTTATAGTTGTATAGGAAAGACAACCCTGTGTGTCCCCTCTACTGTTAAACTGTTAGTTACCATGTTCACAACACTGCTGATGCCAATGTGTGGTTCATTCCCACATCCACCAAGTCTCCGACACCAGCTGGGTGTCTTATAATTCAGTCCTGACACCATCTCCCCAGATTTAGTGTCAGATGCCACGGGTTAAGAGCTCAGTCCCACCAGACTGCCCCGCCCGGCCTTTCAGAAGCCAGTAGAAAATCCAGGTTGTTACCAGTACTTCTGATCAACCAGCTATAAACTGGGTTCCTGAGACCCGCTCCTTGAGCTCGATAATTTGCTAGAGTTGCTGACAAGACTGAGGGGAACACTTATGTTTAGTGGTTTATTATACAATAAAGGATCCCATGAAGGATACAGATAAACAGCCAGATGAAGGGATACATAGAGCAAGGACTGGACTGGGAGGGTCCTGGAAGCAGGAGCTTCTGGTCCTTGAAGTCGGGGTGCACCACCCCCCTGGCACACGGATGTGCTCACCAACCTGGACCCTCTCTGAACCCCATACTTTGGAGATTTTTATGGAGGCTTTATCACATAGGCATGGTCGATCATTAACTCAATCTCTCGTCCCTCTCCCCTTCCCAGAGAATGGGTGGGGGGTGGGACTGAAAATTCCAAGCTTCTAATCATGGCTGGGTCTTCGTGGAGACCAGCTCCCATCCAGAACCCCATCAGGAGTCACCCGATTAGAACGAAAGATACTCCTATCACCAAAGGATTTCCAAAGGATTTAGGCGTTCTGTGTTAGGAGCCAGGGTCAAAGACCAAATACTGGAACAAAAGATGTTCTTAGTGTCCTTATCACTCAGAAGATTACACGGGTGTTAGGAGCTCTGTACGAAGAACCAGGGGTAGGGACCAATATATATTATCTATTATTTGACAATAGCTACAGCCTAACTATAAATACCAATATGACTTTCCCAAAGTTGTTTTTTTTTCCAGTCACCATCATAAAGACAAAATTAAAAACCGCAAAGAACGCAGACATACAATTGTTACATTTGACTCCACCCACCATGGTTGTGAGTCTAAGGTAGGGACAGTGAAAGCCCCCTGCCCCCGCCCCCTGCCCGAATTCCAGTCAGTAAAAGAGAACATTCCAAGCCTCGTATGGGGCGTTTTCATCCCTCCCACCAACAGTGTCCAGAGAAAGAAGAGATCTCAGGAAATGACTTTGTGGCTGGAACCTGGATGAGTTCCCCCGTTTTCTATCCAAATCCTGTCTTCAGAACCGACCTTCACATGCTTTCTCTCCTTGAGACTTTCACCTCGCATTACCTTTTCCCGTCACATTCCTGCCTGTGGCTGGCACCACGTGCTTGAGAATGTCACAGGAGTCTAACTTGTATTTTCTCTAACCATTCCACATGTGCGTGCCTGCTCCTCTAACCAGACTTTTAGAAAAATACGTTTAGGAAAAAGATCCCACGGGACTGTGACTTGTAAGAAACGAAGGAGCCCGCCAAGTGAGATTTGCAATCACACACTCCAGTGAACATGGCGGCCTTCAGTGAGAACTGCTAATCTGAGAGCAGCTTCAGGAGGCCAGAGAACATAGCGTCCACTCCTGTCAGGTTCCTGATTCATTCATTCATTAGCAGAGGTCTGTGACGTTCCTACCATGGGTCAGGAACTGTGGTAGGCACTAGGGCAACAATGGTGAATGGCATACACATCTATCCTTCCCTCTCATGGTTTACGGTGTTGTGGGGAAGGCAGACAATAGATGCTCAATAAGCGCGTGGTATCTGAGGGGCATACTGAAAGAGCAAAGTGAAATCACAGCTTAATGCAATTCCCACTTACGTGCAGGGCTCTGCGCTAGAACTGGACTACAAAGATTAAATAAAATGCGGCCTCTGCCCTCAAGAATTTCTACAGTCTTCAGTTCCATGATAAATTAAACTCTACCTGATCTGCATATCTGGGCAAGACCATTCTTTTCCAGGTACTTTACCCATGATCCCAAGGGCGTGTTGTATGTATGTCCTAACACACCATCAAATCAAATCTGTAAGGAGACGAAATGAAATACGCACCAAAGGCGCAAGTCCTTGCAGTGGGGTGGCTTCTTCTGCCTCGTAAAGATAGAAATTCAAAGGAGCAAAGAAGTAGCCGGGGGCCGGTTCAGTACAGCGGCGGCCAGTGATGTGTGGGCGGCATTCACACTGCCCATCCTTGGGTGAGCACCTGGGGAAAAACAAATCCATCATGCACAAATGTTGGGGGGGCAGGTATGAAATGAAGACATGGGGATGCTGAGCTCAATCCCTTCTGAGTTTGGACCCACTCTTTGAATAGATCAATCAGTTGTCTTGAGGAGGAAGTTAGGAGGCCATGGGCTCTATGTGTCTGGTCTTGAAAAGCCAATCCAGGTCTATGAAACCCAAGTAGCCACTTCTTTTCTTGATTCTGCTCTAAAGACTGCAAAAAGGAGTGTAGTACCTCTCATTATAGGGTGGCAAAAGTTGGTGTTTTAGGCAGGTCAAGTCATACGAGGCATCCATCCTACCACCTCCCAGGGTACCCGGGGAGTAGAACTGTTTCTCTCTTAGGAATATTTCAAGCAAAATAAATCAACTGGGCTGTAGTTAATGTTTCAAGATCATCGCTGTTCAATGCCCTTTGCCTGTCAGGGAATTAAAGCCCGTCATCAATGACTATGCGCCTATCAGAATAAAATGTGCTTTTATGTGGAAATGTGAGTGACTATAGCCACAGAATTTTGTCTTTCATTTGACTGACTTACATGTTGGAATAAGCACCTCCGATATCACAGTCGCAGGGAGAACAGCCATGGAGGTGGCCTTCCAGTCCCCAGTATCCAGCCTACAAAGAGAAACCGCTCAGCCGATTCCAGCCACGAAGAGATTTGCTGCTCTGAAGCGTCATAGTAAAACCAGTACGGTTTAGTTGAGTCATGTCAACTAGCCACACAGCCTGGGCCATCACCCAGCCTTTCTTGCCTGTGCACTTGGTAATGATCTTTGAGGACACATATCTCCCATTTCTGGGGCTTGAAACGAGGGGGACAGGCAGGTTGACTGCAGATAACTCCAAGCTCAGACGGGGAGGAAACTACTGGGTCCTATGAAAGCACCAATTTAGCTTCCCACTGAGTTACTTAAGACCCGTCTTGGGAGAAGGTCTTCAACTAGCTGATCTGCAACCGCTTTTGTAAAACCAATAGGTTCCCTTACCACAAAATCCCTAGGGATTTTTACCTTCACAACCCTAAAATATTTGGGGGTAAAAAAAAAAATCAATCAAGCTGCTTTTGAGATCTTAGTTGGATATCACAGTTCAGTAGGCTCACTTGTTTATAAATAAGTTGTTTTGGCATAATAAACTCTGTGAGAGAGTCAACTTTGTTCGAGACTTTTTTCATCATTGCAACATCTTGACCTTTATTCAATATAAGCAGCTGGTGAGATACAAACAACTGGTTCTTAAGTCTAATAACATTTTGCTATAAAACGCTCGAAAAAAAAAAATACCCCCCCCCTCAGATCTCAAGTTAACACGCTCAGACAAAATTAAGGTCTTAATCGGCATGGCGCTTTTGCTGGAAATGGGTCTGTTAAGTATTAATATATCTTTTTTTTTCATCAGCTTGGTAAAATTTTATGCCTGATTTTACTCAAAAAGATTTAAACATTAAAAGTTGACCTAACTTGTTACAAAACACAGGAACAGACTTTTGATATTTTTCCCAAAACGAAAACTTCTGTTCAGGCAAAAACAAGTGCCATGACCGGCCTCACTGAGGATGTGGTTGTGAAAACTCCCCCTGGGCTGGGGGTGCTGGCATGGGTGGGTGGGGCAGCTCCACACAGATCCTGGGCGCCACTGGACACAGGAGGACGTGGGGTCCCTGGCGGATGCGTGGGCTCACCACAATGGACAAGCCCCCACAGGGCAGCCCCTGCTCGGTTATTCTCCTCTTGGCAAACACAAGCCCCTTAACTGCACAGTGGTAGCCTGAGTCTAAGTTTTGTCAGCCATCATCTGACGTCATGTCTTCGCTGATCCCATGAACCAGCCCTGCTTCCTTCTCCGTGTTTCCCCCTCACGGCCACGGAGCTGGCCGGGCTCATCTTCCTTCGTAATTTCTGGGTCACCTGCCCTGTCTTAGAGAGTTCCCTCTTCCTACATACTTCCCGGCTTTCTTTCCCCACCTCCTGTGCCCCATCCTCATATGTTTTCAGTAAAATGACTTAAAATATTAGCACAAAACTATGTTGTAATAGGCATATGTTTCTTATTTATCAGCTACATTTCTTCAGACACATCAAGGTCACTGTTCTTTTATTAGGTTAAGCTTTTTTTTTTTTTTCTAAAATGTCATGGTGGCTGCCAAGATTGGAGAACAAAGGGACATGTTGGATTTGAACTCCCTAACTGCATGACACATGTCTTATGGCATAAAAAAGGGTTTCTTTCACTAATTTTAGACATACATGTTCATACGTTTAGTGGAGTCTGTGAAAAGTCCAGGAACTTATTTCCCACATAATCTATAATACATGTAAATCTGTGGTTTGGGGGGGGGGGTTTGGGTTTTTTTGTTTTTTTTTTAAAATGAGCTCATCCAAAATATTTTTTAGGCAAGGAGTGGTAGGGGTGATAAAGGGACTGTATGCAAGAGCCAGATCTGGTGGGTGGAGAGCAGGGAACAGCTAAATCATCACATTCTATACTGCTTGGCACTTGGGAGAGAACAGCGTGTAACACTTCTGACATTGGTGCCTGGGTGGGTTCAGGCCAATTTGGTAAAAGTTGGTGCGCTGGTGAAGGTTTAACAACCGGCTCTCTCTAGAAGGGTGGGGGCTGATTTCTAGTGTTTGCTGATTTCTGAGCGTAAACAGCTTTTCCCAGGGAGGCCTGAAATGTATCAGGATAAGGAAAGCAATTAATAAGACTGGGTCTCTTCTGGGCAAGGGCATTAGAAATCGGAGCAACGACATACAAGGGAAATCCTAGGCAAATACATACGATGCATTCTTCACAGTGTGGTCCCGTGGCAAACGGCTGGCACAAGCATTGCCCCGTGTCCACATCGCAGGTTGAGAGGGGCAGACTCCCGAAGGGGTTACAGTTGCAGGCTGAAAGCACGGCAAACACAATTATTCTCATTTTTATTGACCCCACTCTTGTCCTGAAGAGATCACACTGAGCAAAACGTGTGGCCCCAAAAACACAGAGCAGCCAGCCCTGCCCAGCGTATTGTCTGCCTGGTTGCACAATTATTGTAGTGCGTGCAACCCCACCCAGGAAAGCCAGGGCCAGACCCTTCCAGAGCCCTCATGCGGTTCTGCTGGATGGCAATTAGGAGGAGACGAAGTAGAAGTCGTGCAAGCAGGGGCAGCTGGCAGTTACCCTGTGTGATGCCGCAGGTGGGGGCAGCTTGCTTCACGCAGGGCAAGGATTTCTGAGGGTCGAGGTTGTTATCGATGGCTCCATTTTTGGCAGACGCATCTAATGTTTCTCTCTCACCTCTCTCTTCTTACTGCCTTGTTATGTTTTCTTTTCATTGTCTCCCTTCTCTTTCTCTGCCACGCACAGGCATCCCTGAGTCCTGCTTTTGTTGTGAAGGCTAAGAAATTTGCTACCAGAGCAAGATACACATTTCCCCTGTGGGAAAAACCACTCTTCGTGGAAACAACCCAAATGTTCATCGAATGACGAATGGAGCGATAATATGTGGAGTATCCACACAATGGATAAAGTAATAAAAAGTAATGAAACACTGACACATACTACAACACGGACAAACCTTGAAAGCATGATGCTAAGGGGAAGAAGCCAGTCACAAAGGACCACATAGTGGATGATTTCTTTGCATGAAACGTCCACAATGGGCAAATCTATACAGACAGAAAGTAGATTTGTGCTTGCCTGGAGCTGGGGGAAAAGGGGGTGGGGAGGTGGTAGCTAAAGGCTATGGGGCTTCTTTTCTTTTCTTATGGTGAATTTGACATAAAATTTGCCATTTTAAACACACCCACACTGTTGTGCAACCAATCTCCAGGATTCATCATCTTGCAAAACTGAGACTCTATGCCCATTAAACACCATCTCCACCCATTCCTCCCTCCCCCAAGCCCTTGGCAACCAGAGCTTTGTGCTTCCGTGGGCTTAACTGCTCTAGGTACCTCATGGAAGGGGATTGATCATATAGCAGTTGTTCTTTTGTACCTGGCTTATTTCACTGAGCCTAATCTCCTGAAAGTTCATCCATGCTGTTGCATGTATCAGGACTTCCTTTTTAAGGCTGAAGAATATTCTGTTGTATGTATACGCCACATTTCTCTTGCCCACTCATCCGTGGATGGACACTTGGATCACTTCTACTTTTTGGTTATTGTGAATAATGCTGCTATGAACATGAGTGTACACATCTCTCCAATCTTTTGGGTATATGGCCAGAAGTAGGGTATAGGGGTTCTTTTTGGGGTAATGAAAATGTTCTAAAATCGCTTATAGTGGTGGTTACACAATTCTGAATAGACTAGAAATCACCGAATTGTACTTCAAAGGGTGAATTGTATGGTATGTGAATTATATCTCACTGAAGCTATTACAAAAGAAAAAAAATATTTGGCCTATTCTGGGAGGGCAGCAGGTCAATACTGAACCAGGGGAAACACTTGGGTGTGATGAGAGGTGTGATGGGAATTCGCTTGACTATATAATTCACTATCCTGGAATTTAATGTTGCCATTAAACTCCAGAAGAAGGTAGGATTCTGCATGCTGCTCTCTAAACATGCAAATAATCTACAGTTCCTTATATGGGCAAAAATACAGAGCATGATGCTGTGACCAAAGGGCAATTATTCACGCAGGATTCCCCGGGGAATCTGCGGCTCTGAGACCCCAGGCAGCTCTAAATTTCTGTGATCCTGGAGCCAAAGGTCTCCCCATTTGGCCCCAGAAAACTCTAACGTTCTTTCTATTTCCCCGCAACCTCTCCCTTGGCTCTTTAATTTTTTTTCTTCTCTTTGTCAGAGAATATAGGACCAATTCCAGCAGGGGTATGAGAAGAAAGGAGAAAAGTAATTTTAAAAAAGGAAAAAGAAAAGAAACCACCACTTGAAGATTACTTAAGAAATCATCAATCTATGCATAAATGCGTAATGTAATTTAACGAATTTGTATAAGAGAGTCCAAGTCGATACCATTTTTCTAAAGATTTTGCAACTTGGCATTAAATTTCTTGGCATTTTCCCAGGTTTGCCCCAGCGGGGAAATGTGAGCGCCCCCTACTGGTACCTTATGATAATCTCAGCTAACCTCCAAGAGAAAAACGTCCACTACTTTACTAAAATTTGTGGGAGGTGTTTTTGCACCACTTTAGAAAACCCACGGGCTGGCAATACCTTGGCTGTTCACGATGACTGAATTTTAGGCCTGACAGAGACAGCCCCAAGCTTTAAAACGCATCCGGGCTGGCCGACCGCCGCTGCCGACTTACGCTGACAACCCACGGGGTCCGCGGCGCTCAGCCCGTGGTGGTTGGGCTTGCACTGGTCGCACTTGGCTCCTTCCACGTTCTCCTTGCACAAGCACTGGCCGGCCACAGTCCCCAAAGCAGGATCAGAGTGGCTCACACACATGCCACCCGATAAGGTCCCATCCGGGTCACATTCACAAGCTGGGGACACAGACACACATTATCTCAGTTAATTGCAAACTGTGGGAAACTTGAGATATAAACATAGCATTTTACTCACGCTATAACTATTTTATTTTGTTTAAATAATTAAATACGTTTAAACAACTAGACCAGTGGGAGAGGGCTATTCAGAAATGCCTCCCAGATCTTGGGCTTTGGAAAATGTTGAACAACTCCATACATATTATATATATGTGTGTATATACATATGTATGTACATATATATACATATATACATATGTATGTACTTTTAAAAAGGCTTTTCAGTGATTCTAAAGTAAGAAGATCAGAGGAAGACTGCTATTATGAAAACTGGATGTGAAGAATACATTGATTAAATTGGGGGGGTGATGAAAATGTTTTGGAGCCAGGTAGAGATGTTGATTGCACAACTTAGTGCTAGTAAACTGTTGTTCATTTTAAAATGGTTAATGCTATGTCAATTTCACCCCAATAAAAGAAAGATTAAAAGAAAAGACTCCAAAGGTGAGAATGAGGTCTAGAGGCAAGTAAGCGTGGGATGCTATTAAGAAATATACAAATACACATATACACACACACAAATATACAAATACAGATGTGTGTATATACACACACATATATATTATCCAGGGTAGTGAGAGAGTAGGAGAAAAAACATTACGTAAAATGTCTACCAAATCTCTGAAATCTGGTTAAGAAGAAGTCTGCCCTTCCCCACCACAGAAAAATAAGGATAAGTGCCATCGTTCTCTTTAATTCATCCTGGAAGGAGAACCTATAAGAAAGAAAAGGGGGGGAGGGACCAGCAAGAAAGGTTTATATCACCATTTTGTTTTTGGAAACCTGCTGGCAGGGCAAAAGCTTGGATGAAAAGATTCTGCAAAATGAGACAGTCACCTATAGCAAAGGAGCAACAAAAGCACCACCCCACCCCCACCGCACCCCCTTTTCTGTTCAGCAGAACCTAGAACGACTACAGGAAGGCATATGCTATGAAAAAGGATGCTGATAGTATGACTAATTCCAGAGGGGAGAAGTGACAAAAGGCAGAGCTTGGTTTGACGATAAGAAGAGCTCTCTGACAGAGCTGCCCAGTAGAGCAGGGACCCCCTCATTTTTGAGGGGTAGTGTCTAGGAGAGACTGGAACGGCAGTTGACGTGGCTTTGGTAGAGGACAAGTCTGCTGCTAGACATCACATGACCACCAGGGTCTCTCGTATCCTTGGGGGGCTGTGTTTCCAAGCAATGCCACTTTTAAGGAACGCAATAAAGATTTTAAAAAATGAATATCCTGATTCTAAGAAGTAATTATGTTCACATTTATAAACAGGTTTACTTTGGATGAATAAAAACAAACCCCTCCATCTAAAGCCAGGTTATGTATGTTTATATAACACCCATTTAGGTTAGTGAGTTTGGTGGAAAAAACCTAGTTGTTTGGGGTATTGAAGCAAACATGTGGTTGTCTGACAGACTCTTTCAATTTTCAACTGTTACTGGTTTGTGACTAGTAATAAAATCTTATTATGGAAAAACAGCATTCAGTTCTGTTTAGTTTGGGAAAAGTGGAATTTTCTTTTAATTAAATACATTTACTTCTAGAAAGGAAGGAACGAACTGGACTCATTTTGAAAGTAGCCAAAAGGAAAAAGGTCAGCTTTATTTGGGAGACACGCCAAAGGGTCAGCACTGAGCTCCAGAATATAATGAAATTATGCACAGAAGTATTCTTTGGGGAAGGGATGTGGGTGAGTGGGTAGTTACCTTACACAGAAATAACCCTGTGTCATGGCCTTTAGGATAGAAGCCCAAAAAATGCTCTCAGCGTCACACAACTTAACTCCAGCAAACTCACATTATCAGTGGCTGAATCTACCAAATCTTTGTGTCTTTTCCCGTATCACATTCGACTGTGTTCAACCACAGAAGACTTAAAATTAGTCAACTCTAAGGCCTGGAATCTGATTATGTAAATATTTAGGCTCAAACAAGGACAATTCAGAGAAAATTTATATGAGACTGCTGGTCAGTCTTAATAAATGCCATTTGTACACTCATACTCCCACACACATAAACACATGCTTAGGAAACTGGGGAGTCTCATGCAGGCTGTTTTCACAAGCTCCTCATTTGTCTTTCCTTAAAAAAAAAACCTCCCTGTTAATAAAGAATGACTTCTTAGTTTCATATCTGGTACTAGTTTTCTTAGTTCCCTTTAGAAGTGCCATCATTAATTCTAAGTGATTTTTTAAAAAAGATTTGAGAGACAGCGAGCAAGAGCAAGTGAAAGAGAGCACAAGCAGGGGGAGGGGCAGAGGGAGAAGCAGACTCCCCACTGAGCAGGTAACCCGATGCGGGACTCGACCCCAGGATCCGGGATCATGACCTGAGCTGCCGGCAGATGCTTAACAGACTGAGCCACCCAGGCATACCAACACAAAGTGGTTTTTAAGGAACAAAACTTCAGTTAACGTGACTATCTGGCTTAGTTACTTCCAGTCTCTTTCTAGATTCCTAGATTATCTTTTTCAAAATACTATATTTTCCCCTGATTCCACCTAAGAGAGCAATTTCTTCTTCTTTTATAAATGAATAGGATTTAAAACATTAATAAAATGTGTGTGTGCATGTGTGTGTATGCGTACACGTGTGTGTAAGACAGTGGGGGGTGGATTATAGATTCTGGTAAAAAAAATGTAGGGCACTTAGGACACTGATTTAAAGAAATATTTTTTTCTAAGAATTCAGTTCTTTGTATCAGTTTTAAACAGGTCATGCAAGGGAAAATGTTATGCAGTCAGATATCTACTCAGTAATCAGAACAAAAACTTCATTTACGCTTTTCCTATATTATGAGGATTTAAAGTTTGAAATCTAGGATGTTGTATACGTTCAGGTGGCTATGAATTACTTCTGTATATGACTTCATTTTATGTATCATGCGGATATAATTTGAAGTTGTAGTTTTACAGCAAACCCCTCCCTCCTCCCGAAAAATAATGAGATCCTGATGATATCGCCTAAGAAGCAGGATTTCTAGGTCTTGGGAGAGGCAATCTTCCATGGGCCCTGGGCATTCGAACGTTTTTGCTGAGTGTGCCAATAATGCCAGGCCCTGACTGCTTTTCACCCGGGGCCATTTCTCAAGGTTGCTTTTTCAGCAAGCTACCTGGAGGGGTGAGGTAACCTCTTCCCCTGGACAAAGAACAGGCATGCTTCCCCTTGCGATAAAAGCAATGAATTCCCCAAGCTCAGTGTTCCTTGGCTGTGGCATAAACTCATTAGGTATGTGGGATCCAACAGGCACCCTCTGAATTGCCCCATGGGACTCAGGGCTTGGGGACATGGGAACACACACCAATACAAGCATCTTGTTGCTTGCTGTGTCATGGGTAATGAAGTCCTTTGTCTTCACCTGGGAGTTTCATGTCTGCCACCAACATCCGTGAAACAGTAACAAGCTCCTTGTCAGTCTGCAAGTAGAGTAAAATCTCAGACCCAGGAACTGGCACTGGGTATTGAAAATCAAGTTGGAGGATTTATCTATGCAGCAATTGAGAGCAGTGCTAGGACTGGAGCGAGACAAGCAAGGTGCCTGGGGCACAAAACTTCAGGAGGCGCTCACTGCCAGGTTAGTGCAAATGGCAGGTGTCAACCCCGTGCTTATATCACTTGGAGAGAGACAGAGAGTCCTTCCTGAAGTGCTGGGACCTAGGCGCTTGGCTTGTCTCGCTCTAGTCTCGTTCCTGCAGGGAAGTTCAAATTAAAATAATGATGAGATAACTTCTTATTAGCAAAAACTGAAGTGTGACAAAACCAAGGGTTGGCCAGGATACAGAGCAATGGGAACAGTCACGTGCAGCTGGTGTGGGTGTTAACTGGTACCCCCACTGAGGGAATGATGCGGTCTCATGTAGTTGACTTGCAGAAGCTCACACCCTATGGTCCAGTAATTCCCCTCCTTGGTATGGCTCTTAAGGACAGGTTTTGTGTATGTGCACAAGGCCACATACACAAGAATGTTTTCTGAAGCATCAAAAGAAAAATGGCCAAATAGATTTGGTCATATTTAGAGGAAGAAAGAGCTCTATACAGATATTACATACAGATACTAAAACTGGAGACTGAGGGCTACCTGATATGGACAAATCTCAAAAATATAATGTTGAACAAAATAATCAAGGATACATACAGTGTGATACCACTTATCTAAAGCTTGAAAACATGCCAACATATATTGTTTCTATACAAGAACATATAAAAGTGTGAAAGCCAGCATTGCAATGATAATTGCCAAATATGTGAGTTTATCCCCAGGAAGGAGGGTAACAAACGGGACAGGTGTGTGCCTGGAGCCCTAGCAGCATCTGTAGTGTTTTAGTAAGGTCCTGAAGATGATAGGGTAAGATATGTTTTGACAAGGCTTCTGGTGGGCCTAAGGGTGCTTATTATATTATTTTCTATTATTTGTATATGCATAAGATGATCCATTTTTAAAAGCTGAGATTAAAGACAAAATGAATGATTTTTAAAGATTCAAAAAAAGAAGCAAGGTGGGGCACCTGGGTGGCTTAGTCAGTTAAGCCACCCACTCCTGGTTTCGGCTTAGGTCATGATCTCAGGGTGGTGAGACTGAGCCAAGCATCGGGCTCAGCATGGAGTCTGCTTAAGACTCTCTCTCCCTCTCCCTCTGCCCTGTCTCCCTCTCTCTCTCTCTCTTTCTAAAGTCAATAAATAAATTTTAAGAAGAAGGAGGAGGAGGAAGAGGAGGAGGAGAAGAGGAGGCTCCAGTGGCAAGGTAATGTTAGCTTATACATCTTATCAGCAAAATTGAATTGTCTACAATCAGATAAATGTTGCAGCCAATTTGACTACGGATCTTCCTCAACTTAAGGCAGGGCTCTGATAAACCTGTCATAAGCCGAACGTTTCTTAAGTCGAAAATATATTTAATACATCTAACCTACCAAACATCACAGCTTAGTCTAGCCTGCCTTAGCAGTGCTGACAACACTTGCATTGGCTGACAGTTGGGCAAAATCATCCAACACACAGCCTGTTGTATAATAAAGTGCTGAACGTCTCATGTAATTTACTGACTACTGTACTGAAAGTGAAAACAGAATGGCCGTGTGGGTACAGAATGGCTGTGGGGGATTACTGGTTGCTGACCCTCCTGACCAGCGGCACTGACTGGGAGCTGGCCCGGGCCAGCATCAGGAGAGAGGGTCAGCCCCTTATGGCTAGCCCGGGGAAAGATCCGAGTTCAAAATCCGAAGTAAGTTTCTAGGGAACGTCCACTGCTTTGGCGCCATGGCGAAGTTGAAACACCCCAAGTGAAGCCAGCCGGCCACGGTGAGTCGGGTGCCCTGTGCTTAGCTACAACCCCCGGCTGACCTCCAGGACACTCAGGGGTCCGCAGCACCGGCTGAAACCACCCGCCCCCTCCTGGCTCAATCCAGAAGAGCTTCCTGATTCACCAGTGTCGGCCACTGCCGCAGGGCTACCAGGATGGACCCGGATCATCTGGCCCAAATGGTGCTGAGAGCGAAAGCTCTTAGAGCTGAAGCGCTTTCATGAGCCCCCCAGCCCCTAAATCGGGCACTTTGGGGATGCTGCAAAACCGAGCGGGGGGCTGGCGGCCCAACGGAGGCCTCTCCATCAGCCTTGGCTCACACGTGTGGGAGAGAGAGGCTGGAGGCCGGGGACTCACGGATGCAGGCGTATGGATCGGACATGGCCTTGAGCGGGTCCCTGTAGAAGAGGGGTTTGCAGCGGTCACAGTGCTGCCCCTCGGTGTTGTGGCGACAGTCTTCACACACGCCCCCGCTGCGGCCGCCGCTCCTCACGTACACCGTCATGTTGAAGTGACAGCGGTCAGAGTGGCTGTTGCAGTGACAAGCTGAGGAAGGAGAGGGGTTATGAGAGGTTGGAGAAGGTCTGGGGGACACCAAGCGGCTGTGCTGGTGCCAATTACTACAGCCCTTGTGCCTTCTATCTCCCACCACTCTGCCGTCTTATTAGAGATACACCAACTATGCACGGATTATTTTTTTAAAGGTATTTATTTATTTATTTGAGAGAGAGAGCAAGAGAGATCACAGAGGGAGAGGGAGAAGCAGACTCAGCGTTGAGCTGGGAGCTGGACATGGGGCTCGATCCCAGGACCCTGGGTGGAAGAAAGATGCTTAACCCACTGAGCCACCGTGGCGCCCCAGTATACACAGATAAAAACAGGTGCTTTCAAAGGATCTTTCTAGTGCTCTGATTCTGCTCATATACTCTCTGTAAAATGTACTCCCTGCCTTTAATATTTGTTTTTTACATCAAATAAACAAAAGTACATCATTTGGGTGATCCAGAAGGCCTAGAGTACAATTTCATTGTTTTCCAGTAGAGAATACTTTCACTGACTTAGGCTTTGTAAACTTGAATTTTTATATCCTATGTTCTGTGAGCCCAGGGATCCTCAGATAAGATGTCCGAGCTGGGCCCCCACCTGCTTCTCCATCTCTATGGGCAGAAGAGCTGGAAGGGTGGCTATAGGTCACTCCCATCCCATCTGGGGCTCAGCCGGAGCAAGAGAGGAAAAGGACTTTGTCTTGCTGGTAAAGTCTGTGCTGTGTGCCTTGTTGGGGTTTCCCTGTAAATAGCAAAATCTCAGCTCCGTTTTGCTGGGTCTTGCCCACTGTGACTCTCAAGGATGGGATGTCTGCATGAGAGCTCTTCCAGTCACCTCACTCTCCCTCACATCTATCCCCTGCCCCAATCTGGGAAAAGAAACTGAGTAACAAGTTTGTATGGAAGTTCATCAAAATTCAGAGGCCGTGAACACCTTACAAGAAAATCCTTTACCTTATTAGTCTAAATATTCTACAAAAAATACACTAGCCTGTCAGACTTGGTCCTTGTCCTCATCTCTCCTGACATAGGTGTTTAAGATTCAGTTCATGAGGGGTGCCTGGGTGGCTCAGTCAGCTAAGCATTTGCCTTTGGCTCAAGTCATGATCCCAGGATCCTGGGATCGAGTCCCATGTCAGGCTCCCTGCTCAGCGAGGACCCTGCTTCTCCTTTTGCCTGCCGCTCTGCCTGCTTGTGCTGTCAAATAAACAAATAAAATATTAAAAAAAAAAAAAAGATCCAGTTAGTGAAATGTGTGACTATTCAGGAAAACAGTAGGGATCTCTGAACCATACGCAGTCTTCACCAGATCCTGGAGCGGCCCTGTCCCCACCGATATTACCGTTCTATGGCTCTGCCCCTCCTCCGGAAAGGGACCACATGGAGTGCATATTGTTTCAGTGTGTAAATTAACGTTCGTGTTTGGTGTGAAGGCTTGAAAAGCTGGTACTCTTCTCTGCAAGGCCATGGGAAACATTAGGATATCCCACAGCAGGAGCCGGGAGCCACAGGACAATCAGCCCTGCCACCTGCAGCCCCACTGAAATCAGAACTAAATTGTCTTTGAGGCAGTACAGAGCACACTGGCTCCAGGCTGAGAACATTCTCCACATACCTCTGCATGTGCTGTCCTCGAGGCCTGCTCCTGGCCTCCAGGGAGCGTCGTGGAAGAAGTCCCTGCACCTCTCACAGTTCGGGCCATCTGTATCGTGCTGACAGACGCAGCGACCGTGAACCTGCATGGTGTGGAAAGGGGGCTTTGCTTGGAGGATGCTGGGGTTTGTTACGCGGAAAATGAGATAGCAGGCTGGCGCCTCTCTGGGTCTTCGTGTTCCCGGCTGGTGATAGCACCAACCTTGACTGTCTTCTGTCATTAGCTTAGCCAGCTCTTAAATTTCAGAAAAAAATTTAAGATGTTCGGGAAACACAATTACAGTTTTTGGCATTTCTGAATTCTAGTTTTAAGACAACAGATTGCAGCCGGCAGCACAAGGAGAGACAGGATGGGGAGTGTGTGTGTGTGTGTGTGTGTGTGCACACGCGCGCAGGGGGTGGCTGAAGAACATAAGGGATAAGGGAAAAGAGGGAATTAGAAAACAAAAGAAACTGGAGGAAAAGGTGCGATTCTCTTGGTTTTTCCCCAAAATGCCCTGTATGTCCATGTTCAAGGAGAGAAGTTCTATTTCTAGGGAAATGTGAGGAGGCCACAGGGAAAGGGCGGGAGCTTCGGCCATCTTGCCTTGTCTGATTGTGGCGAACAGTTTGAAATTATTTCGCGGACACACCCTCGGGACTCGGTGTAAAAACACAATTCTTCTACCACATCACTCTTTGAAGCCTCGTCCCAAGCACGGAGGAGATCAGTGTGAGGAACAGTCCTTCCCAGGGCAAGAACGTCACTTGGAGCGGCCATTTTGACAGCGACAGAGTTTAGTCCAACACCCTGGCACGGAGTACAGCTCTCTCACACAAGAGACCTTTGAGGCATTTTTGTGGGACAATGCGTCCTCGCCACCAAAGCTCCATTCCCGAAAAAAACAAATAAAACTAAAAGGGAGCAAGTTGGGCTCCCCTGAAATCATAAATGATAAATGCTGCTTATTAATTCATCTGTAGCAGAATCCACAAGAACCTCTGGCCGGGGAGCCAAAGCCCTCTCGTCCCCCGTCCCCCGCCGGGACACCTGCGCCCACACAAAGCTGTCACTTCGAGGGTGGAGCCCCCTGTGGAGAGTCTGATCTACGTTCAGCAGCAGCGCAGTGAAGGACAGACAAGGGAGCCAGCGGCCTCTGCGACTGCTCAGGAACTCACCATTCCGGGCGGGCTGAACGCGTCTCCCCGCACCTTGTGCGCCGGGCCGCACTCGCGGGCGTGGCCATTGCAAAAACAGCTGCCCCGCACGACCATCTTATACACAGCATAGTAGTACTTATCAAGGGACCCGTTTTCCCTCCTTCCCAGCAACGTATCCCCCAGGGTATGGAGTTTGGTAAAGTTTATCCTCAGGTTTGTCAATGTCACCAGGTCTAGAGAAAGGAAAACAGCAGAGCAAAGCGCACTTAGGCGGCACCAGGTCAAGGCACTCTCCCGGACGACATCCCCTTAATGTACCGCGGACACGCGGTGACGAGGAGAAGGCCGAACGTGAAATTTCAGAAAAGGAATTGGGGTGAAAACGGAGCGCGATTCATACCCTGGATGTAGGGGCTGTAAGGGTTTTCTATTTCAAAGCTGGGATCCAGAACTTTTAAAACAACCTGTAAAACAAATATAGGTAAGCATACAAATGTTTTAACAAAAACAGCATTGTTAAATACACTCTCAAAGAAGAGATCCTGACCTTACAAGAGGCTGGAGCCATTGCCTCTCCTGCTGGTGTAGGAGGCAGATTATTCTTTGGGTTCTCACATGAAGAGAAGTCCCAAGAACGAAAATGAATGAAAGATCTTAAACAGTCACTCTGGCTCTTTATGCCCAAGGAGTCCATGAAGGCAGGAGCGCTCACGGCTCCTTCCCCCGGGGTTCGGGTGGAGGGCTGGGGTCACAGTTTAGCAAATCATCAACCATCTGGATCTGCCAGGGAGTTCTAGAGCTGCTTTCTGCCACCAATTCTTTCATTCTACCTGATAAAATAATACCGCCGAACCACACTCCTACCCCGGCCCTCTGCCAGTCACCAGCTTTGCTCAGAGGAAGCTCCTGGCAGATTCCAGCTGGGTGAGGGTTTACTGAGCATGGAGAGAACACAGCTCAACCAGGGCTGCCGCTAGCCTACCGCAAAGGTTAGAAACAGATGCTCCTTCCTCTGGGGGCCCTGTGCCTCCAGTGCCCAGCCTCGGGTCTCAATCCCCACTCACCCTCAGCTGGGCACTCATGTGCACAATTATTTTTCTTTCTTAAGTAGGCTCCATGGGGCTTGAACTCATGACCTTGAGATCAAGACCTGAGCTCAACCACTCGAGCCACCCAGGCACCCCGTGCAGAGTTATTTCCTATAAGGTATATACTAATTATCTGAGTTCGAAACAAATGCAGGACTCATTTCAATTTAAGACACATTCATTCTTTAAAAAACAACAGCTTGGGTTCTATTTCAGTAAACACTACCTAAATTGTTTACATTTAAATGAACCACAGTAGCGAAAAAAGGTTTAATTTCTATCTGAGAAATCCAAGAAAGGAGAGGCTACCTCGCCACCAGTGGAGGGTTCAATATCCGAATATTTGGAGTCACAAACAAGGTCTCCCACTCCCTGGGCCTGGCCCGATGTGATATTGGGAAAGGAAGCAGCGCAGTCTTTTGCAAAATATTTGAGTACTTTCCAGGTGTGCCCATAGTCTGCAGACCGTTCAACTAACATCGCGGCAGGCCGAAAACTCTGGAAGAACATGAGGCAAACCTGTAATGCTTCACACAGGCAGATTTCACTGTCTTCACATTGAACATTTATATTTCCTAACCCCTGTTTTCCAAACTTTATTTGTATCTTTGAAAATCTGTCATGCAACGAACACACAGAAATCTCTTTCCAGTCAGTGGGCAAGCTTTCGTGAGCGTATACTTTGCCTCGAATCTGGTTCTGTTTAAAAAATGTGTATGGACTGTGTGAATTACTCACTGAAGAAGGAGAGCATGTCCATTTTTAAAAAGCCGATGCAATTGATATTTTACAGCGATTTGCATGTGGTTTTCTTCGATGAGAACACTTTTCTCTGGCAAAATCCTCCAAAATCTACCGGGAAGCTTTTTCCGATTTCTCAAAGCGGAGTTCACCTCCTTAGGGAGCCCGCCAACATTCTGAACATATGTCAGTTCCTGCACGTACCATCTTACATTGATTTTAAATCTCTAGGTATGTTTGTATCCTTGACTAGACTGTGAGCCCTTTGAGGGCAAACACTTGTGGGGCTTTCTTTTTTTTCATTTTTTATTTTATTTTCATATTTTATTACCATGAGTCAGCTTCCAGTCTGACGACAAAATTAGAATTTTGATGAATGATTTGGGAATGACTATAGCACAGGATTTCTCTGGCATCTAACTATCCTTAGTACAGACCCTTTCATTTTTCTGCCTCTTTTGATCACAGCCTTTCTGTATTTCCCTAAATAATTTCCATTTCCTGCCTTTTTCTTGTGAAAATGATTTTTCTTCACTCCCTATCACCCCATAGCTTGGAGTTTTCCTTTCTGCTCTATCTTGTAAGACTTCTTTCTTTCTTTTTTTTTTTTTTTTGGTTGACCACCTAGGTGACTAATTAGTGAGTAGTGGGGTTTTTGTTTTTGCTTGTTTTTGTTTGTTTGTTTTGTTTTCCACTCAGGAACCAAAACCCAAATAGCAAAGCTTGAGTAGAGATTTACAAAGTCTTCTGTGCTCTGCCAGAAAGGAAGGAAATGAAATCCCAGGCAAGCCCAGCATTTGGTAGGTAGGTAGAGGGGGCAGCAAGTCCACACAGCTGTACCTTGAAGGTCAGAATGAGGTGGCTGAACTGGAATAATGCCTCTAGGTCCAATCGGATGCTGACATGATCAAGACCTAAAGAAAAATCCAGAAAGAAGAAAATCAGTGATATTGAGAGACCCCTATTTATCACATTAATCCCTCCCTATGGTGTGCCTGTAATAAAACCCTTTGATATCACATGAATGGGCACCCNNACTCTTTCCTGGTCTGGTCCAGTGGCTTCCCGTAACACTCCATGCATAGGAGAAGGTGTATTGGAGAGCAATATAGGTTTTACCCAGATCGTGCCCACATTCATGTTATGGTGGCAGTGCACACGGCCACTTTGTGGAAGTATTACATCCCACCAAGGGACTTCGGGATGGTCCCCATAGGAAGGCGGGGCGCATATCCTTGAACTCACCTCTTGACTGTGTGTAACCATGAGCTAGCGAGCCAGAGCCTGGTAAAAAACGACACACACTTTTCTTCCAGTAGCTGCTTAATAATCACTTGGACTAGTTTTATCGTCACTTAGCATAAAACACAGCCTGAAATACTCCCCCTGAAGTGAGGATCTGTGGCTCCTCCGTGACTGAGGAGAAGAAAGAAGTATCCTGGCCAGGACTCTGCACTGAGATAGTCAGCGGCCATTCTCCTCCAGCCTGGACGTGGAGGTTCAGTCTCAGTCTGGACGGAGAGGAAGCCCTGACCGCTCTAGAGCAGACTATCCAGTCGGAATAGGAGTCACATGGGTCATTTAAGACTTTCTAACAGCCACACTTAAAAAAGTACAAACAAGCAGGTGAAACTCATTTTAATGTATTTAACCCAATATATCAAAAGCAGTCTCATTTCAACATGTGGTCAAATTAAAAAAAAAATAATGCTTTCTTTTAACCATTAACAATGCTTCATTTTTCCCAAATGAAGTCTTAGAAATCTGGAATGGTTTTACACCTCGAGCACATCTCAGTCTGGATAACCCGTGTTGTAAATGCACAGGAGTGCATGTGGCGAGGGGCTCCGGGACCAGATGATGCAGCTCTGAGAGCAGGAACTGGGCTGCAGTGAATGGAGGCGTTTTGTTTGAGGGTGAATCACTCAAGAGGGTTTGCTGCTCAGAGGGCAGCCCCATTCCTGGCTCCGGGTCAAGGGCTCCTCACCCTTTCTAGAAAGGAGATCTCCTTTCCGCTCTCGAAAGTTCTTGGCTGAGGACACTTGTTCGATGCAAACCAACTCAGAGGGGCCACTCCTTCTGTGAGGAGATGTGGGACAAATGCTGGACATGTGGTTTAAAACAGCTGTTAAGCAGGGCGCCTGGGTGGCTCAGTCTGTTGGGCACCTGCCTTCAGCTCCGGTCATGATCTCAGGGTCCTGGGATTGAGCCCTGTGTTGGGTTCCCTGCTCAGTGGGGAGTCTGCTTCTCCCTCTGCTCCTCCCCCTGCTTGTGCTCTCTCTCTCTCTCTCTCAGAAAAAAAAAAACCCATAAAAACCAGCTGTTAAGCAAAAATGGCATCAATGAAGGCAGGTGGCTATGGCAAAGCCACCTCCCGTGCACTAAGGAGAGCCCAATTAGGGATCAATAACGGGGATCCAAAATGAGCTGGCATTTTAGTAGACACCAATCACGTGCTTTTCCAATGGACAGCACAGAAAAACAGCCTCATATTACACTTGCCCTATATATTATGATCCTATACATTATGCTTATTCCCGTGTTCCCCTAATGGTCTAGATCCCCCGTGGGAAATGAGCTTAGGCGTCTGAAGAGGACAAAGGGACTGTAGCGCCAGTACAACATATGGAGATGTGGCAAATGGAATCATTTTGTGGGCAGAGGGCTCCCGATAGGTGTTAAAGAGGAGCCATCATGAGTGAGCCAGCCTACATTCATTCAAGCACGGAAAGCCCAAGGCTGGGGTGGGATGTGAGGAATCCCCAGTCGGGTCCTGATCAGGGCACCTCAGAAATGAGGGTGCTCAGGGCCAATATAAGCTTCAATACCACAATTGTTCATGAACAGAGAAGGGTGCCAATCTAGGAAGGAAAGGCCATCAGTCAGTACCAACTATCTTTTCAATTCAATTTTTATATGAAAATATTTGGCTTGCGGCAAGAAATGAAATGTTCTTTTTCTCTCTCCCTGCATGTGCTGCAGAAGGAAAAAGTACGTGGTGATAACTCTCAGCTTTTCCCCAGGCACCCTTAATTCCATTTACATCAGTGTGTTTTATATTAGTCTTCATTCACCAGCACCTTGTAAGCGTCCTATTTTTTCTTTTCTTTTCCTTTCCTTTTTTTTTTTTTTTTTTTTT
>NW_024425563.1:87793159-87881265 GCF_017311325.1 Ursus maritimus
TTTTTTTTTTTTTTTTTTTTTACAAAGAACAAAAGGATGCACAGATATTTTCTTCCCGCACATGGAAAGAGTGAAGCACTCGGAGTTAGGTGCTTAAAATACACGGAGTTCTCTGGAGGACAATAACCTTTCCTGAAATGAAAATCAAGTCTGTTCTTATACGGGGTTTTCCATTCTCAGTGGAGGCTGTTCCATGAGGTCTCCTTGCTGTGAAATTGTTAGTCACACAGAGCGAAAGACATCTTATTAAAAATGTAGAGAAATGAAAAATTGGAAAGGAACTCAATCGTACCGTTTTCCGACTGCCACCATTTCTTTTCTCTCTCTGGTTCAAAACTTGTAATTACGTTCTCAGTGGTGTGGCTGCGGGATTGGGTGTATGGGTCATACGGAAATCTCGAGTCGCAGATGAAGCATTTTTGTTCCCCCTGGAAAAGACCATCATCAGATCAAAAATAAAGAGTCATAATTACTTATTGTTGATCTGAATTTGAAAACAAGCTGTACTTACTATATTTGTCTTTCAATCTGGCTAAAAATAAAAAGCAGAGGAAGTAACAAGACATCAATTTTTCCATCAATAGGTACTTAACAACAGTGACAAATGCAATAAAAATACGACCCAGAAATTTTATAAATTGATGTATTTGGGCTAAAAATGCAAATTTATGTGGAACTAATTTTTGTCCTACACAAGAGGCAGATGATCTGGAGGTTATGTTAAACTGTAGAGAAATAATCAGAATACATTCTTTGAGGAGGGATTACTTTTAGTCAGAAAATGAATATTTGGCAAGAAATTAATGAAACACTTGGCCACCAGGTTATCTGCAACCATCCTCCTTTCCCTCTCAGACCTAGTTTTTGGCAGAAAAGCTTCCATGACCAAAACCTCTACATCGACACATGTGGATTTTGTAAAAGATTCTCATTGAACGCGTAACAGAGCGGCCTGCCCCCTTGTCTTGCAGACTAAAAGGTCTTATTAGTGAATTGAAACTGCTTCATTTGGAATGGATTTCCAAAGGTGGCAACAGCCAAGACTGGCCTTTGAGCTTGCCTAATTTAATGCATCCACTTATAGCTCTACTTAACTTAAAACTCCTAAGGAAATCCCCCCAAGACTTCCAAAGGACTGCCAATGGCCTGCACAGCTGCTCCTGGCTCACAGCTTTGGGATGCCAGGAGGGCATTTTTGCAAAGCTTCCAGGAAGCAGGGGCTGTGTGTGGTAACCCTCCACGCCGGAAGTTGCCTACAACAGTAGACATGCTGGCAGATGTTCCGCAAACTCTGATTTCCTGTCCTGACTGTGGACTACAGGGACCCACTGTTTGTCTTTCCCTCTATGGAGTCTTCCCTTGATTCACTCAACTCCAGCTACACTCACCTCCCTTGACCAGGAACTCTACTGCCTTCCAGTCCTGACAGAAGCTGTTCTCTGTTCCCCTGTCCTGCAGCCCTCAAATTTTCCCATCTCTTGCTCCTTCCCTTTTTTCGGGGCTCTGATGAACTGCGATCATCTCAGAGAGACTGCTACCTAAAATACCACCAGCTCCCCACCCTTACGGCCTCTGCCACTCTCTGTTTCTTCTTCTGCTTTGTGGTATTTTCTAAGCCCTTATCACCACTTGAGACGATATGACATAGTTGTCGGATTGCTGTCTGTCTCCATCGTTAGAATTTAAGCCGAATGAGGATGAGGACTTTGTTTCGTAGAAGGTTGTATCCTCCTTGCCTAGAACAGTGTCTGGCACACAGTAGATACTCAATAAAATGTGTTGACCGACTGCGTGGTGATTTTAATGACTATTTCAGCTAACGTCTGTCAAAGTAAACCAGCCTTTCAAGAGATCCACGTAACTTCTTTAGAATCACTGGCCACCATAAGCCTTATACTTGAAAAAAAAACCCATCAAAATGCCTTTTGGAAATTAAGGAGCAATGGAAGCCAGATCTATTCTGCATATGGGGAGGCTTGCCCCAGACCTGTCCTGAAAGACCAACAGAAGGCCTATGATTCCATCAAGCAGAAGGCCTATGATTCCATCAAAAGATGTCAAGATTTCAAAAGATTTCCAGACTATGGAAATTATTAGGGAAAATGTTTAACTTTGGGGCTTATTCTCTAAATATTTTAGATGCACAGTCTTTGATGGACCTGGCTAGACAGGATGCTCAGTTGCAGTAACCAGATGGGGGAGTCCCAATTGGGTAACGCTATGGGTCAATGTTGACTTGAAGTTTCTGAGAAGAATGTTTGGCTTGATAGCAATTTGTCAGATAATGGATGAGGGAAAAAACCATCCTCCGTGATGCACAAATGTTTAAGTGGACCAGTCCTTGTAGCCGCACCTGGAACACCTGGTCAGCCCGAAGATATTTTGAGATTTTTTTTTCCAGCTCTAAGATTTTAAGATTTCTGGCATTCTCAAGACAAAAGAAACCTTGAGGTTTGACTGACTTCTATTTTTGGTGGTGTGGCTTTGAAAGACAGGAGTACCAACTCCTAATTATTGTCAGAGTATGTCATGAGTTGGCTATGGCAACAGTAAGCAAAATGCCAGTGGCTGGAGAACAAGATGGGTGATGCCAGCATTGGAGAGTTTCTAATATTAGTGTTGAGAACCATTCCTTTGTCCAGAGGACCTGGAATTAGTGAAGTCATTGGAAGGGCCATCCATCCCACCTGGCCTAGAGTTGAACAAAACTTCTAGTGTCATTTCCTTGCACATGTAGAGAATTTGCTTTCTGACACAAGTCCTTCCCAAACTTAGAACAGTGCTAAGCACTCAGGTATTGTCTTCACTTATTTATAATCATCCTCCTTTACTAGAAACCAATTAGAATACAAAGCATTTCCCAGAGACCTCCAGGAGTTGCTTTCAATGAACAATACATGGAAAAGCCTGGGCTGCGAACATTAGGCTTATGTCCAACTTCCTTCCTGCACATCCTCTTAAAAAACGGGTTGACGTGATTGCCCCAGGCTCCCTCAGCAGGTAGGATACTCAGATGACCCTGGATGCTTGTTTTGCTCCCAAAGCATGGAGAAGGAAAAAACTGTAAAGCAAATGGTCCTTTTATAAAACTGGTCTTTAAGGGGGAAAAAAGGGCATGGAAATATGTTCATATTGGGATTTGATGGCCTTTAGACAAGACAATTTCCAAGTGGCATTGTGAGGCTGGCATGCCGTCAATTCGGTGTTCTACAACCCCCCCTCCCCTCAAAGCAGGACAATGAGAGCTCACATTAAGGGGTAATGACCTTGAGACCCTGAGGGATCTTCGATCTTCACTGATGGGTCAATTGAATTTACTCTCTGGGAGTCAGCTAAGTAGAACAGTACATTGTATAGTAATTCCCTTCAAAGGCTGAACCAAGGAGCCTTTTCTGTCTATTTCTAAAGGTAAAAAGAAAGAGATGAAACAGGATCTTCCCTATTTTCTGATCAGTCAAGGGCTCCTGGACTTGGAATCCTATCAGCTGTGCCTCTGATGTTCAGGAAAGGGTGAGGTGTCCTTTCGTGTTGCCTGGCTGGTCCCCAACGTACGTGGAAAAATCTATGTCATCGACTCAATAATGTCCCAACAAATAAACAAGGAACCAACCCACCTCGAGGTAGCTGAGGATGCAGTATTTCTGGGCTCCGTCCAGCCCACAGGTAGAAGAAGCTGTGAGCTGTGCGCTGCGACCCACCAGGAGATCGCCAGTCATAGGGTGACAGGAGCCCCTTTTGCATTCATCTTGGGCTTTCGCGTAACTGAGCAATCCTTGAACACAACAGACACGGCTGCTAGAAGGAAGTCTAAGGGTAGCAAAAGGCTTAAAGAAGCAACCAGTTAAGTTGGAAAGTTAATAGTCCCATTTATTTTTATTTTATTTTATTTTATTTTATTTTATTTTATTTTATTTTATTTTATTTTATTTTATTTTATTTTATTTTATTTTATTTTATTTTATTTTATTTTATTTTATTTTACAGCAGAGGAGCCTGATGTGGGGCTCGATCCCATAACGCCGGGATCACGCCCCGAGCCGAAGGCAGACGCCCAACCGCTGTGCCACCCAGGCGCTCCCCATTTATTTTTTTAAAAGCAGTTCTCTGGTTTTCTGGTCATGAAGACTCTAGTTGTGGATGTTGTTGGTGCCCGTGGCCTCATGGAAATCTCTTAGCTTGCCAGGCTATACCATCTGAGTTCATGTCCCCACCTGGGCCAGCCTGTAGCCAGTGACTGACGGATACACAGTTCAAAAGGCTGGCACCACTGCCTCAGGCTGGGAGCAACCCCGTGGTGTGGTTTGTGCTCAGAATCTTTCACGGAGGAGGATGAAGCCCCACTCTAGCTGGGACCACATCCTGCCTCTCTTCTCACTCTCCTACTCCTCAGAGCCCTCCCTCACTAAATCACTGATACACAAACCCTTGTCTCAGGCTCTGCATCTAGGAAACCTGAGACAACCTGTATGTACTAGAAATTCTCTATGTGTCATTTTAGGGCAAATAATGTAGACTCATGCATAGACACAAGGAAGGAAAATATTAATTCAGCCTCTCATACCCATTATTCCAACCTGTAGAAAATCAGAGAATTTAAGAAATCCTTGGGAAACAACTTTCTCTTAAAACATGTAAATTCAACTGACCCCCTTTCTAACCTGTATTGTTGGGTTCGGATTCACCATGAAACAAATCATGCCCCTTTGGGATGTCATGAGAGATGGAGTTCCAGACCCACACAAATAAGCCCAACTGATTTCTCAGGCACCAAGGCAGTTAAATGGAGGAAGGGTAGCCTTTTCAGCAAAGAGGGCTGGAGGAACCGGACATCCGTAGGCAAAGAAATGAACTGTAACCAAAACCTTACACCTTATACAAATATTAACACAAAATGGGTCCTGGACTTCAGAGTAACATATTAAACTATAAAGCTATAAAACTCCTATAACACCTGGGAGAAAGTCTTTGAGACTTAGGACTAGGTGAAGACCTTTTAGGATTGATAACAATAACATGATCCATCCAAGGAAAAAATGGGTAAATTGGACCTCATTAAAATTGAAACTTTGCAAATTACACTGAGTGAAAAAAGCCAATTAAAAGGTTATGCACTGCATGGTTCCATTTCTTGAATGACAGTTATAGAGCTGGAGAACAGATTTATGGCTGTCAGGGATTAGGGAGATAGGAAGGAGGGTATAGATAGAAAAGGGTCGTAACTAGGGCTCCTTGAGGGTAATGGAGCTTTCGGTACCTTAACTTCGGTGATGGTCACATGAATAAAATTGCATAGAATTCAATACAGGCACAGGAGTGTTGGTAAAATTGACACAATCTGAATAAGGTCATGGACTATAACACTGTCAATTTCCTGGTTGTAATACTGCGCTATCTTCACACGAGACGTTATCATTGGGGGAAACTAGGGGAAAGGTGTATGGGATCTCTCCAACTGCATGAGAACCCACAATAATCTCAAAATAAAAAGTGAAAAAACCCACAGAATCTTGTGCCCCTTCAAAATCACCCCCCCAGCCTCTGGACGGTGAATCAAGTAAACCCTACACTCTAAGATAATACACACATACACGGCCTACACTTACATACTTTTCCCTTGAGACATGATGATTTACACCAAGCCCTGATTCCAGCAGACAGGAGTGAGAGGGATGGGTATAAAATGGAAAATTATTCCCATACTGTGGAATAAGCTTCGTTTCTCTCTAGCTTTCTCAATTGTAAAAACTGTAAGACTTTTTTTTTATGGTCTTGTTTTGCGTTTAAAGGATTTCTTTCCCTCAACTTGTCCTCCAAAAATAGATGCTATTGAAAAGTAATGTATTTTCCTCTCTTATGCCCACATTCCCCACATGAACTATTCTATTCATCTGGTCACTCTGTGATTCTTATCAGGCATCAATACATAGGTCACGATCTACAAATAAGAATATGATACGTAATGTCTCCTTTGCACAGGTTACCAAATACCCGTTTGGACAAGGAATTTTCTGTCTTCACTCTCCTTGCAAAGATTACTATTCTTTCAAAACAAAGGCACAACAGTGCTTTTTCCTTCTTGAAGATAGATATGTGAAGAAAGTTAACACCACTGCATACTTTCATTTCATTGTATAATAAGTGATCCTTGGTTGGTTAACATGGGTTTTTCCTTTTCTTCACCCAACAATCCAAACCCAGATCTCCTTTTACTTTCTACACTTGACCTCTAGGATAAACAACCAATCAGTAGTTTGGACTCCCAAGGACAACGGCTTTTAAAGACAAGGTCAGGGATAAAAATCTCTGCTAATGCCACTATGTGTGGATTAGCTAAGACTTCGCTTCCAGGGATTTATTCTTCTAGACAAGTTCCATCCTGAATTCTTTTATTGGAATTGCTGCCTCAGAGATTTAACATGTTTTTATAACCTGACTTGGCCTAACTTGTTTTGATCAGATGTGTACTTTTCAGAAATAAAAGTATCCCAGGACTTAGGGAAATCAAATTATTATTATTCATGTAATAGTCTAAATGCAAATATGAATTTCAATCCTCAAATACTTGGCAAAAAGTGGCCAGCAATACAAGCAGTTAAAGCTTCATGCCCGAACACAGACAGCCTTAGCAATATCCTTCCTGGGTTGAAGTTTTCAACTGCCAGATTATCACATTAGCAACAGGCTGGAATTGATTCAAAGAATAAAGATGCTTATGTCTTTAGAGAATTAATGCATTCCTCAAAAACAATATGCATCTTGAAGATAGGATCTGATTAAACATGAACTTAGGAGATCTGGTCATTTAAAGAAAATGCACAGCAAATGTTCTGTAAAGTGCAGGATCATTTTGTAGAAATAATCATTATTATATAATCTCTCATTTTGCAGATTGTTCTCATTTTCTTAAACACATGGGATGTTTTCATATAGAATTCATGTTGGAATTTAGAGGCTGTAAACATACACACACACATTACTTATTATGGGTAAAAAACCTTACAAAGAATGCATGTTAGGTAAGGTTTGTACTTTGTGTCCAGTTACTAAAGCCTGGCCAATGCACATATTAGGATTCTTTTTCCTAATCTTCCTTAGTCAGAAGGCAAGACTAAGTGCTTAAATAGGCTCCAATTTTTATATAAATGCCTGTGGTTGAACTACAAACCAGAAAATGCCCAAGCTGATGATGTGGCATTAACCTGGTTGGTAGTTTAACCATAGGCAACCCTAGAGATTTGGGTTAGATCGGGGTAAGCTTACAGTTAGAAACCCAGGGTCTACTGCAGTGAGGTCTTTTTCTTTCCTAAGATTTTTTTTTTTAAAGTAATCTTTACACCCAACATGGGGCTCAAACTTACAACCCGGAGATCAGGAGCTGCACGTTCCACCCACTGAGCCAGCCAGGCGCTCCAAGGTCCTTTTCTGCCCAAGCTAATTTGGTTTTGAAGATCTTTCATCCTGACAGAAAGGTCTCCTGATTGAGGAGGGGTCTCTGAGCAAACGTGCTGTGGTTTAGAATTTTGGCAGGGTGTGGGGAAGTTATCCTATATGGAGGTTCAGTGATCCTCAGTGGTTGCTTCTGATTTTGAACACAAGTTTAGTCCCAAAGAGAGCATCTGAGGCAGATGTAAATGGAAACAGCTCTTCTCTGACCATCTGAGGCCAGATCTAAGTTCCGTTGTCCTGGGGGAGGCAGTGGAATGAGTCTCTGCTCCCAGTGGCTTGCGGCTCACCCTCCAAGGCAGAGAATTTTCAACAGAGAACAAATGAGCATTTCCTACTTTGAGCTGTTCTTCTTTCCTCCACCACCAGCAAATCTAACTGGGAGCTTGCCTGAGGGTTTGGGAATAGCAAAATTAAAAAATGAGATTCTTAAAGTTGGCTGCCATGAAGAAATTCAGCATGAATCTTTGAAGAGAAGATTCTAAGCAATTTAGTTAGTGCTTAGTAACTAGAAGCAGGGCTGTTACAGAAAAGTCAGGATCAAAAGAGAGTAATTGTTGGAAACATCCTCTCTGTGACTAATGTAAATTATTCTCAGTTTATTAAAGATGGCAGAGGCGTGGAGGATTTGGCCCTTCAGTGGAGAGGAGCTGCTGCCGCTTACTCAGAAGAGGGAATTTTGCCTGTAAATTCTTCACAAGACCTCATTACTGGGACAAGTGCTACATTGAAACAGGACTCCATTTAAAAATTAAAATGCATTCTACTTGTAAATTAGGAATCTGAAAGTATTTTCACTTTCCTCAGTATCTTCCTTATCTGCTGATAGTAATATTCTGTTAAAGATGATTGAAATAGGTATGTGTGGACAGTAAACATACTGGAGGGGAATTTTCTAGTTGCTGGACACAACTATACAGCAAAAGAACCATGAAAATATACAGAACAGGAAAAAAAGAGGTGGATATGTTTAAAATCATTTTTACTAAATATTTTAGAACAATTCAATAAAAGCAGAAAATGGATTTTGACAATACTCACCAAGGTACAAAAAAAAGGCCAGTTGAAATCGCATGCTTTTTAACTGATAAAATTCAGTTTTGCTAGGTTAAAAAAAAAAAAGGAGGTTAAAGCCAGTCACTGATAGAATTAATAACTGCCATCGATTTTCAATGATTCAAAAATGTGACAATTCTTTAGGGACACAAAATATCTACAGTGCCCATTTTCTTAAAAAGTAAGAGTGCATAAAATTTTTACCAATATTTGCTTTCTATTTTCTTGAAATCAAAGAATGCCATCAACAGTTTGTAGGAACTAATATGAAACAAATATAATTTCCTTTGCATATTTTTAACTATTTTTGTCCTCTTATTGTTTAGAAAAAAATTTTTAATTATGCAATCAATACGTACACATTATCGAAAAAATAGAAAAATCAGACAGGCAAAGCGAAGGAATTATTATCTGTAGTACTATCGCCCAGAGACAAGTGGTTAATATCTCACTGTCATGTTTTTCCATAGTGCTTCCCTTGCATATAAGTATTTTTCAAAAATGATAGCACACTGTATGCTTGTCTCAGTCAATGCATCCCAGACATCTCTCTGAATCAGCAAATATAATTTTACATCAGTAATTTTTCAACATACTGAGGGACATCAGGATCACTTGGGGGCTTCCACAAACCAAACTTGTGTCCCTTTGTAGATTCAGCTATGTCCCTCTAGATGGAGACCCCCCCCCCATCACTGTGTGGGGAAGCCTGACAGAGATGGGAGTATACATGCCCCGTAGGGGTTGGGAGGAGAGAAAGTAAAATGCTCTCCTGCACCGGTGTTTTTAAATTACCGGATAGTATTTCTCTGAACACAGGAACCAGAATTTATTTAACGAATCCCCTTTCGGTGGATGTGTGCTTTGTTTCTAGTATTTCCTGTTCTAGACATTTTTGCTAAATCTTTCTTCATATCCTGAATTTTTCCCAGGACACATTAAATGGAGTGAGAATAATGGATCCAAGAGCATGTGTGTGTCTGGGTGTCTGTGTGCACGCAAACATGTATGTGTGTAAAGAGTACATATGCATACATACATACTACATGGGTGTAACGTGTGTGTATAAAGCTGCTGCTGTTACTGCCTACCTGCCGTGTGGACACGTCGTCCCAGTGCACATGCTCACCAACAGCCCATGAGAACAGCTGCTCACTCGTGACCTTCCCAACACGGAGTATTATGAATTTTTTAAGCTTTGTCAATCTAAAGAGCAAAAATGATTATACCTTATCGTTACCGTTTTAATGTTTCTATTTGGGTAGTAGTGAGCGTGAAAATGCTTTTCCATATATCTACAGGTGAGAATTATGTTTGCCCTTCGATCCTTGGAGGCCTTTCCTAGTGAACTGCTTTCCTCCCTGCCCCCGCTCTGAGTCCCCCTAAGCTGATGTGCCAGGTGGTCCGCTCTCTGAACCCCCCTCTCACGCTCCTTGCTTTGTCTTGAACGCCACCCTCCTACACTCAAACGCCAGCCCCCTTGGGAAGCCTTTTGTTTAAATGCCTGATTTTAGGCGAATTTCCTTCTGTGACCCAAGTTCCTCCTCCAGCCTGGGCTTCGTTTTGGACGTCCCGATGTCATAAGAAAACGACTGAGAAGCAGTGCCCCCCGAAGCACCTTGAACTGAAAATGAGTCCTCTCTCTTATAAAAGTCTGTGATTTTGGACTGCTGCTTGTATATGAAATCTTGTCAAGACCTACAGGAGAATCCAGAATGGAGCCTTCAGAAGCTCCATTCTGTACGGGGTGACCCGAACGCTTTTTCTAGGTCTTCTTGTCACCTTTTCCTCAGGGCATGTGGCTTGGGTCCCTCACTCAGCTATACTTTTGATACCATGAAATCCCCCATCCTGATGTTGTCCTGGATTCAGAACTCCGGCCTGCGTGCTTCATTTTGTCAAATGCAGGACGATTAACAACGTGCTTATCCTTTTAATAAGAATGGGCAATACAAGCAAAGTTTGAAAGTATTCTCTCTATAGCCAGAGAAACTGAACTTGGTAAGATTATGATGGTATGCAAATAGCCTACAATTAAGGGCTTGAAACGATCTAGCCTCTGGGCTGCTGAAGGCCATGGAAATTATGCAGGAAATATCAGGAGCATCCCTGCTTCTCTCCAGTGGGGAATCCGTTCACAGGGCAGATTCCAAATGGAAACACTGTTTCCAGCTACAGACCTTGGGCTAAAATCTCCCTCCTCTGGGAAGGTGGGAAGGTGGGAAGGTGGGAAGGACGAAGATGGCACAATTCTAATGACCCAGGTTTAGAGAGAAAGGAGAAGAACTGCTGCGTTGACCATAGGAGCAAAAGCTCATGTGAAAGGAATGCTTTTGGAGACAAACCATAAGAGACTCTTAACCTTAGGAAACAAACTGAGGGATGCTGGAGGGGAGGGGGATCAGGGGGATGGGGTTACTGGGTGATGGACACTGGGGAGGGTATGTGTTGTAATAAGCACTGGGTATTATATAAGACTGATGAGTCACAGACCTGGACCCCTGAAACAAGTAATACAGTATATGTTAATTAACTGAAGTAAAAAAATAAAGAAAAGAAAGCGATGCCTTTGGTAGAGCATCTGGGGGGACAAATCTTCCTTAATATCATAGTTCATTACACATCTGTGATGCAAATAAACTCCTGGGAATTTTGTCAGTCTGCGAAGTACCTTTAAGCAACAGCAAGATCATGATACAAGGAAGTGAACTTCCCAGCATGCATCAGCTGGGTTCCAGCCTGACCTGCCCCGAAGAAGAGAGCACTAGAGGGGGAACTCAAACTAGACTAAAATAGATATCATTCTTGTATTCATAACTGCTCAACACCCATCATCAGCACCTTAGTGCAGAATCACTGGGTTTCTGGATAATTCCCCTGTTGGCTGAGCCCTGGCCACAGCTCAGAAACCCCTAGGGAGACTATTTTTTCATAACTTCTTTTAAAAAATACTTATTTTCTGAGGCACCTGGGTGGCTCAGTCGTTAAGCGTCTGCCTTCAGCTCAGGTCATGATCCCAGGGTCCTGGGATCGAGCCCTGCATCGGGCTCCCTGCCCCGCTGGGAGCCTGCTTCTCCCTCTCCCACTCCCCTGCCTGTGTTCCCTCTCTCGCTGTCTCTCTCTCTGTGTCAAATAAATAAATAAAGTCTAAAAAAAAAATAAATAAAAATAAAAAGTACTTATTTTCTGATACAATACAAGTAACATAAAATTTACCATCTTAACCATTTGAAAGTGGTTAAATACATTCACATTGTTGGGCAGCCAATCCCCAGAACTCTCTTCATCTAACAAAACTGAAACTCTGTATCCAGGAAACAGCTTGTCAATTTCTGGTCCCCCCAGCCCCTGGCAACCACTGGTATGAATTGGACTACTCCAGGTACCTCATACAAGTGGAGTCATACAGTATCTGTCTTTTTGTGACTGGCTCATTTCACTTAGTATAATGTTTCCAAGGTTCATCCGTGTTGCAGCCCGTGTCAGAATTTCCTTCCTTTTTAAGGCTGAACAATATTCCATTGTATGTACCTGGGGACATTTTTAAATGGCTGTTGCTCTGTCAAAATGGCTGGAGTGGGACCCAGGTGTCAAAGTGTCCACGATGCTCCCCAGAGATGTAACTGGGGCTAAGAACCACCAGTGGCTCGTGAACACCTAAAACTCATCAACTTGCCCACATACCTGCTCTTCTCCTGGATTCCATTCTAGGAGAAGGGCACGAGCTATGGCTCCCAAACGTTGCTGCACAGTAGAATCAACGAGCTTTACACATCCTGCTGCCCTGGGAACATTTTGTCCCAATCAAATCAGAATATCTGGGGGGGGGGGATGCCAGCAACAGTGTTTTGTTCTGTTTTTTTTGAAGATTCTAGGTAATTCCAATATGCAGCAAAGTCTGGGAGCCACTGGGGCTACCATGGCCCAACTTGCTTAGACCAGAATGTTGAGGGTCATCATTGATCCCTCCCTGTCATGCTTCCGAATCTAAACTTGATCTCTTCTCCTTAAACAGCAGTTCTCAATGTGTGCTCCATGGATTTAACAAGGTGACCAGTTCAACCCAGAGTGCCTGGCACTTTCCTGGTGTTAGCACCAAAAGTTCCCAGGTCCTTGGAATGCCCTTTGCTCTGGGCAAATTCAAATGTTGGCCACCCTACTGGATCAGCGGCATCAGCATCACCTGGGAACTGGTTAGAAATGCACGTGATCAGGCCCTGGGACAAGACCCATCGATTCAGAAAGTCGAGGGATGGGGCCCAGCACCCTGTGCTTGCACAAAGCCCTCCAGATGAGGCTGATGTATCCCCAAGTTTGAGAACCACCACTCATCAGTAACTCCCGGGTCCACATGCTGAAGACCAGAGCTGCTACTGCTCCTGGGAACACAGTCACACCTCAACAGAATCTATTCCGTGGCACGTGCATGTCTGCCTGGTCTGGGTGGCCCCCCACTTAAGGCACTGCAGGTCCAGACTGTGGTACTGGGGGACAGAGCGGGCAGATGGGGGCACCCGTCAGCGAGCTCCACCTCACTAGATCGGTCCTGTCTGAACGTGCATACTCTTCTTAGAGCTTGCTTGGTGAGGCCTTCTTTTTCTGGTTCTCGATATCCAGAAGTGATTTTCCCATTTGAGTAGAAGCAAGAAGCTTTTTATATTGTTAATGAGCTTCCAGAGAAAAAACAGAAAAAAAGAGAGTTTTCTTTCATAGATGAGGTCTCTCCTATGAAAGTTCCCATTTCTCTGAGTAGGGGTAACCTCATCTCCACAGGGCTTATGACCTCTTTCAAGGCATAAAGTATATTCTCCTTATTTTTTGGTGACATCTTTACTAAGATGATTCACGTATCATAAAATTCACCCTTACAGCAGCTTTTAGTTTTTCACATAGTTTTTCACAAGTTAGCACTCGCTAACTTGAGAACATTTTCCCTACCCCAGTAAGAAATGCCATACTCACTGGCAGTCACCACCCTCATCTGCCTCTTCCTGAAGTCCCTGGGAACTTTTTTAAAAAAGAGTTTATTTATTTGAGAAAAAGAGAGAGAGGGAGAAGCATGAGCGGGGAGGAGAGGAGAAGCAGACTCCCCACTGAGCAGGTAGCCCGACTCAGGGCTCCATCCCAGGACCCTGGGATCATAAACTGAGCCAAAGGCAGATGCTTAACCCACTGAGACACCCAGGTGCCCTGGGAATTATTAATCTACTTTCTCTCTCTGTGGATTTGCCTATTCTGGATACTTTATGTAAGTAAAATCATGCAATATGTGGTCTTCTGTGATGGCTTCTTTCAATGAGCATAATATTTTCAAGGTTCATCCACAGTGTAGCAGCTATCCGCACGGCAACTCCTTTTAATTGCTGAATAATATTCCATTATATGGATATACCACTTCATTTAGTTATCCATCAGTTCATGGACATTTTTCTCTACTTTTTGGCTATTACGAATAATGCTGCTATGAACATTTACCTACAGGTGTTTGTGTGGATGTATGTATTTTCATTTCTCTGGGGTAAATGCGTAACTGTAGAAAAACACTCTATTTCTTAAACAAATGTTATGACCTCGTCTAAACCTTCCCCATAGATTGTAAGCACTTGAAGGCAGACATTCATCTTCTTGTCCCGGAGGTACATAGAAAAACACCAAAAACATCTGCCAACTTGAATTCATTACAGTTTGCATTTCTGCTAAAATAGGTCAGCACCCAACCTTGATGCCAGTTGCAGGCGTAGCGTTCTAGCTTGATTTTTATTACTGCCTCTTTTACGAACTTCACCTCATCTGTCCTGACTTGAAGGCCTTGACTGTGCCTTGGGCGGGCTCCTCCCTGCTGGGGCTGCTCTGGCCTTGTTTTCACGATCCTCGTGCAAGTTGCCAATCCTGGGTGCTCCCTCATGCGGACCTCTCTCCGCCTCTTGCCCCTCCACCTTATTCTGTGGTGTCTAGTACCTGATATTCTCCCCATTTCCATAGGTCTTTGCTTTTCAGAGCCCCACTGTGAATCTAGAGGTATCTTTAAACCTGAAGGTTTAAATACTGTAATAGGGGGCGCCTGGGTAGCTCAGTCATTAAGTGTCTGCCTTCTGCTCAGGGCGTGATCCCAGCGTTCTGGGTTCGAGCCCCACATCAGGCTCCTCTGCTGGGAGCCTACTTCTTCCTCTCCCACTCTGCCTGCTTGTGTTCCCTCTCTCACTGGCTGTCTCTATCTCTCTGTCTCTCAAATAAATAAATAAAATCTTAAAAAAAATAAAAATACATACATACATACATACATACATACTGTAACGGGAGGCACTTGGGAGATCAATGGGGCTGCAGATGTAACCACCCATCCACACTCCTGATTTTGTTTTCATATCACAGTTGGAAGAAACTCTAAAGGAGCTCATCCATTCCCAGTCCTCGTCTCCATTTAGAACTGATCTAGAACTCTGCTTAGGGCAACAATCCTGAATCACATCCTGTGAAGGATTTATTGCTCTCAGGTCAGAAGCACTGGCCTGGGGCCAAAGCATCCACATGTGGGGTTCTACCAGGCTCAGTGGTGTGATGGGTAGAAAATGGGCTGGGGTCCCCGGCTTCCTTTCCCCCACCCAAGTAGTGGGAATGGTCCCAAAGGAAGGCCAACATTGGGGTTTTATCTCTGAAATCCCTGAGGCCCAGGCTATGAAGAGGTGAGTTAATTCTGGTGAATTCAGGCTACTAAAAATGTTCTCTCTGAACTGTCCAATTAAATGTGGGAAAAAGACTTCAATCATCCCCCATTTTCTTCCTTCTCTATGTCACTTTGCAATGGCTTCTTGGCATCCTGTTACTAATTCATTCATTCCATCTCCCCTCACTCCAGTCTACCTCCTGAAATAGAATCTCCTTTCTTCTCAGTGAAGGTGGATAATGGCTGATCCCTGTGATTACACTCGAAAGGCTGAGGCCCCAGTCAGCTTTCCTGCTTCTCACGTGCGCGGAGGGTTCTCAGGATTGGTTTGTCCAGCAGAGAACACAAGGTCTGTGGACATTTGCAGCTGCCACCTTGGGGAGGAGGATCTACTGACATCTAGTGGTCAGAGGCCAGGGATACTGCTAGAGACTCTCCTACAGTGCACAGGGCATTATCGGGCCCCAAGTATCAACAGTGCCCTTGGTCAGGACCTTGTCACTCCACCCTTCAATTCCATAAGCGCCTCAGCTCTGGTCCTGCTCCCAGTTTTCTGTTTCCCATTTAAGATGATCTAAGTCCCAATCTAGATGAATGTTAGAGTATATAGCATCTGGCAACTTCTACGAATCCTGTTTTCTGAGATCGCCCAGTCACTATAAAACGCACGGCTGTACACAGAGCAACATTTTCAGGCGCGGTGGTCTTCGCCCCCATACCTTCCTTCAGCAGGCTTTCCATTTCATTGGTGCTGCTTTTCTGGTTGGTGTACCAGACCTGGCCTTTGAGAAGCTTCACAGAGGCTACGTACAATTTCTTTTTTGCTAAATTCACTGGTGAGTTTAAGTGATATTTGTAAAAGTAATCAGGACAAAGAAACATACTAACACCTCTTATTTGGCCAAAGACTGTGTAAATATATTTACAAAGGCACTGGATGTGTTCTGGTGATGGTTTAGCGAATGCCCGCTAGAGGACCCTGGTCCTAAACTATATTAAGTGTTGCAATAAACAGTAAAGTACGTGAAACTGACAATAACTAGTTTCCGGGCACTGCTAATCAATTTTAATTTACTGACCACCAACATTACCTCATCTGTCCTCACTGGCAGGCTGTGCTCAAGGCGACAGCTCGTCAAAGATTTTCTTCTTTTTTTGTCAAAACTACGTGGAGGCAACAGACGAAGACATGAGGGGGATTTAATGTCAAGCTGCCCACAATGTCCAAACACTGTCCTAGGTAGACCCATGGGCACAAGCAGTGCGTGGGAAACAGCCTCTCTGCAGCCTTCCTTCTGCAAACTGCACAGTAATCTCTAACACGGGGATCGTTATAATCCACATATTTATACTAGCCCTTAATTCTTTTTCTGGCACACTTCAAAGGGGTTATTCTACACATTTTAAATGACAGTTCTCATAGAAATCTTATGTTTAACTTTCCCTTATCTGTGTAACGCATATTTTCCCCCCACGTGACATCAGGAATCATTAGATATTTCAACTGTGTTGCCTTAAATTGCATCGCAGTGAGGAATGCAGAACATGAAGGTATAAAGCTCACTTTCCCTTGAATTACAGCAGACACCATGCTTTCCTTGAAATGCACTACTTATACATACCTAAGATATGAACAATATATTTTGAAGATATGACTAGTTCTACAGAATTGGAACGTTTTCCCAACTGTCCCAAGCTGTATCACTGTGGTAAAAAATAAGTACCCACCTAATACGCCATTTAAATTGTGCAGCTCACCATTGCATCATTTGAACCTTCCTTTAAAGAACAAAAAAGCTCAAGGCACTGGCTGCACCCCACTGGCCACTAAGCACGAATTTTTCCCATTGGATATTGCACTGGGTGTACATGTCTTATGTATACATGTTATCTGATTATCATTCCGTGAAAGTAATGCTCTGATATGTTATCCCCTATGCTGGCTCCCCTCATACACAACAAATTCTCAATTTGTTGCTACTTTCACTCATTCCAAAAACTGCCAACGTGTCAGAGAGAGAAAAGCCGACACTTACCAGGATTTGCGAGGCTGTGTTGAGAGGCGCAGGCTGCAAACAGGGCGTGTAAAGGCACACCTGAAAGTGAGAGTCAATTTAAGTAGAAAACGTCTCCCCTGAGGCACCTACGGGGAGGGGAGAAAAGAGAGATATTCCTGAACTTGCCATAAAAGGATGCGTGAAGTTACTTGCCTTGGGTTTTGACTTATATATGCGCGCGCCCACACACGCACACACATACACACCTTGTCTACAGAGGCAAAGAGCTCTATTTTACAGCAAACGTTCTTCACTACTGCCAGACTTCTGAAAGCAAAGGCTCGGAGGAGTTCAGATCAGGGTCACAACGACAAACGGCAACATTACTACCAAATTTGTAACGAAGTTGCAGCTTCCTCTTAGCTGCTCCCGCAGTGTGAAATTAAGAAGACACAAAGAATCACAGGCTCACACTGTGCTCCCCAAAGCAAGCAGTGTGCAGCACTTTCTTGAGGAACGGAGGATTGTCTGTAGGAGCCGCTCATAGTTCCTTGGGATCGAGGCTGTAGGCACATTCAAACACTTGCCGTAGGCATACTTCCTACTTTGCTATCGTAATGAGTTACAAAGTAAATCTCACCCTGGAGAAGAGTGGTTGATAAATGCAGATGTTTTTATTATTTACTAACTTGTATAGCTTTTTGCTCATGCCTTCGACTTTGCCTTCAGATCCCAGGCTCCTGGTGCTTTGGAGAAAAGAAATTTGTGTCTGATGAAACTTACAGAGAAAAAGAGACAGTCTGTGCAATACTCTGGCTCCTAGAAATTGAATAGTAAACTTATTCTCTACAAATGCAACTGTAAGACAAAATTAACTAACCCATTTCATTGATTTATATTGACATCTGTCAAAGAGAAGACATGGCAGAAAAGATCAGTCTTTCCACATTCCCTCAGCCTTGAAAATCTTTGTTTTTACCTTTACCCAGATACTTTGGTAGCACGTGATCTGCTATGAAAGTTCTGTAAATATTATCAAGTACCTCCCAGGTTGGGAGTGATCGGCTGTATTGCTCCATTATTTAATTGGATTTGACTATGTTAGTAAGTCATTAAGCAAACAATGTTTATGTTGTTGTATACCAAAGAGATAAAACAAAACATTCTTGTCTTCTATCTTCCCCTTAAACGTTGCTGCTTCCTCTGGGCTTTATCAGCTGAGCAATCTGTGTGTATAGTATTCCTCAGGCAAACTCATTCCGACAGTTTCATGGATTAACCCACTTCTTTATTTCCAACCCCACCCACCTCCTGAGCTTTGGCTCCATGCTCCCAACTGCCTACTGACAGACGCCTCTCTCTGGATGACTCACCAGCACCTCAAACACAAGACGTTCACAGTTCGACTCTTCTGTTGTTTGAACCTCTCGTCGTCCTCATCTTCATACCTTCTCAGTTAATGTTGTCTTTCACCAGTCATTCACAAGCAGGGAACCTCAGCTGAGCTAATTCCAACCCTCTTCCATTGCCCTGAGGCATAAAATCACACTCTCTGAGCCCAGCCTCCCTAAACACTTGATGGGGTCCAGTGACAGTCAGGGATGTGGTCTTCTGCTGCTTCCCCCAAAGTTCCTGTGCTTTCCCCCTCAGCACAGACGCTGCTGCTGGTCAGTTGTGCTGTCAGTGACTTCCCTTGGGCCTTGGCTTGCTGGCACTGGGACACCGTCCTGTCCTTTCAGAGGGCGATTGCGGGGCTCACACTGGCTCTCAGAGCATCACCAACAGGAGGACTTAAAGGCCCCAACCTCACGGTGCTTCCTTCCGGTTCCTGTCCATTTGGAATAGCCCCTGCGTCCCACTGTTTACCCCTCTCCCCGATCCTTTCTAGTATGTGCAGGAAAGTGAGGGTGCTGGGGGGAAGAAGGTTAAATATTACTGACTGAACTGTTTCATTTTGCTTATTACAAAGACCAAATTTAATATCTCGTGGCCAGGTCTTGATGACCAAAACAGCGTTATGCTACCTCAGCGACTCAAAGCAGAACATCTTAAAACATTACATTTTTGGTTTGACTCTTAACTTAGCTCTTCCCAAGATGAGAGGGATCAGATAATATTATGAAGGAAATAACTCCCAAATCCTGGTAAGTCAGCTGTTTCGCTCCACTTATTCTTTCTTCTACAGCCTTACATCAATGTATTCGTTGGGGCTGTCATCATTTCTGATAGTTTATTGCCTGAATTTCAGGACTCTGAATCAAGAGTCAGACGCTCAACTGAATGAGCCACCCAGGCGCCCCACTGTTGGCCAAATTTTATCCTTGCTTCTTCTGAGCCATCATCCTTATTGTCACCAGAGAACACAGATTTAGACTTGTAGCTTCTTTGCTGACACACCTTCGCTGGCTGCCTTTCCCTTACAGGATCCACATTTCTTAGTGTGGCAGAACAAAATGGGTTTACAGTCTGGCCCCAACACGGCTTTCCGCACTGCCTGCCCGAGAGCTAGGCTCTGCTCACTCTGTCTCGTCATGCACTCCTATGACTCCAGGACTTTGCACAGGCCATTCCCTCCTATACCTTTCCTTCAGCTGTCACCTTTTGTAATGCTTTCCTAGATTCCTCCAGGGAGAGCTGGCTGTTCTTGCTTTAGAAGTACAACAGGAGAGTGACAGGCTTGCCACTGCAGTGAAATGTTGGTGGCGGCCTCCGCCTCGTTACTCTGAGCAAGGTGATGTCAAGGACCACACAGAAGACCGTCCTCCTTGCTTTGCCTCTGACTCAGTGGCTGCACTGCTCATGTTTCCCTTGCTAGAAGCCAGTGGCTCAGTTCCAGCAGGTAAACTCCTGTGTACCCTCTGATCTTCATGATCACCAGACTCAAGGTCCAGGGAGCCTGGCGCTGGGTATTCTAATGCCCACCAGGGGGCAGCACTTCTGACGTGCCATGCAAACTTCCGTTCCACCTGTGTTGGCCCATTCTGCAGCACTGGGCTTCCGTCTGGGGTCCATTTCTTTCTGGCAGATAGCCTGGCTCAGTTATCAGGAGGCTGGCACTTTTTCTTCTTCTTTGGGGTGGGCCCCCCTTCCTCTCAGCCTCCACCTATGGCTCTGCCACAGTGGACAGATCCTCAAAATTGGAAGTCTTGTGCATTCTCCATGGCTGGGCCTTGCCGAATCTCCGCAGTGGATGACCATTACCATTCCTCTGCCCCCTAATCTAGTCTTCGAGTATGGACTGATTCTCCTTAAGAAGCTGCCATCTTAGGGGCACCTGATGGCTCAGTCGGTTAAACATCTGACTCTTGATTTTGGCTCAGGTCACGATGTCAGGGTCATGAGATCGAGCCCCATGTGGGGCTCTGCGCTCAGCAGGGTGTCTGCTGGAGATTCTCTCCCTCTATCTCTGCCCCTCCCCCCACTCAGGCATGCAGATGGTCTCCCTTTCTCAAACAAAGAAAAAAGAAACGGCTCTCTTACTCTTAACGTAGAGAACAAACTGCTGGTGACCAGAGGGGAGGTGGGTGGGGGATGGGTGAAACAGGTGATGGGATTAAGGAGCACATTAGTGATGATCACTAGGTGTTATATGTAAGTGTTGAATCGCTATATTATACACCTGAAACTAGTATTACACTGTATGTTAACTAAGCAGACCTTAAACTAAAACTTAAAGAAGCTGCTCTCTTGGCCAGTTTTTCTAGCTAAGGGAGCCTGTCATCTACCCTCCCGTGATGAATTCACTCGGGCATGATCTTCCACCCCACAAGCGTTTTGGCCAAGGATTTGAACCACATCACACTGTATTCCCAAATGCCAAGCTGAGTGCAGTGCCCCCAGTAGGTGCTTGCTTTTTGAATGAGGTGCCATTAAGTTGCAGAAACTGCTAACAAAATTATTTGGAGAAATCTTTATACCAGAAAAATCGAAATCCCTGAATTTAGGATTGGCACTTATATTCTAAAATCTGGGGCATGTGATCTGAACTGCTTTCAGTTGACTTTTCAACAGGCATGGTAAGTTCGCTGAGTGGATGGCACAGAAAAGTCATGAAGGCAAATTCGCAGGGAGTAAAACGTTCAAGGCAAGAGAGTGACAATTTTCTCTAGTGTCTAATAACTTAGAATAGCCCTCATAAGGCCCTGCGGTAATTTAAATCAACTGTTATTTCTCCTATCAATCACGGTCTGCCTTTTCCACAAAACGTAATTCCCTTTTATTTTTTTTCTCCCCCTTCTCTTAGACTTCCTTTGTTTCCCTGTCGTAGAGCTTCTGCTTTTCTTTGAAGCCAATCTGAATTCCCAGGAAGAAGGCAGGGATATCTTGTTCCGTGTTTTGTTTATTCGTTTTTTCTGGTTCATGCTTCTGTAGCCATTTTCAGGCAGCTTGATACTTATCAGCTATAAAATGTGCTGACCGAGAGGGGCTTGCTTCTTAGAAATGAGGAAGCCAAGCCCACCCCAATCTATTTCCAGCGGACCCTGTGCAATACCTTTTTGGTTCTCAATGCTCTGTCAATTCTAACTGACACAGGTCATCTTAAGTGTCAACACCGTCGGCTTGCCTCGTGATTGGTCAAGTATAACCACTGCAGGAATTGCAGGTTTAAGTGGTTCCGGACGCCATGGTTATTCCGTTCTCCTACTAAGATCTATAGGGCAAAAATGAAACTAAGGCTTACATTTTACTCACCTGCCCGTATATGAAAGCAGCCACGACACATCTCCTCTGCCGTGTCCGCTGAGTTTGTTTGCTGGTTGCCTGCAAAGACACATTTGGGATTCCTACAAGCTCGTGGAAGGAGATGACTGCGAACTGAGCAATACTTGGTATTCATTTTTTATACAATATCGACTAGTGAGAGAATAGATTCAACAAACATTCCTCCAACATTAACTTTATAGACCTGTAAGCACTCTTAGAAGTGTTTTAGCAAAGTTTCTTACCTGTTATTTGTGTTTTTATTTATTGCTGTATTTTAAATCGATGCCCCTTGTTTTTAACGTGTTCCCTAGAGGCCAGATTATCTGTTCACTTCGGACGTCCTGGAAAGCAGCTCCTAGAAGACTAGAATCACGTCTTTTCCATGGCAGGCCTAAGAACAGAGGAAGCTTTACAGTCTTTCTGCAAACCAACAAGTTCCACAAAGCAGCAGGTGGTCAAAGACCCAAGAGGAGCATTTGGTTTTAGGCAGAAACTTCAGCAGGGGCTTGGGTGAAATGGAGGGACTTTTCTGTTTGTTTGACGTTGTACAAAACATAAAGCCCTAGGGGGTGCCTGGGTGACTCAGCCGGTTAAGCATCCAACTCTTGATTTTAGCTCAGGTCATGATCTCAGGGTTGTGAGATGGAGCCCTACATTGGGCTCTGCACTGGGCGTGGAGCCTGCTTAAGATTCTCTCTCCCCCTCTCCCTGTACCCTTCCCCACCCCCCAATCTTGCTCGCTCTCTCAAAAAAATAAAATAAAAATAAAAACATAAAGCCCTAGACGCTAAATATTTATGCATATTTTAACCTTATTGTAAACTTCTGAATTCCATAAAAATATATTTTTTTGAAATACATAAATTTAAAAGGCTTGCTGCATTCTTGGGTGATTTTTTATTATATCTTGAGGGTGTTTCCCTGGATATTATGTATCTCCAGTTTTATAGTGAAAATTGAAATGACCATATCATTCAGATTTCAGAAACTCACTTTCAAATAACTATGTACAGATGACCATGGCTATTCTCCTGATAAACTGATGCCATGTTCTTAGGATATCTGCCTTCATCTCAGAATGGCTTAATTATTTACCTCTTAGGATTAACAAGGGTTACCGTGTTGTCAGCCAGGAGGGATTTTCAAGAAAACTAATTTGCTCACTGAACCATCTATTGGTTAATCACAAACAGTCTCATAGTATAGCTCTTAAACAAAGATTTTGCCTTTCTTTTCCAAAAAGAAAACAGCTTTGTTGCTTTTCCTAAAAAATAACATATGCTCATTTACCCCATGTCAGACAATATAAAGAATTATGGAAAACAAAAAGCACCAGAAAGCCTACATTTTCTTCAAATCATCACATTTTTCACTTTGTTTTTAATTAACTTTTTGAAGTGTAATTAACATGCAGTGTTAGTTTCAGGTGTACAATAGAGCGATTCAACAACTCTGTACGTTACTCAGTGCTCATCATAAGCGTACTCTTCATCCCATCACCTATTTCTTCCATTCCCCGCCCACCTCCCTTCTAGTAACCATCTGTTCGTTCTGGAGAGTCTGTCTTTTTTTAAGTTCCATATGAGTGAAATCACATGGTATTTATCTCTCTCTGACTTATTTCACTTAGCATTATACACTTTAGATTCATCCGTGTTATTGCAAATGGTAAGACTTCATTCTTTTTAATGGTAGAGTAATATTCCAATATACCCTATCTTCTTTATCCATTCGTCTATCGGCAGACACTTGTATTGCTTCCAGAATTTGGTTATTATAAGTAATGCTGCTATAAACATGGGATGCATGCATCTCTTTGAATTAGTGTTTTTTGTATTCTTTGGGTTAATACCCAGCAGTGGAATTACTGGATCATATGGCAATTAATATTTTTAACTTTTTGATGAACCTCCACACTGTTTCCCACAGAGGCTGCACCAGTTTGCATTCCCACCAACAGTGCATGAGGGTTCCTTTTTCTCCACCTCCTTGCCCAACACTTGTTTCTTGTGTTTTTTATTTTAGCCATTTTGACACATGTGAGGTGATATATCATTGTGGTTTTGATTTTCATTTCCCTGATGATTAGTGACGTTGAGCATATTTTCACGTGCCTATCATCGGTATGTCTTCTTTGAAAAAATGTCTGTTCAGACCCTGTGCCCATTTTTACTTAAATTTTTTTGTTTTTTGGCGTTGAGTTGTAGAAGTTCCTTATATATTTTGGATACTCACTCCTACTGAATATATCATTTGCAAATATCTTCTCCCATTCATTAGGTTGCCATTTTATTTTTGTGGATAGTTTCCTTCCCTGTGCAAAAGCTTTTTATTTTGGTATAGTCCCAATGGTTTATTTTCGCTTTTGTTTCTCTTGACTGAGGAGGAGACAGATTTAGAAAAATGTTTCTATAGCTAACGTCAAAGAACTGCCTATGTTTTCTTCTAGGATTTTTATGGTTTCAAGTCTTACATTTAGGTCTTCAATCCATTTTGAGTCTATTTTTGTGTATGGTGTAAGAAGTGTTCCGTTTCTTTCTTTTGCATGTAGCTGTCCAGTTTTCCCAGCACCATTTGTTGAAGAGTCTGTCCTTTTCCCCATTGTATATTCTCGCCTGCTTTGTCAAAGATTAATTGACCATATAGTTGTGGGTTTATTTCTGGGCTTTCTTTCTGTTCCACTGATTTATGTGTTTATTTTTGTGTTAGTACCATACTGGGTTTTTTTTTTTTCAAAGACTTTATTGATTTATTTGAGAGAGAGAGAGAGAGAGGGTAGAAGTGGGTGGGAGAGGCAGAAAGAGGAACAAGCAGACTCCCTGCTGAGCAGGCAGCCCGACATGGGGGCTGATCCCAGGACCCCAAAATCATGACCCAAGCCAAAGGCAGACACTCAACTAACTGAACCACCTAGGCATGCTTCATACTGTTTTTTAATTACTACAGATTTGTAGTATATTTTGAAATCTGGGCTTGTGATACCTCCAGACTTGTTCTTATTTCTCAAGATTGCTTTGGCTATTTAGGGTATTTTGTGGTTCCATACCAATTTTTTTTATTTGTTCTAGGTTTGTGAAAAATGTTGGAATTCTGAGGATTACATTAAATCTGTAGATTGCTTTGGGCAGTATGGACTTTTTAACAATACTGGTCTTCCCAATCCATGAACATAGAATATCTTTCCATTTGTTTTTGTCATCTTCAATTTCTTTCATCAGTGTATTTATAGTTTTCAGAGTAAAGGCCTTTAATTCCTTTGGTTATGTTTATTCCTAGGTATCTTATTCTTTTGGTGCAATTGTAAATGGGATTGTTTTCGTAATTTTTCTTTTTGCTATTTCTTTCAACAGATTTCTATATATTAATTTTGTACCTTGTAACTTTACTTTTCAATTCATTTATCAGTTCTACTAATTTTTTGGTGGAATCTTCAGGGTTTTCTACATATGGTATCATGTCATCTGTAAACAGTGACAGTTTTACTTTATCAATGTGGATGCCTTTTGTTTCCTTTTCTTGTTTGAGTGCTGTGGCTAGGACTTCCAGTACTATATTGAATAGATGTGGTAAGACGGGACATCCTTGTCTTGCTCCTGACCTTAAGAGGAAAAGGCGTCAGTTTTCTCTATGGAGTATGATGTTAGCTGTGGGTTTTTCATATATGGCCTTTATTATGTTGAGCTATGTTTCCTCTGAAGCTATTTTGTTGAGATCTTTTATCATGAGTAGATGTTGTACTTTGTCAAATGCTTTTTCTGCATCTATCGAGATGATCATATAGTTTTAATCCTTTCTTTTGTTAACGTGAGGTATCAGGCTGATTAATTTGCAAATTGAAATCCTGGCATCCCTGGAATAAATCCCACTTGATTGTGGTGAAAGCCTAATATTTTTTGGTAAACATCTTTCCAGATAACTCTCTCTCATTCTCTTATTCTTGCTTGCTCTGTCATCTTTCAGAAATAGATGTTGGGGGGGCACCTGGGTGGCTCAACTGGTTAAGTGTCTCCCTTTGGCTCAGGTCATGATCCCAGGGTCCTGGGATCAGGCCCCGTGTCAGGCTCCCTGCTCAGTGGGGAGCCTGCTTCTCCTTCTCCCACTGCCTCTCTTCCCAGTTTGTGCTCTCTCTCTCTCAAATAAATAAATAAAATCTTAAAAAAAAAAAAGAAAGAAACAGACATAGGGAAGGCTGAAGGGCATGAGCAAATCCCAAACTCACCAATGTGGAATCTTAGCCTGATTTCCTTAGCCACAAAACCTTCAAAACTAAGAAATTCCTTTAGGTATCATTTATATACCATAACGTACACTTGTTTTAAGTGTGCAATTCAATCTATTCAGTTGAACTCAAGTTAAATGTGGAAGCAGGGAATAATAATACAATAATAGTAGCGGACTTTAACATCCCATTTACATTAAAGGACAAATCATCTAAGTGGAAAATCAAGAAGGAAACAATGGCTTTCAATGACACTCTGGAACAGATAGATTTAACAGATATATTCAAACATTTCATCCTAAAACAGCAGAATATACATTCTTTTCCAGTGCACACAGAACATTCTCCAGAATATTAGTCCACAAAACCAGCCTCAACAAATTCAAGAAGATCGAAGCCATACCATGCATCTTTTCTGACAACACGATGACCACAAGAAGAAATCTGGAAAGACTACAAATTTATGGAGATTAAATAACATGCTACTAAACAATGAATGGGTCAACCAGGAAATAAAAAGAAGAAATTAAAAAGTACATGGAAACAAATGAAAACACAATGGTCCAAAATCTCTAGGATGCTGCAAAAGCAGTTCTAAGAGGGAAATTTATAGCAATGCCTACCCCAAGAAGGAAGAAAAAATCTCAAATAAACGACCTAACTGTACACCTAAAGAAGTTAGGAAAAGAACAACAAAGTCTAAAACCAGAAGAAGGAGGGAAATAGTAAAAATTAAATACACACACTAAAAAAACCAAGAAATAAAACAAAACAAAAAAACCGCAAACAAGCCAAAACAAACAACAAACAATCAAAAACAATAGAACAGATTAATGAAAACAGGAGCTGGTTCTTTGAAAAAAAAATCAATAAAATTTATAAACCTCTGGCCACCACACTGATCAAAGAAAAAAGAGGAAGGACTCAAGCAAATAAAGTCACAAATAAGAGAGGAGAAATAACAACCAAGACCACAGAAATACAAAAAATTATAAGAGAATATTATGAAAACCTATATGCCAACAAATTGGACAACCTAGAAGAAATGGATAAAACTCTAGAAACATGTGAACTACCATAACTGAAACAGGAAGAAATAGAAACTTTGAACAGACCGATAACCAACAAAGACATTGACTCAGTACTCAAAGAACTCCCAACAAGCAACGGTCCATGACCAGATGGCTTCACAAAGTCCACCACCCACCAAACATTTAAAGAATATCTATTCTTCTCAAACTATTCCAAAAAATAAAAAAGGAAGAAAAACTTCCAAATTCATTTAAGAGGCCAGCATTTTGCTGATTGCAAAACCAAAGACTCCACTAAAAAAGAACTACAAGCCAATGTCCCTGATGAACATAAATGCAAAAATGCTCAGTAAAATACTAGCAAACTGAATTCAAAATACATTTAAAAAAATCATTCACCATGATCAAGTGGGACTTATTCCCGAGTTGCAAGGGTGGTCCAATTTTCTCAAGTCAATCAAGGTGCTACATCACATCAATGAGAGAAAGAATAAGAACCATATGACTATTCCGATAGATGTAGAAAAAGCATTTGACAAAGTACAACACCCATTCATGATAGAAATCCTCAACAAAGTAGGTTTGGAGGGAACATACTTCAGCATAATAAAAGCCATGTATAAAAAACTCACAGCAAACATCATCCTCAATGGGGAAAAACTGAGAGCTTTTCCCTAAGGTGAGGAACAAGACAAAGATGTCCACTCTCACCACTTCTATTCAGTGTAGTACTGGAAGTCCTTCCCATAGCAATCAGACAACAAAAAGAAATAAAAGGCATCCAAGTCGGTAAGGAAAAGTAAAATTTTCACTCTTTGCAGATGACATGATACTATATGTAGAAAACCCAAAAGATTCCACCAAAAAACTGCTGGAACTGATAAACGAATTCAGTAAAGTCACAGGATCAATGTGCAGAAATCTGTTGCATTTCTATACAGCAATAATGAAGTAGCAGAAAGAGAAATTAAGAAAATGGGGCACCTGGGTCACTCAGTTGGTTGAGCATCTGACTCTTAATTTTGGCTCAGGTCATGATCTCAGGGTCCTGAGACTGAGCCATGCATCGGGTCCTGTGCTCAGTGTGGAGTCTGCTTGAGGATTCTCTCTCCTCTCCCTTTGCCCCTCCTTCTGCTCACACACTCTCTCTAAAATAAATATCAAATCTTTAAAAAAAAAAAAAGGAAGAAATTAAGAAAACAATCCCAGTTACAACTGCACTAAAAGATACCAGAAATAAACCTAACCAAAAAGGTAAAAGACTTGTATTCTGAAAATTATAAAACACGGATAAAAGAAATTGAAGATAACACAAAGTAGAAAGACATTCGGTGCTCATGGATTGAAAGAATAAATGTTGTTAAAGTGTCTATATGACCCAAAGCAATCCATACATTTGCTATCAAAATACCAACAGCATTTCTCACAGAGCTACAACAAACAGTTCTAAAATTTGTATGGAACCATAAAGATCCCAAATAGCCAAAGCAATCTTTTTTTTTTTTTAAGATTTTATTTATTTATTTGACAGAGAGAGAGAGAGACAGCCAATGAGAGAGGCAACACGAGCAGGGGGAGTGGGAGAGGAAGAAGCAGGCTCCCAGTGAAGCATGGAGCCCAATGCAGGGCTCGATCCCAGGACTCTGGGATCACACCCCGGGCTGAAGGCAGATGCTGAACGACTGAGCCACCCAGGAGCCCCTGCCAAAGCAATCTTGAAAAAGAAAAGCTAGAGGTATCACAATTCCAGGCTTCAACTTATATTATAAAGCTGTAATAAAACAGTATGCTACTGGTACAAAAATATACAGATAGATCAACAGAACAGAAAAGAAAACCTAGAAATAAGCCCACAACTATATGGTCAATTAATCTTTGACAAAACATCAAAGAATATCCCATGGGAAAAGGACAGTCTCTTCAACAAATGGTATTGGGAAAACTGAACAGCCACATGTAAAAGAAAGAAGTGGGTGGCACCTAGGTCGTTCAGTCAGTTGAGTGACTGACTCTTGGTTTTGGCTCAAGTCCTGATCTCAGGGTCATGAGATCAGGCCCCAAGTTGGGCTCTGCACCCAGGGCAGTCTGCTTGGGATTCTCGTTCCCTCTGCCCCTGCTCTCTCTCTCTCTTAAATAAATAAATAAATCTTTAAATAAATAAAGGAAGGAAGGAAGGAAGGCAGGCGGGAGGGAGGGAGGGAGGGAGGGCGGGAGGGAAGGAAGGAGGGAAGACCATAAATTCAAAATGGATTGAAGACCTAAATGTGAGACGTGAAACCATAAAAATCCTCGAAGAGAGCACTAGCAGTAACCTCTTTGACATGACAGTAGCAACTTTTTTTCTAAATATGTCTCCTGAGGCAAGGGAAACAAAAGCAAAAATAAACTATTGGGACTGCATCAAAATAAAAAGCTGCTGCTTTTTTTTTTTTTTAGAGTGAGCACGTGCCAGTGGAGGGGGAGGGGCTGAGGAAGAGGAAGAGAGAGAATCTGAAGCAGGCTCCATGCTCAGTGTAGAGCCCAATGAGGGGCTCTATCTTACAACCCTGAGATCATAACCTGAGCAGAAATCAAGAGCTGGATGCTTAATGGATTGAGCCACCCAGGTGCCCCCCAAAATAAAAAGCTTCTGCACAGGGAAGGAAATAATCAACAAAACTAAAAGGCAACATACAGAATGGAAGAAGGTATTTGTAAATGACATATCTGATAAAGGGCAATTATCCAAAATATATAAAGAACTTATAGAACTCAACACCAAAAAACAAATAATCCAATTAGAAACTGGGCAGAAGGGATGCCTAGATGGCTCAGTTAGTTAAGTGTCCAACTCTTGATTTTTGACTCGGGTCATGACATCAGGGGCATGAGATCAAGCCCAGCATAGGGCTCCCCACTGGGTGTAGAGCCTGATTAAGATTTTCTCTCCCCCCCCACCCCTCCCCCAATGACATGCACATGCATGTACTCTATCTCTCTTAAAAAAAGCGGGGGGGGGGGGAATGGGCAGAAGACATGGACAGATGTTTCTCCAAAGAAGACATACAGATGGCCAACAGACACATGAAAAGATGTTCATCATCACTTACCATCAGAGAAATGCAAATGAAAACTTCAATGAAACATCACCTCACACCTGTCACAATGGCTAAAATCACCAACACAAGAACAACAGGTGTTGGTGAGAATGTGGAGAAAGGGGAACCCTCATTCATGCTCTGTTGGTGGGAATGCAAACTGGTGCAGCCACTGTGGAAAACAGTATGGCTTTTCCTCAGTAGTTACATACAGAACTATGCTACATCCAGCAACTGCACTACTGGGTATTTATCCAAAGAATACAAAAACACTAAATCAAAGGGATACATGCACCCCTATATTTATAGCAGCATTATGTACAATAGCCAAGATACGGAAGGAGCCCAAGTATCATCGATTGATGAATGGATAAAGCCCAAGTATTGATTGGGTTTTGATGAATGGATAAAGAAGAGGTTGTGTGTGTGTGTGTATAATGAGGTATTATACACACATACACACACACACTATGGAATATTATTTAATCATAAAAAGAATGAAATCTTGCCATTTGCAAGGACATGAATGGAATTAGAGAGTATAATGCTAAGTGAAATCAGTCAGTCAGATAAAGACAACTACCGTACGTAGAATTTAGGAAACAAAACAAATGAGCAAAGGGAAATACAGACAAATCAAGAAACAGACCCTTAACAGAGAACAAACTGATGGTTACCAGAGGGGAGGCGGGTGGGGGGATGGGGAAATAGGAGATGGGGATTAAGGGGTGCACTTGTCATGATGAGCACCAGGTGATATACGGAATTGTCAAACCACTATACTGTACACCTGAAACTAATATAACTCTGTATGTTAACTAATGGGAATTAAAAACTTCTTAAAAAAGAAAAAAATGGAGAAAATATATAGAGGGGAAAGTAAAACAACTTTATTCATATGTGTTACAGTTTACCCATTTAACATGTACAACTCATTGTTCTGAAATATATCACAAGGTTGTACAACCATCACCACAATCTAAATTTAGAATATTTTGTCCCCACCACAAAGGGTACTCCATATCCACTAGTCATCAGCCCCCATTGTTCCTCCCACCCTCCCCTCAGCCCCAAGCAACCACTAATCGACTTTCTATCTCCAGAAATTTGCCTATTCTGGACCTTGTATGATAAATGGAATCATACAATAAAAAAAAAACCTGAAAGAAGTAAACATTTCATAGCTCTAGGACAGGGTATCTCCTTGGAAGGCAGTGTGGGAAGATATTCCTCGGTGCAGCCTTATCTCAATCAGAACTGCCCGATGAGCCTTGTCGGGTGGTAGCCCACCAAAACTATGGGGCTGAGCACCTACATAGATTTGCCCTGACTCAAGATTTCACAAGGGCTCAGAAGTCTTCACTGGGCGCAAGGAGGCCCGCGCACCCTGATGGGATGTGGGGAGGATTACCAAATCTCAGGAGACATCAGACAGCTAAACAGCCTGTAATAAGATTCGGTGGATCTGAACAAAGCTAAGATCACAGTGCTTAATGGAGCTGACACATGCTGCCCAAACGCTGAAAGGACAGACGGGTGTGGGCCTGCCTACAAAGTCTGCAGGCAGTGGGGAAACCGCAAAGCCCTCCCTGACAGGACTGACGTCAGCCACACTGTGTGACCTCAGAGTGACCTCAGGCAGAGGGCCATGGGCACCTGGAGAGAAGACAGATTTACCCTTTGGTTTCTTTTATAACCAACTTTCTCCCCAGAGATGAGAAAATCCTTAAGCCTGCAGGAGCCTGGGTCTGAGGTAATCCTGCTGACTCCTACCTCAGAATCTGCCCTGAAATGCTCCAGTTACCAGAGAGAGGTAGGCGGAGCTCACAGGGTGTTGAAGAGCAATCCAGGGGACTTGAGTCCATTGAAGAGTTTTTATAACTCCTATCAGAATTTTAAAATGGATTCCCATACTTAGAGGAAAATGTTGAAATGTACCAAATTTTCAGTTGTTGGTAATCTGTGTAAAAGTTGTGTTGTGTCTATATAAAAGCTGTTAACACAGAGTTGTGGATAATTATAGTTCTAACTCTTTGCCCTCAAGATAAGGAAACTAAGAGAGTTAAATGACTCGGCTAATGCCACACCCTGGTCCACAGCCATCCTGCGTCCCCCCCACCCCCAACACTCATGGTGGACCGCCATGTTTCTTTTATTTCGTCCTTTGGTGTGGTGGCCTTGTGGCACAGTGTCATGCTCGCACACTTTAAGTTTTCAGTGAGTCCACAGAAATGGGAGTGTTATGTACAACAAGGAATACTGAATCATTTAATTTCTACCACAACCCGGTGAGGTATTAAGTTATTCTCATTTTGCAGGTGGGGAAGCTGAGGCACAAAGAAGTAACTTGCCCACGGTTACACCTACAGCAGCGCTGCCTTTCATTCTTTGGAAATGAAATGATAACAGTAAGAACAAGAAGTAGTAGAAGTAATGAGGGCCAGGTTGTTGAAGCCTAACATGGGTAAATATCCCGACTATCCTGTGCCTTAAGCCTGAACGTCAAGAGCCAAACCGTTCTAAATTAAAGTCCCCCAGCTGTGGAACATTCTGGACCAAAAAAAAATACCAAAAAAAAACAAAAAACCAATCCTCCCAGAGCACTTCCCCCCAATCACCCTGAACTGTGCCAAGAAAAATTGTGAAATGAGGAAAAAGATTCCTGGTGTCCCCAGTAGTACACCCTTTGTCTCTGAGCTATTTTACAACTGAATACAGATGGTAATGCAAATGATTCTTTGTCCATAGAACTGCAAACTGTGTTCTGTGGAGATGCAATTGATTATTGCTTATAGATATTGACCAATTGATTTCAGCACTTCTTTAAGATTTATTTATATTGGAGAGATAGAATGAGCACGCATGAGTTGGGGGAGGGGCAGAGAGAATCTTCTAGCAGTCTCTAGGTGGAGCACAGAGCCCAAAGACCAGACCCCAGGATCACAACCTGAGCTGAAGTCAGATGCTTAACCCACTGAGCCACCCCGGCACCCTGATTTCAGCACTTCTGATGGCTTATATACGTGTTTTTTAAAAAGAAATTTTCCTTTGACCTGGTTGTCACTTCGTACTAGTTCCCTAATTAATGAATTATAAAATCTCTGGCATATGTCTGTTTTATGTTTGTATGAGAGCCATCATTTTAGTGTTTCAAAACTTAATCTTAACAACAGCTGGTAGTTCCTGAATGTTCTTGTACCCGCTCCCCCGGAGCTGTCTCCTCCTCATGGGATTGCTGTGTTCTCTTCTTCATCCGGGTCAGGGGTTGACAATCCCCAGGCCACAGGCCCTGTCTGTGCCACCAGCTGCTTTTGGAATGGACTGCAAGTTTAGACGGGCTTTCACATTATTAAAATGAAAAAAACCTCAAAAGAAGAATAATACACCCAAAGAAGAATTTGTGGAACAAGACAATGAGACGGAATACACATTTCCGTGTTCATCAATAAAGCTTGATGGAAAGGGCCGTACTGCCTTGTTCACGCGGTGTCTGCAGCTGCAGTCTCACTCCATGACAGGGCTCAGAAGTGGTGAAAACACATACCACCCGCAAAACCAAAAATAGTTACTATCTGGCCCTTTCCAGAAAACATCTGTTAACCTATTGCTATGGTTCACAATGAATCTTTGAGTTCCCCCCAAAATCATGTTGAAATCCTAACCCCCCAAAATGATAGTATTAGCAGGTGGGGCTTTGGGGAGGTGCTTAGGTTGCAAAGCTAGAACCTTCATGAAGGTGATCAGTGACCATATCAGAGACCCCACAGAGATCGTTGGCCTCTTCCACCACAGAAGGGCACAGAGTTCGGCAGTCTGCAGTCGGGAAGACAGTTTTCACCAGAAGCCGACCCTGCGGGCACGCTGATCTCAGACCTCCAGCCACCAGAATTGTGCAAAATTAATTTGTTGTTTGTAAGTCACCCAGTCTCTGGTATTTTGTTGCAGCAGCCTGAATGGACTAAGACACCTGTGAGCTATCTAACACCACTAAGGTCTCAGCATGTCCTCCAGGACCCTCCCTCACTCTCTGGTCTGGGCTGCCCCCCACCCACTGGGGCGCGGGTAACAGGCTGCACTTGTGTCTCTGCAGGAATCACCCTCTGAGTGGTGCTTACGGACGCCCCCTACGCCTTCACATCCAGCCTGGAAATCACCTGAGGACGTGGACTGTGTGTCTTGTTTGCCCGAGAGAGTGCCCGGCACACAAAGGGCACTTGACATGTGTTGAATGAACGCTTCTCTTGTCCTCTGAGCAAGCGCATCGCAGCATTACAGCGTTCTGAGTAAGTCTTTAACAATCAGCTATCAACCTAGTCTTATTTTTCATTTTGGGGGGGTTAAAGCAATAAGAACTAACCTATTTTCAAAATAAAATGACAACCATTAATTCTCCTGAAAAGAAATGACAAAGCCAGGAAGCAGTGGAGGTAGAAGTAATGAAGACAAGCTTGTCGGGGTCTCACTCGGGTGACTGAGCTCTGTGAAGGTGGGATGTTGTGAGAACACCGGCTGAAGAAGCTTTGGTGGCCGGGCCAGCTTTGACCTACACCCCAAGGAAGGCAGGGCGAGGCAGGTGGCACAGCTCCTCGGAGTACCTTTCTCATTTTTCACATCTCAGCTTCTCCATGGGTTTCAAAGACCTTCCAGTCTTCCCATGTCCATGAATTCATTGGTGTTTCTCTGCTTTGTCCTTGCCATGTCAAGAAACTTCTTCCTCATGCCTGTGGTACCCTCTACCACTCCCTGTGTTTGAGCTAACCACTCCCTGGAGTCCATTATTCCGTTTTATTTTTTTTGCTGGTAGTTCTTTCCAATGCTCTGAATTTCCACTTTCAGAAGACACTATGGGTAATAAGAGCCAAGGGGTCGTGTTCAAGAATTAATTTGGAGTCAAGTCATTAAACAGCATAGGGAATGATGATACAGTTAGGAACACGGTTTGCAGAAACTATAAGCCCTTCTAGAGAGCTAAGCATTGCACCTGCTACAAGTGTCCCCAACACTGGCAGACATTCTTCCCCGAATCTGCTGATTGCCTTCCTCAGTCTTCTGGCCTGAACTGTTCGCCCTGTCCCATTACAGGACTTGTCATCACTTGGATGACCTAAGGACACTCTAGCCTCAAACCTGAGACCACGTGGAGTTTGATGCCACCTCCACCTACTCTAAGCCAAGGCCCAAAAGTCAGTTCCTTGAGGGCAGACTTTTTCCTTCCTTTTCCCTCTAGCATATTGTGGGAGCTACAGGACGTGTTGGCTTGGCAGGATTAATTTCCCATTTACTATGTGGTATGAGTTGAAGTGTGTCCCCCCACTCCCTGAATTCATCTGAAGTCCTAGTCCCCATACTTCAGAATGTGACCATATTTGGGAATGGGGGTCAGTGAAGATGTCATCAGCTAAGATAAGGTCATCCTGGAGTGGGGTGGCCCCTGACACAACATGACTGGTGTCCTTACGAAAAGGAGAGATTGGGACATACGGAGGCATGCACCCAAGGGGAATACCATGTGAAGACTGGAGTTATTTTGCTGCAAGCCAAGAGCCTATGAGAAGCTGGGAGAGAGGCCTGGAACACATTCTTCTCCAGCATGGCCCTGCCAACATCTTGACCTTGGACTTCTAGTTCCTAGAACTGTGAGACAATACTTTCCTGTTGTTTAAGCCGCTCAGTTGGTGGTGCTCTGTGCCTTGGCAAACACATCTCGGCACCATACTTTCATCCTTCTCCGGAACCCCAGTATTGGGACTGGGGGTTTATCATCACTTACAAGTCACTGCCTTTTGGGTTTGTCAATCTTGCTGTTTTTCCAAATTGAACGACCCCCTATACTCCTTTCCTATTGCTGCCATAACAAGTTGCCATAAATTCAGGCGGCTTAAAACAGCACAAATGGATCACCTTACAGTTGGAAGTTCAGAGTCTGGGTCATCAGGCTAAGGTCCAGATGTTAGACGGCTTGGCTCCTTCCAGATGCTCTGGTGGGAGAATCCATGTCCTTGTTTTCAGCATTGAGAAGCTGCCCGCATTCCGAGGGCCTCTGCTTGCTTCTCTCAAATCTCTTGCTTCTGTTGTCACATCTACTCATCTGCCCCTCCTGCCTCCCTCTTAAAAGGACACTGTGATTATATTTGGCCGACTGGATAATCCAAGATTATCTCCCCAGCTCAAGAGGCTCAACTTTATCACACTCGCAGTCATTTTGACCATGTAACGTAACATAGTTCTAGGGATTAGGACGGGGCATCTTTGGGGGCCAGTATTCTGACTACCATACCTCTTTCCACCCTCATCCTTTCCAAATTCCATTCATCTTTCAAGGTCCTCTTCTGTGACTCCTCTTCTTCAGCCTGTAGTGAAATCTGTTTCTGTCTCTGTCTATCCAAAACCACAGCACCCGGTTCTAGATCCCGAATTGTTGGACATGAGATCAACCCCTTTCTCTAATTTCTCTGAAGGTGACTTGAGTATGGAGACTATTGTTTACACTCCCCGGGCTCTCCTGAAACACCGCACATTGGCCATGTTCTCAAAGAAGTAAAAATTGCTTGAAGATGGGATCCATTCTTATGTGGCAGAGCAACAAAGCCAGACCTTCCAATGTGCCCCCACCACTTCCTCCCTCGGCTCCCTTAAGATAGAGGCAAGATGGAATTTGCCTGAGCCAAGTAGAGGGCTGAGATCCCAAAGCCACTGTCTTGCCTGTGAACCTGGTCCCCAGAGCGAAGCTGGTAAGCAGCTGGGCATGACATTCATATTCATTTCATACTGTGTCCTTCCCCTCTCCATGACACACCACTGACCACCTCCAACGAGTCCCAACAATGTTTAAGGGACTTTAGGAAGCACTTGCTGGGGGTAAGTCAAAGAAGCTGTGGTTCTTCCTTCCAGAGCATCCGGCAGCCTCACGACCAGGAGAGCTGGATTCTTCTTCAGAACTGGCCATCCTGCAGTCGGGCACACTATCCACAGATCTGAAAGGAGTGCAATGTGGGTCTCAGCCTGGGCGGACAGCCCCGAACCCAGGTACCCAGGAAGCCGGGGCTCTCCCTCCCGTAGTCTTTGGATTGACCTTCAAAAACAGGATTTCTTTCCATTTTTAAAAAAATTTTTAAAGATTTTATTAATTTGTCAGAGAGAGAGCACAAGCAGGGGGAGCAGCAGGCAGAGGGAGAGGGAGAAGCAGGCTCCCCGCTGAGCAAGGAGCCCGATGCAGGATGTGATCCCAGGACCCTGGGATCATGACCTGAGCCGAAGGCAGACCCTTCACCGACTGAGCCACCCAGGCGCCCCTCTTTTCATTTTTAAATACTGGTCTTTCACAACTGGACACACCTTCCATTTTGAACAGTGGAGTTTTACCTTATATAGTTTAGGTGCAAGGAGAAATAATTTCAAGGAGGGGAGCTGGCCACACTTGAGTCACACACTAGATCTCTCCTACAGCGCAGCGATCTCCGGACAGAAAAGTGGTGCCCGTCGCAGGGCTGATGAGCACAGTAAGCGGGAATGATGTTTGGGTGGGGCTTTGTAGAGTACCCAGCCCCGAGGACCCGTTAGTTCTTTTCTTCTCCATTCCTGTTTTAACACAACAAATTCTTACTAACTCAAGAGGATTAAAATTACCTCTATAAAGGTCTGTCTCCACATCCAATGACATTGGGGGTTGGGCTTCAACATAAGAATTTGGGGGAGACGTCAGTCCATAACGGATTCCACTGTCAGGCTTACACTTGGCATTTCCTTTTATTTCTGCTTTTGCACTGGGCATTTTAAACTGTGTTAAGACCTATAAAACTGCTTCTTTACCCACTTCTCTGTTTCTGGACGTGGCCAGAAAGGAAAGCAGAGTCCGTGGCAGCGTCTCTCATGCTTTGGCGTTTCCCCACAGCTCTCACAGGTCCCCGGATGCACCTGCTCCGTGAGCAGCCCCCTGGCTCCCAGCAAATGAAGTGGGACTTCTAATGTCACCTCTGTGACAGGATTCAGCCCTCGTGGGTTGGGGAGACATGCAGAGGGGGGAGCAGTGAGAGAGACAACGGACCTTGAACCCCACATCCTGTCCCTGCTGAAGACTGCGTGCCCTCTGCAGCTGTCACCCTCGTCCTCCTCCCCAGGCAGGCGTCCACTGAAAGCATCAAGACTCCAGTTCCTGCAGCTTTGATTTGCATCGATTATTTTGATAACTCAGCGCTGCAATGCTTTGTTCCGAAAATACATTCAATCACTGTGTTCCTGTGAAAAGCAGCTCCGTGCCTGTTTTCGTACATCGTATCCTGCAGTATTATATAAAATTGTATCTTTACTTTTTAGGAGATTCTGACTTTTTTTTTTTTCCTTTTAGCTACAGAACACAGAGAAGAACAGGGCCAAAGGGAAAGCCACACGCCGGAGTGGCGAAGAGTGGGTGATGCCGCTGATGGAGGGACATCTAGGCTTGCCCTGGTGATCTGGGGAAGCAGACTTTTCACTTTCATTAGTGACACCGCTGACTGCTTAGCAGTTCCCGAGGCTATGAGCTCTACTCTCTGGGTGGAGGGAGAAAGGAAAATAGTTACCCTTTGAAAGAGAGCAGTTCCCAGGTTAGCTGAGGACCTGTCTTCCCCCAGCCAGAGACTTTCCAATCCTGTGTGGCAGAGTTAAGCATGTGCTCACGGCTTCCTGGGGCTTCTGGAACCCAAGTGGGAATGTAATAGCAGCCCCACGCTGCATGGATGGATACGCATCTTCGCAAAGGGGCTTGGGCCCTTAGATGCAGGCCTCTGTTCAAATGTCAACAGAGAGCTCATATGCCCATAACCAGGGTGACGGCGATGTAAAGGAATTGCCCTTAAAATGCGGAAGTATGTGTGTAGATGGTTGCACGCTTACCCCAGCGAGGCCTGTAGAAAGAATCTGGAAATGGTAGCATTCGCGCATTCTTTCCTTAATTCATTCAACCAACATTTATTGTGTGTCAACTTTGAGCCTAGAGCAGAGCCTGGGTGCCACAAATAAGTACCTGTGAATGAGTAAGAGAACACAGGAGTCTATGGCATTTTATTCTAGGTAGGAGGGACACATGATAAACGTGAGAGACTGGCCCTAGCCTTCCTAGGACTCTGGTTGGGGACTGCAGACACTTAGCTAGTCACTAGATCAATACACAAGTGAACATGGACTGTGTGTGTGTGTGTGGGGGGGGGTCCTGTAAAGAGAGCAAATGGTGATTCATGCATGAGAGAGAAAACAGAGGGAAGGGGCTCCTTGTAGAATAGAGAGAAGGTTCCATTTCTGATGCAGCCCAGAGAATAAGCCAGTGGATCAGCTGGAGACCTGGGAGAAGCACTTCCAGGCAAAGGGAACAGCAAATCCAAAGGCTCCTGGGCAGGAAGGTCCAGAGCAAAGGTGAGTGGAGGAAAAGCCAGGGGGGCAGTGTGGCTGGAGCATGGTAGAAGGGAAGGAGGGAGGGGCTGTGATAGGAAATTTGGATTATCTTTTTTTTTTTTTTTAAAGATTTTATTTATTTATTCGACAGCGATAGAGACAGCCAGCGAGAGAGGGAACACAGCAGGGGAGTAGGAGAGGAAGAAGCAGGCTCCTAGAGGAGGAGCCTGATGTGGGGCTCGATCCCATAACGCCGGGATCACGCCCTGAGCCGAAGGCAGACGCTTAACCGCTGTGCCACCCAGGTGCCCCTGGATTATCTTTTAAGTGGAGTGCAGAGATTAGCAAACCATGGCCGGTGGCCCAAACCTGGTCAGTTACCCTGTGGGGTAAGCACCTGACATTAGCTTTTTTTTATTATAATATGAATGACTGATATTAACTTTTTGACTGCTGAGGTAGCCACTCCAAAGGCATCCATCTCAAGTAAACACAGTGCCAGATACAGCAGACCCTCTTACCCATAAATCCCTTTCTAGAGAGCTCTGGCTGATTTCCAGAACTGACCCCTGGACCGCTTGCTTTTCCTTTCTGGAGCTTTAATTCCTACTCATAGCTTTTACATTTACCAATAAAGAGTGAACCCCTGAAACCCTAGGCACCACAACCTCCACCCCAGTAAAGACAAAACCCCAAGTCTGTGCACGCTTTCTCTGCCCTCGACCTCACTGTGCGGCCCTGGATACGCGGTGTGTCTCCGGGCTTTGTGAGCAATAAGCCTCGTCTGGCCGAAGCTCTGTGACGGCTGTTGCTGAGAAGCATCCTGCCATTATACTAAGAACCACAAGGGCCAGTCCATCTGCAAGATTCGCTCCGGCAGAAATGCCTGCAGGGGCCGGCCACGGGCCCAGGTGTGCGTCCCAGGCAGCTCTAGCCAGAGCGTCACTGCAGAGTGGCGGAGACGGACCCAAGCCAACTGGGGTAGTCAGCAGGGATGCCTTGCGGCCCTTGCAACTAACCCAGGAAATGCCCTTGAACTGCAGCTGGCTACCCCAGGCGGGAAACTTCATCTGGGAAGTAAACACTGCTTCCTGGAGGTCTGTCGCACTATGTGCTTTGGCCTATTGCCTCTGTTGTGAGCTGCTCCTGAATCCATCCCAGAAATATCACTGCTGTCATAATAGTTCAGAGCTACATGATCAAGGGCACAGGATCTAACGTGACGATCAGACCACTAATTATAAAGGCCTTAACTGACAATTCTGTAAGTGAGGGTCCTCCGTGCCTTGAGGCCGAGGAGATGTGGTCACCACGCAAGGAGAGGCTCTGGGCTAAAGGCCCAGGGAAGGATCTTCCCATAGGTGAGGAGGATGGGAGACCTCCACCTGAGACCACTGAAACGGTGGGTCACACCTGGACTATGTGTCCTAAGCCAGAGGAGTGAAAGAGCCCTGCAACAGGAAGCCAGCGGCACCAGAGGGAAGACACAACAAAGGCCAACAATCTCATATCACCGCTTCACTCTCTGCTGTTGCTCCTCGTCCCTGACCTGAGGGGATACTGTGGGCCCATCCTTGATATGATATTGCTAAAAAGTTAATGGGTAAATAAAAATGTCCTAAACATCTGATTGCCAGTGCCTTCTGAGAACCCTAAGGAGCTCCTTGATAAATACAAACCTCGAAGGCTCCCTGGGCATTGCTCAGTGCCATGCATGCTTATTAGCAAGAGGCCAAGGCTCTCGTATGAAGCTCCAGAAGCCTAGGGCCTTTCCCCCAAAGACCCCGTGCGTAGCATGCTAGTGGAGGCAGACCCCAATCCCAGAGAGGTCTCTTGGGACATCCTGGCAAGGAAAGCAGGTGCCTAGGAAGAGGGCTTACAGTGACATCGTCCAGAAATGCTCCCAGTAACAACACATAAATTAAGAGAACAGGAGAAAAAAATCAAGAAGTAGTAACTGAGATAAAAAACTATACCTTAACTGAAATTCAAACCTAAATATTTCGTGCAGCAGGAAGGAGAGAGGGTAGCTATTTGTCTATCTTGGGTTTTTAGACCAGGCCCAGAATTGTTACTCTTGGCTGCCAAACCGTGTTAACTGGCCAGGATCTCTAAGGACCCTAAAATCTGTAAACTTCTAATGATCTACCCAGGCTATATGCTTGTTTCCTCCAAGATAACCACAGATGCTAGCCCCCTTGACTTTTCACTGAATGGGGCAGAAGCAAGGAACACGCCTCAGGAGGAGGGCCCTGCCAACACAGAAAAGCGGACAAAGGTTATTAAGAATCTGAGTGAGAAGGAGGGAGGAGGGAAGGCAAAGGCTGCTGGAGCCTCTCACAATCACACCAAGGCCCTCCCACTCCTTATTTAGGTATTTATTGCCTGGGGCTGTGCCCATCCTACCATCTCGTGATCACTGCTAAGGCTAACAGGGAGTGGAATATACACGAGATGAAGTCCATCTCCCATTGTGCAAATTTGGCATGGTCCAATGGGTCTATCCCTTCCATGTCATAGTGACCCAAACGACCTCTCCATTTCCAACCCTGAGGAGGCCCCATTTGACCCTCAGTCCAAAGAATTCTTCCTACACCCTCCCAGCTACAGGGAAGTGCTCCTGCATTTTATTGGGACTGCTGGCACCATCCAGAAGGCACCAGATGGTGTTGACATGGCTGCCAGACACGAAGGAGGTTCCCACCCATGCACCCACACACTTCAGACTCCCACTGCTCCACGGTGTCTTCCTCAAACCAATTTCCCCTCAATGGAAAGGGTTCCCTACTTCCTCCCAACCTAGTTTGGCCCCTTCTGTGAAGGTACCAGAAAGCCCCTACTGGGAGTTATGAGAACCCAGGGATCCTACCCCTTAATCCCTGTACAGCCCGTTTCAAAATCTCTAAACCCCAGGCCCTAAAACCACCATTCTCCCAGCCACAGTCCCCTTCCGTCCTCTTGCTACACAGCTACCCTCTAGCCGCCCCCCAAGCCTGTCCCCGCCACTCCCTCTGCCCCCTTCCCCAACCTCCAGGACTGGCAGCCACCTAAGCCCTTACCCCAGGAAAGTGGCACTCCCCAGGCTTGTCCCATCTCCCTATACCACTCTGGTGCCCCACTGGGACAATAAAAATGCACCACTCTTTTTGGCTTTTTTAGACACCAGGGCCCGAGTCACTGTTATTTGAGGCAATCCCTCGAAATTCTCAAACCGCATTACTGGTAAAACAATCAAAGGAGTGTAATCCATGTGGATGTAACTGGGTCCATTCACCTCAAACAGCTTCTTCTGGTGTAGGCATGCACACACTGACGTGACGCCATACCACAGGAGCAAGGCCAAGTTCTTGGCCTTCCTAGTGGAACTCCCCAGATGGACACTGCTGACTCTTCCTCCTCAGGTCAGGATGGCAAACCCTCCCCAGTATTCACTCAAACGACAATGAATGCTTGTACCCTGTCATTAATGATATGCTTGAGATGGGACTCATTCAACTCACAATCTTTCAACACCCCCATTTGGCCATCACATGAACTAGCCACTAATGATGGTGGCTCACTATTGACTATTAAAACCTCAAGGCTCAGGTTCCCCTAAGGCTCCAATTCCTCAATGATTGAGGATGTATGACAGACCCAAGGAGAATCCTTTGAGGTCACTGACCTAGCGAATATGTTCTGCTCTGCTCTTCTTGGGGAGGACTCTTAGACCCAACTGCTTTCCCTCTGGAAGGGGCTCAGTGTACGTTTACGCAGTTCCCAAATGGATATTTAGACAGCCCTGTGATTGCACATAACCTCTGCCACCGGCATTTAAATACCTCTCTAGTTGGCAAGTGTGGCTTTTCACATTACACTGATGACATTACGCTGACAGGTCCCTCTGAAGAAGTGGTCCGAGCAGATCTGCACACCTTCACAGACCACTTATACCAACGTGGTTGGACAACCGCTCCCACACCATCCAAGGCCCACCCTCATCGGCCAAGTTTCTGGCCATCATCTGGTCCTCCAAAGGCTGAGAAATTCCCCCCACAAGCAAACATCAATTACCTACCATTACACCACCCTCTACCTCAGACAAGCACAACGCACACTAGATTTTCTCATGTTCTGGAGGGAACACATCCTCTGGGTCTAATTCTTTGCCCTATGTATGTAAGCCCATGCAAGTCTGCCACCTTATACTGGGGTGAAGCCCAACAGGGCACTTTGGAAGCTGCCCAGCAGATGGTTCAACAAACCTCACCTTAGTCCCCACCACCCCACATTCTGACCTGAGTCCTCAGCCCCACCTGACTATGCCTCCGGGCGTCTCTGGACCAAACAGGAGTCTACCTGGCGGCTTCCTATGGTGTTTTGGACTAAGCGCCTACCCCCAGCCCAAAACACTCTCCTTGAGCACCACCGTATTGGGCTCTCACAGAAACCAAGGCCCTAACCGGTACCCATGTGGCACGACTCTGTACCCAAGTTCATATAATGCCCAGGGCTAGAGATGCCTCCTTGATAAAATGGAAATGGTACCTCTACCAGAGCGCTTACCCCAGTGTCAAAGGCCTTTCCAAACTACAGGAGAATATGGCTTCCCTCACGCTCAGCCCCTGGCAGGAGAGGTTGAGGAAGTGATAGCGCCCCCAGCTACCTCCTCCTCTGGCTACTTGGGGAGCCCCTTCGGAGCAACCCTCGGAGGAGGACAGGGAGTCGGTGTTCTTCACCCATGGCATCGCCACCATCGTACACCATGCGGCTCGGTGGAGAGGCATTCTGCCCTGCGTCAGGCACCTCCCCGGAGCAGGAGCGCGCCAGCAGCTCAGCCCAGCTGGCAGAACTTGTAGCTACTCACCTAGCCCTGAAGGAGGCCATAAAATGGGAGTCTCGCACAGTGTCACGTTTTCACAGATTCCTTACGGGTTGGTCTGGCCCATGGCTACGGGACAAATTTTCTCGTACAAGGCCAGCCAATCTGGGGCGCCGAGATACCGAAGTCACTAGCAAGAGTTCCTGCCATTGCTGCTCGAGTCTCCGCACATGCTCAGCGCTCTGCACTAGGAGCCATTTTCAGCAACATGGCGGCTCCCTCACCGAGCCCTCCGCCCTCGCCCGGCAGAGACTCCTCAGGGAACCGATCCTTCCCACCAACTCGAATGGGCCCACACAACCTCAGGTCACAGGGGAATTCCTATATTAACATACTGAGCTCAAGTGGGGGACTCCCCATCGGGCAAGCCATGTTTGCGATAGACAAGTGCGTTCTCTGCTCCCAAGCCAAACAGCAGAGGCGATCCAGCCGGGGATTTTCCGCCGTGGAGACCGACACACACCTCCTGGCAGACTGACCTCAGCGGCGCCCTGCCCCTTTCTGCACAATCACCCACAATCTCCGATACTTACATAGGACTCGTCTTGGCGTCCCCCACCTGGAACTCCTCTTCAAAACAGGTCATCGGTTTCCTTCCGAAATTTATTCCTGTTCCCGTGGGTCACCAGGCATTACTGACTGACCAGGGCACCCATTTCACCTCTCGGGAGCCTCAACAGTGGACTCGCTAACGTTATATTTGGAACTTCCATCCGGGTTATCACCCCCTGGCAGCTGGCCCCACTGAGCATCTTAAAGACACGCTCCTTCTATGACTTTCAGACAATTACCTTCTTCTTAAAGACACACTCCTTAAATTATTCTCAGGTGATTAATTTCAATCCCTGAAATGGATCGATCTCTTGCCCCAGGCATTTCTAGCTGATAGCAGCACCACGGATATGCAGAGTTCAGCACAAAACACACCTGTTATTGTAAATAAAGTTTTATTGGAACACAGCTACACCCATTTAAGGATCATACACACCTTAGATCTGAAGTCGGTGGCGGCTTTCCTTTACAGCTGCAGAGCAGAGTAGTTGTAATAGAGATCATAGGGCCTGGAAAGCCTCAATTATCTGCTATCTGGTCCTTTAAAGACAAAGCTTGCCAGCCCTACTCTATTGTGTGGAATTTGGCTTGCAGGAGGGTAAGAAGGTGTTGAAATAATCTTTTAGACCCCAGATGGCACTCCTCCTGCCCCAGGGGCCACGTCAGTCAGCAAACCAGAACCTAGATAACTCCCATGTCCCAGTAAATGCTGCGCTTGACCAAAAAAATAGTATATCCATCCAGCCAGGCCCCAAAGCGAAGCCAACTCTGGGCTTTCTCACCCCCAGCAAGGTTGACGGTGTGGCCTGGCCAATTAGACCTTTTCTCTTTGTTTCTTCATTGTTCTTTATTTATCCTATAAAAGCTTCTTGCCTGTCACCCCATTCTGCGGTCCTCCGAAAGGAGACTTCCACTTCATGAGGTGTTAAATAAAGTTTGTGTCATCTAACTTGTCTTTAATCATGTTCTAACTAGGGTCAGGCAATATGGTTGGGAGACTGCAGATAAATAGACATGGATGTATTCAACATATATTTTTTGGGAAAAAAACAGAGAATTGGCTGTTGGTTTCACTGGGATCAGGGAGGAAAAACAATGGCTCCTAGGGGGTCTGCTTGGAGCCGGGTGTGGTAGCATTGACCAGATGTGGTGCACTGGGGGAGGGAAAGTTATAGGGCATAAAACAGCTCAGGATTTAAATTCATGGTTAATTCTGAGATGTCGATTAGACTTCATTTGAATGGAGAAGTTAGAAAATAGGATGCTGTTTAAGCCCCGGAGAGCAGAGAGAGACACCAGGAGAGAGTAAAGACGACGAAAAGCCCCAGAAAGGAAAATAAGAAGAGGGATGGAGGGATGGCAGCAAGTACCAACGTGGGGACGCCAACAAGTTAGGGTTTCTGAAAAGCCCCAAAGCTGGTTTGTCACACAGAGACAGAAGTTAGAAGGGACTGTCTCCCAGATCTTGGGGGATGCCCCCCAGGGAGGTCTGGGTGTGTTCTAGAGCTGACAGACATACTCAGATGTCTGACAGGCAGCCATTAACCCCACAGCCAGCGGGGTGGGAGAGAGATGGTGTCAAGCAGGCCCTTCTCCAGAAAGCAAGCCAGGGACCTGACCTCCTGCCTCTGTCACAAACAGACAGGTGCAGAGCCAAATGTCCCCCAACTCCCCTTTGGGCAAACTATCCAGAGAGAAAGAACCAAGAAAGGACTCACTTAGGCCCAGTGCCTTTTATATTTTTTCTGTTTAAAACCAATTTTATTGAGATATAACTTATAACAATAAAACATATCCATTTTAAGTATACGGTTTTGAGTCCTGACAAATGCACACACCCCTGTAAACACCACCACAATCAAAATCTAGACCATTTTCATCATCCCTAAAAGTTCCCTCAGCCCCTTGGTAGTAAATCCCCACCCTGTGTCCCCAGCCCCAGGCAATCCCCGAAAGGCTTTCAGTCATTATAGGTTGGTTTTTGCCTGTTCCAGTGTTTCTTATAAATGAAACTTTCTTTGTTTGGCTTCTTTCACTCAGTGGAGTGAGACACTTCTATCAGGAGTTTTTTCCTTTTTATTGTGGATTAGTATTTCATTGGTATGAATATCAGTATGTACGCCGAAGTTTGTTTATTCATTTACCTGTTGACGGACAGACATTTTGGGTTATTTCACGGTCTTTTTTTTGTTGCTATAAATGAAAAGAGCCTGTTTTTTTCTCTTTATCTCAACTGAGAATCACTTCCTCGCCTACAGGTGGGAGAGGAGAGAGGCCGGCATGAAGACTGAGCACAGCCTTTCTCACACATCAGTTCATCGGAGTCCTGCTAAATGATCTAAGCTAAGAGCACTTGTTAAATGAAGCTCGGGTGCTGGTCTGTACCCCAGGAGTTTCTGATTCGGTCGATCTGGGGTGGGCCAAGAATCTGCATTTTGGACAAGGCGTGCTGATGCTGCCGTTCCAAGGAAAACACTTGGAGAACCACTGGTCTTGGGGAACCAGGAGGCCAGGGAGGTGAAGCAGCCTGTCACGTGGCGCTGTACTCATCATAAGCCTTATTATATATACACAGCCCTATAGCTTCTCAGATACGTAGAAGCCTAGGATGGTTTCTCTCAACAGCTTTATTGAGGCATAACTTAACCTACCACAAAGTCACTTGTTTTGCGTATACAATTTGATGTTTTAGTAAATCTACCAAATTGGACAATCATCAACACAATGCAGTTCTAGAACATTTCCATCACTCCAGTCAGATCCTTCCTGACAATCTACAGTTAATCCTTGCTCCCAGTCCAGGGTCAGACAACCACTCATCTGCTTTCTGTCTTCATGGGTTTGCTTTTCTGGACATTTCCAGGAAATGGGACCATGCAATATGCAGTTCTGTGTCTGGCTTCTTTAATTTGGCATAACGTTATCGAGGGTCCTCTATGTTGTAGCATGTATTATTAGCACTTAAAAAAATTACCCAATAGTATTCCATTTAATTGTATGGATATACTGTTTAATTGTATGGATAGACCATATTTTGTTTATTCTTCAGTTCATGGACATTTGGGTTACTTCTTGGCCATTATGATTAACTCTTCTGTGCACATTCATGTACAAGTCTCCGTGGGGACATAGTTTTTCATTTCTTTTGCGTATATACCTACGAGTGGAATTTCTGGGTCATACGGTAAATTTAAATTTAACATTTTAAGAAACTGCTAAACTGTTTTCCAAAATGTACCATTTTATATTCCCACCAGCAATGTGGGGTCCATTTTCCTTAGATACATTTTTTAAATTTTAACTTAACTATTATTTTTAAAAGATTATATTTATTCATTTGACACACACACACAGAGCACACGCTTGAGCACAAGCAGGGGGAGGGGCAGAGGGAGAGGGAGAAGCAGAATTCCCGCTGAGCAGGGAGCCCAACATGGGGCTCGATCCCAGGACCCTGAGATCATGACCTGAGCCGAAGGCAGACGCTCAACCGACTGAGCCACCCAGGCGCCTCTGTTTTCAATGAGAGGAATATAAGAGAATTTGAGGTTAACTTTTGTGAAGAAATGTATTCAAAATACTGTTTACTAAATGCTTTGACTGCACACACAAGAGGGTGCTGACACGTTTCTTTACGCTGGTTTCTGTCTGGGCTGCACATTGGAATCATCAGGAGCTTTACACACTACTGCCGTCAGGCTACTACTTAGACAAGAACAACAGAGCAGAGGGGGCGAGCAGTGGGGCTTTAAAGCTCCCAGGTGATTCCAACGTGCCAGCTGAGCCCCTGATTAAAAAAAAGAAAAGGGGCGCCTGGATGGCTCAGACGGTGAAGCGTCTGACTCCTGGTGTCAGCTCAGGTCATGCTCTCGCGGTGGTGGGATCAAGCCGGGGTCAGGCTCTGTGCCCAGTGGGGAGTCCGCTTGAGATTCTCTCTCTCTCAAATAAATAAATCTTAAAAAAAAAAAAAAAAAAAAGCCTGAGTCATTCACTGAGATAATAGTGGAATGGTTACAGCTGAAGAAAGGCTGTCCGTAGCATGAACTGAGCGAGCCTGGGGAAGTTTTTTGGCTCTAGAAGAACAAAGAATGTGCTCTCTGGCAAATAGTAGCTGCGATGATTATCCTCCTGGTGCTACTTCAACTTTTTCAGCCTTGTTGACCATGGAGGAGAGTTAATGGTAATTGAAGGTGGACGGATGGGGAATCCAAGCATTCAAAGGTCTGTTTGTTCTCGATGGAAGAGACTTGGAATGTGTTTAAGTGACACTAGACAGTCTGGGTGAGCAGGAGAGGGGGGAACCTTGGGGTGAGAATCCAGCAGGGAGCAGGGCGGTTCCCAGGCCCAGTGGTCTCAGAAAGCAGGAAGGGAAGGATGGCTCCTCTGCTTCAACAGGAGGTAGACGAGGGGAGCACACTGAGGCAGCCATTTGGTTTGCCAGCGGGAAGATGAGGGAATTCCCACCTCTGCGTTTGCTTTTGTTTTGCTTAGTGAATTGTGATGTAAGGTCCTCTTGCAGAGAGTGATGTGGGAGGCTGGGTGGGGAGAGTGGAAAGGATTTGAAACGGTCCTTTCAGTGTGAGAATGTATGCTCACCCGAGAAAAGTAAGCAGGGCTGCTGGGCAGGGTGGAGCGTGCAACCATGGAAGATCCTTCTGTTTCCCAGGACACTGACCTCTATTCTATCTCTCAGTCCCTGGGGGCAGGCAGAAGACAGCAGGCCGTGGACTTGATCCTGAGTAACATGATACGTCCACTGGGATTTAGAAAAGACAGAAGGGCAAAGGGCCTTGGGGTAAAGCAAGGGTGTTTCAAAAAGAATGGACCTTAAAATCCATGCTGGACAAGGGATGGAAAAAGGAGAATAAGCTGAAGGATTGAGAGAAAGTAGAGGGCCGCTGGGCTGGGGGAGAGGTTGTGGGCAGGGAGCGGGATGCTTAGATTATGTGATTATGCAGGGAGATAGAGGTGGCCCTCTTCAGTTACTCCACACTTAACACTGCTCCTTAAATAAAGATGAAAACCTGACCTGTGGTCCTTGGCACCCAGCTTGGCTTGGGCCCTGCATTTGTTCCAGGCATGCTGGTCTTTGTTGTCCAGACATATGTCTGCCTTCTCCTTCTGGATCCTTCCCTTGCCCACCACCCAGCTCCCACTTCTACTCCACACCGGTCAGCCCCCTCCACTGCTTGCTTTCATGGAACCTATATCTTCTTTTCATGGCGCTCATCTCGGTTTGGAATTACACATCCACTTGGGTGGTTATTTGCTTGGTGTCTGTCTTCTCACATCAGACTCCAGGTGCCGTGAGAGCAGGAACCACATCTGGGTTTTGCTCATCTTGTATACTCCCCACTTTGCAAAATACCTGTAGTGAGTGCTAGAAACTTTGGGGGGGTGGTTGGGGGTTAATTTGGAACCATAGGATTTAAACAGAAAAGGATGCTAGAAATCATCTGCTCTCTGTCATTTTAAAGTTGGAGAAACAGAGGCCTGGAGAGGTGGGAGATTGGTGTGGGGGGGTGATTTCTACACGGTCACGGCTGATGGCAGAATTGGAATGTCAATCCTGGCCTCTTTCTGGCTCAACCTGAGAACTATTCGTTTGTTTACCATAAATACCCTGGTTGGATTCTCTCCCTCGTCTGCCTTTTTTTTTTTAAGTGAGAAATAAAAACTGTCCTTAAACTGTATCTTCTGTGTTATCCAATCACAAAACATCAGACCACTGGTGGCAGACAAAATGACACCCTCTGGAAGAAGAGGGGACACCATTTTAAGGACCTGCCCCCATCCTCACCCTCACCAGCCTGTGGCAGTGATGGGGTGCCTTGTGGGAGCCGGGGCCATACTCCCCCTCTTCCTCCCCCTGCTGATCAGCCACCCAGCAATTAGTAAGAGGAAGAAGATGAACGAAGCTCACAGTGACTCATACTAACCCCCTGAAAGGTGTGAACTGGTCAGAGAAAGTTGCAAATCCCATTTTCTCCGGCCGCAGCAGGCAATCGTTCTCTGCACCGCCAGACGCCAGTCTGATTATGAGAAGAGGTTTGCACCATTTTCTCCAGAGGCTTCATGTTGCAGCAGTTTCCTTCGCGCTGAATAAAGCACGGGAGCCCTCTGGTGGTAGTTTGTAGAAAAATCCCGTGAGAGGGAGAGGTGGGCTTACTTGGGGTGAAAATTCTTTGTATCTCTCTCCCTTGCCTCCGCAAGCCGTTTCCAAAATCAGGCTCTACAAGTAAATCAGGGCCCTTATAAACTGTCCGAGCGGGAAGGCCCCAGTGGACCGCTGTTTTTGTGGTCCGGCTTCCAACGTGCCTGCCCCTCCGTGCCACACAGCTGTGAGTGATCGGGTGGTTTGAGACAGTGAGAAAGACAGGGCTGGAGAGGAGGGGGTGGGTGACAGACCCGTAATACTTGCAAATGCCCAAACTGTCTCACGGAGCAGAGCGGGGAAGGAATCCACATTGCCCGGGGCTGAGGAGGGTGGAGGACAGGCCGACAGCAGGCACCCGGGAACCAGGCCCGTGGAGGTCCGGCTTCAGCAAAGCAAGCAGCACCTGATTTCTCCGACCGCTTCTCAAAAGGCTGGCTGTATCTCCACCTGCTTTCCATTAAAAATTTCTTGGCATGCCCGTAGTACTTCAGCTCCGTAGTCTACCATGTTTGGTTCTCTGAAATTTTCTCTTCATGTCACAGCCTTTCAAAGGCAAAAATAAAAATCTGCACTATTTGAAAACATTAGGAAATAGATGTTGGAAAAAGTTCAAGATCACAAAGAGATCAAGACGGTTTAATAGTGATTTTTTTTTTATGGAAATCCAGTCATATCTGCTTGTACTCTTCAATACACTGTTACTTTGGACATTCACACTCCACTAGGAACATGACTTATTACAAAAGAGAGAGGGACGTTTAAAACCACATTTAATTTTTAATACAAAATCTGTTGCACTATTACAGAGGTGACCCCTTCATGCACAGATTACTCTAGCGTCTACCGTTCCGGAAGAGTAGAAACTGTACTTTCATTGTCCTCTCCCCACCCCAAACATGGGCAAACTCAGAGTCACTTTTATCTTTGTGCTCACTGGTGCCCAGGCAAGCCTGTCTTGTCTTTCTGTATTTCCATTCGCACGTTTGGTCTGTGAAAAGGGAATATGGAGCCGTGGAAATAGTTAGGGCCATCTTTACCTGGGATGGCTTCAAACTGGGCTTTGCCTACAGAGAGCGAAGATGCCTACTGGGCCCCACAGACAAAGCTCTGAAGATTCTATCTAGAAACTCACTGTCAATATGTCGAAGAATTCACTATTTCAGTTTCACAGCAAAAAAGGGAAAATAAAAACCCAAAAGGTATTTAAGGAAATGCTTTCCGATCCCATGCACTGTAGTCATGAGCTAACTTCTTAGATAGTACGACGTCAACAGTGGTTGCGTGTTTATTCGCACGTAACACCTCTAACCACATAGCATCTACACTTTTTCAGTGTATTTACAAATTCAACAAAATATCTACATATAAAAAGCTTTACTTAAAATTAAACTTGATGCAAGTTATGAGAAACCAATTTATTGGCAAATGAAACTGAGCATTCCTTCAACCATAGGTTGTTAGAGGATTTCATATTTGGAGGTAAACCACTTGATAGATAGCGTTGGTGAATACGGTAGGATGTGTATGTTTGTTTTGGAAACTGCAGATGTAATCCCTTTGACTGTTCGCCTTGTGAGCACTCGTCAGGTTTCTGAGAGTCGGAAATGTGTCCATAGTAATTTGCATACACATTGTTTAATGCTGCCAGAGAGTTTCCAAAGCTGCCACCTAGGTAAAGGCCTGGAGAAAAGCATTCCTGTTGCCATGCTGTTGTCTGCTTCTGGTTTGGAAATAGCTTTTTTTTTTTTTTTTTTTTTTTACAAAAATTCCCTACCGAATCGACCGCCTTCTGACCCAATTGGCTTGTTTGAATAGAAACCAGAAAGCCCACAAAATCAGCATGCTCTCCAGGTGGTGCTAAGGCTTTTTCTTTTTATACATACGGGGAAATGCGCCCTAACATCAATTGTCTGATTAATTTTATTTTCACATTCCCTTCCTTTCAGCAATGGCCGTTTCCAAGACCTCTGCTTTCTAGAAGTTACTTTGGGACCATGACAGGGAGCTAGGACTCTGCGTCCGCGGAAGGCAGCGGGTTGTGGAATGCTTATTGTCTGAAGGCACTGCATGTGTCTTGCCCTGTGCTTTCTGGAATCATTTTCGAAACTGAAGTGGAGTGATTCGTTTTCGATTCTTTCGGTCTGGCGTACGTGCCAAAATGCATTGCGATACACATTGTTTATGCCTAAAAACAACTGACCATAGAGAAGATGTGAGAAGTCGAACACTGTGCTGCAGTAATACCCAGAGAAGTAAGAAGGCTACGGAGGAAAAGGGGCAGAGGCCAGTCACAGAGTCTCAGCAAAGCATCAGCAAATGCGACGGTCGTCATGAACTCATATAGCAAGGATATCCTGTACATACTGTTGCTAACAGTCTCCCAAAAAGGCTAACGACAGCTAGACACAGAGTCACCAATTTCAAAACAATGTCCACAAAGACATTGGAGTTCTAGAGAATACTACAGTAACACTCTTGACAATGAAAACGGAATTCGTGTTTCGGGGGTTCAGCCGAAGAGAGTATAATCAAAGTATCACACCATGTTTCGATAAGGTACACAGGTATTCCTTTATGTGTAGCATTTTTCATGCATCGTATTGAACTGTCTCCCGAAGAGCAAATAACGTGATCGGTTGATGATGCTGTATTATTATTATTATTTTTATCAGTTCTGAACAAGAATACCTATTGTGAATGAAAAAGGATGCACTTTGCACTGCAGTTCACATGAACAAATCATCTGAGTTATGTTCTTGTTTGCACCGCTCTCATAATATCAACAGCAGAACACATACTTTCTGCCTGTGTGTTCCCAGTATGAGAAGGCAGACAAACAAGTGCTTAAGATCAACATTCTAGAGAAATGGGATATTGGCAGAGCGTTTACAGATTAAACAAAGGAATTCATGGCATTGACAGGAGAAGGTGCTTCTGAGCTTTCGTTTCCTTCCACCGGTTCTTTCTCTTTCTTACCACTGTATTGTCCAATAAAGGAGCCGTCCTCATTGAACTGGCCATTCACCCCCTCTCCATAGTCAACTAGGCTGTCATCACTATCTTCTTTCTTCACTGTCCTGTCTGAAGGTGTTCGACTGCCTTTTTTCAAAGGCTTGTGGTCTTCGGCATCACTGGAAGAAAGAGACAACGTTTTCGTCGGGATCGGCATTTAGGTGAAAGGTTGTGTCCCTAAAGGTCATGCAAGCAGGTTACGATAAAGCGTGTGGAGTCGCGAGCCTCGCTAGCCAAACCGAATCGTCAGGTGGACTCCAATGGCTGGGATGTGGTTGGGATGAAAATCAGGTGCCGGAATGGTTTAATCATGAAGTCTTCAGCAGGCGGATGGCTTCTCACTGCGCATGTCAATGTCAATGACTGCTTCTCACCCCCGAGTTGGAAGCAAGTGAGAAATAGTCACAGGTATTAAAAAAGGAAGACGCGAGGAAAGCTGAATATCATCACTACTTTGAATTCAAAGGAAGGGACAAGCTTATGGCAAGTAGAGAAGTTAGTACGTTAAACTCTGTGAGATTCTCGGATTCCTTGGATATGAATGGAGAATGATTTTGGTTAAGTGTGAAATATGAGGAGTTTTCTGAGCAAGAGGAAGCAAAATCCTGCTTTTCAAATAATTTTGTTATTGAGTGCAGGCCAGACTTGTAAACTTTCACCTTACCTTTCAAGAGACCTAGAAATTCCATTAAAAGGATGCAGAAGAAACAAATGAAAACAGCCTAAGAAGAAAAGCAAAATCCTTATACTGATAGTAAACAGTATTTTTTTTTTCTGTCAGAATTTTAGTTAATGGGTCAAGACTGATTAATTGGGAACGAGGCACAGTGGAATTTCAAAGCACTACCCTTGTACTATTAATGGCATGTCAATATATTCTAAAGAGCGTGAATGATTCAAAAAAAGTCAGAGGAAATTTTCTCTGTGCTCTCTTCTCCCAGTGTGGTATGTAGTCTATCTGTGTCGGATGGGAACTGAGAAGCAGATTTTTAAAAACATTATAGAACTCAATTTTCCCCCCTTTATTTATCTATGAAATCCCTTAGCACAATATCCAGCAGTAGGAGAGTGTGTTTTAGGACACCCGCCCATACGGTCGTGTCACGAGGAATGCACACTGACTGATTCTTTAAAAGGAAACATTCGGTTTAAAAAAGAAAAAGAAAAAAGGCCACGAGAGCATTCTGTTTCCTTTTGAAGGACAAAAATGCAAGGCAGAATAGGAAACACAAGCAATAGTAGTTAAAAGTGGAAAGGCGTAATGTCAAAGAGGTTGCGTCAGCGGCCGTATTTCACCTGGCAATTTGTGCCAGGCTTTTACTGTTCCCTGTGTCTCTGACAGTGACTTTGTTCTAGCCAAGATACACACATTTCGAGATGCACAAATACTCTGGCTCTTTGGCCAAGAATTCCTACGAGGGTTTTCAGTGTTTCTCCAAGAAGAAAATCTCAACACTGAAAAAAATAATACTTCCTCAACAGAACACAGGTATCTGCTACTGGAAATTACCAGCTGCAACAAGACCCAAGTTCTTGTCACAGGCCAGTAAGCAAGATGATCGGCTCTGCTAACTGACAACCGGGGAGGGATCACAGGACCTTGGAGTGACCTGTGTTTGGGGCCCTTCGGGGGACAGAGCCTCTAATCTCCAGCGTACTGCAAGTATAAGGTGCACATCTTTAATCATTAACCTCTAGGCTTTGCTTGAATACTTCCTGCGACGCACTGCTCCTGATTTGGTGAGGCCTTACATTCCACTGAAGTGTTCAATAATGAGCGGATTTTTGTCACCTGGATTCCACTAATTCTTCTTACTTTATAGGACTAGTGTTCCAAGGACCATACCACAGGAAATTCTAGTCTGTGGCAGTTCTTTGATCCAGCCATCTATCCATGCATTCAACCAGTCATATCTAATACATGTTTATCGAGTGCCTACACTGATACTGTTCTAGTCGGTGGGGATATAGCTGCAAGTGAAACAGACTGAAACCCCAAATCCATGAAGCCTACTTCTAATAGGGGAAGGTGCAGAAAATAAACAACCGGCATATGAAAACATTAGCTCCCTGGTATGTCAGAAGGTGATTAGTGCTACGGAAAACATGGAACTCTGTAAAGGGGATGGACGGTGTCAGGGGAGGGTGTAGAAGTTGACAATGAAATAGGGTGTCTGCGAAGGCCTCAGTAGAAATGACATCTGAGCAAAGACTTAAAAGAGTTGAGTTGGCCAGGTGGATACCTGGAAGGAGAGCCATTCTGGCAGGTGCAGCAGGCAGTGCAAATGCCCTGAGGCGGCAGCAAGCCTGGCACGTTCTGGGAACGGGGAGGAGCTTGTGTGGCTGGAACTGAAGGGGAGAGAGAGAGCAGAGTTAAAGTAGGAGGTGGCAGGGCTAGATCAGGGGGATTAGTGCAAAAACACAGGAGTCAGTTGACTGTGACCTGGACAAGAGTGGAACACTGGGGTCACACGAAGTGGTTAGATGATGGACATATTTTGAGGGGAGCACCGGAAGGATTTTCTGATGGGTTGGATGTGGAATAATAGAGAAAAAGACACCACCAAGATTTTCTGTTTGAGCAACAGAAAGGATGGAATTACCGTTACTATGGAGGGCAGCGTGTTTGGGGTGGAAGGTCAAGAGTTCAGTTGCGGACATGCTAAGTTCGCTATGTCAGAGGAACTACTCCTTTGATCGTTTTATGAATCTAGTATAACACCAATACCTAAACCATCAAGAACACTTTGAGAAAGCGAAATTACAGGTGAATCTCATTCAGGAACCTAGATGAGCAAATCCCAAGGAAATCATGAGCCCATGGAATTTAGCAATCTACTAAAAGGACACCATAGCATGACCAAGTTGGGTTTATTCTAGGGAATGCAAGTTTGTTTCAGCATTAAAACATCAATTCATGTTTTTCCATTTTAGCAGAAGGAAAAAAAAAGTGTTATAATTATTTTAGTGGATTCAAAAGAAGGTATTTGGTAAAATTCAACACCCATTCACAACGAAAACTTCAATACTCTAGGAACATAAAATATCTTGATTGACCTGATTATGGTATTCATAAGAAACTTGCAGTGAACATCATCTTTGATGGTGAACGTTGACAGATTTCTGTTTCACATCAGAAATCACAGTAGGGATGCCTGTTCCCATCACTTCTAACCAAAACTGCATTGAAAGTACTAAGCAACGTGCAAAAAGAAATAGAAGGCATATGTCGTTGTTTGTAACCCATACAGTTACATGTATGTAAAACACCCAAAAGCATCTACAGGCAAACATTAGAATAGAAAGAGAGTTTGGTAATGTCGTTAAATACTATATTAGCAGAAAGTCAATTTTCTTTCCATAATTGCAAATAATTGGAAAATGAAAATTTCCAAAAAATGATTCCAGCTAGATCATACAAATATGAAGCACGTAAGAACAAAATAAATATAAACGTGTCAAGTTCTCTCTGAGGAGAATGACAGTTTTATTCAGTTATTAAAGAAGAGCTAAATAACTGGAGGAACATACCATAAATGTGGACGGGCGGACTCAAATATCGTAAGTATGTTAACCTTCTTCATATTGGTCTTAAATTCAATTTATTTCCAATAAAAACCCAACAGGTTTTTACAGGGATCTTGGCGAGCTGATACTTAGCCGCAGATGTAAATGAAAGGGCCAGGAATATCTAAAAAATTCTTGAGGAAGAATAACAAAGTTGGGGGTTTTGACTTATCAGATATCAAGACTTATTTTTTTTTTAAAGATTTTATTTATTAATTTGACAGAGAGAGAGACAGCCAGCGAGAGAGGGAACACAAGCAGGGGGAGTGGGAGAGGAAGAAGCAGGCTCATAGCGGAGGAGCCCGATGTGGGGCTCGATCCCATAACGCCGGGATCACGCCCTGAGCCGAAGGCAGACGCTTAACCCAGGTGCCCCCAGATATCAAGACTTATTAAAAGCTACAGGATTAGGATAGTGTGGTTTTGGTGCAAAGATAGACAAATCAAATAGAGGGCTCTGAAATATTTGGGAGATCTTTCTGTTGGCTTTATTCCTACAACACATTTTATGCTGTCATAGCTGGGATTATTTTTAAAATCCTATTTTCCAACTCTTTGCTGGTACACAGAAATATAATTGACTTCATGTTAATTTTGTGTCAACAACATCACTAAATTCTTTAATGAATTCTATTATTTTCCTGATTCATTTGGATTTTTACACACGCAATCCTATCCGTTATGAATAGTGACCAGCCAAGAAGGGGATCCCTTGAAGCTTTTTTTTACGTAGGCTCCACACCCAGCGTGGAGCCCAATGCGGGGCTCGAACTCACCACGCTGAGATCAAGACCTGAGCTGAGATGAAGAGTTGGATGCTTAACCAACGGAGCCACCTAGGCTCCCCACATCCATTCCAGCTTAATTCATGGTCATAGTGGGTAAGAGAGAATCTACAGCAACGTAGGTTGTGCTTGAAAGAAAGAGAAGAAAGAGGGGTGTTCTATCCATACAGAGTCTTTCCAGGAAAGCTGTTCAAAGGCAGCTCAAGATCTTTCTAAGACTGTTTTTTAAAAAGTGGTGCAATGTAATGTCATACTTTAGTTAGGATCGGGTTAAATGGGAAAAAAAACCACATGAGGCACCAGCCCAGTGCCCGGCATGTGACTTGTGCCCCTCAAATAGGACTCATCTCTCTACCATCACACCTCGTTGCTCCAGACAAGGCCCCCACCTCAGAGAGATTCTTTTTCTCACAAATACCCTGTGTAACACACACACTTAGAAATTTCCAGAGGTGATGCCTGGTTACAAGCCTGTGTTGAAGCACTGTATGAATGCTTGCCTTTTTTCAACTCAAAGATGAATTTTACAATGAAAGAGTAAACAAACTTGCTTTTGACACTGTGTCGGGGAAGTCACTCTGTCAAGTTTCAGTGTGAAACAGCCTCCCAGAGAAGAGGGATTTAGAAGTTGCAGAGGATGACTTAAAAGCCATATACTTATTTAGCTACATGGTATTCAAAGATTAAAAATATTCAGCCACATTTTAAGAGAACTGTTAAGGACAAAGATTCAACAAATTTGTAAATAAGTCATAAAACAGTACATGTGGCNNNGTGTCCCATATATATATATATATATATATATATATATATATACACACATATATATAGATATATTTTAAGATTTTATTTATTTATATGACAAAGAGACAGCCAACGAGAGAGGGAACACAAGCAGGGGGAGTAGGAGAGAAAGAAGCAGGCTCCCAGCGGAGGAGCCCGATGTGGGGCTCGATCCCATAATGCTGGGATCACGCCCCGAGCCGAAGGCAGACACTGAACAACTGCACTACCCAGGCACCCCTCCAATATATATTTTTGATCCTCATAGCCGTGAATGAAGATGGTATTGCAGTGTAAAGGAATGCTCACATCACGGTACCGAAACTTAGTTCACGTCACGTCCTCTGGGAAGACTTCTCACATCCCCTTCCTTCCGTCCACCCAGTCGGCTTTGGCTCCCAGCCCCTGCTCCCTTGGCACCTGATCTGTATCTCTTTCCTAGCACTTTTCACACGATGCTGACTGTCCTTTTACTTCCCTGGTCCCTCGCTAGACTAGAAACTAGTGAGATAACATTCTATCATCTTTAATATCCCCACAGCCTGGCATACAGTAGGCACTCAATAAATACTGGTTGAATGAATGAATTCATTGTAAAATGACAACAGAAGAGATGGTGGGCATTTTTAGAAATTTTTCAGGCTTCTAAGATCAGAAAATTTTCATTCCTCGTGAATTTCATGATGTCAGACAAAGCATTGGAGTAGAGATGGTTTTTTTTTTCCTTTCTCTTACCCTCAGGATGAATTTTAAGTTCACTTTTTTTGCAGTAACACTTCATTCAGGGTTATGCACACAGGAAGTACCCACTGAACGTCTACTGACCAAAATCCAGCAACAACAGACAAATCCGTGATCCTTCGGTCTGACTCTCCTGTGGTCACCATCCCACCACCGCCAAACCCTTCTGTGGTTTGATTGACCCTCGGTGACCCCAACACTCCCTCTAAATGTCCATCATTATTTATAAGTTTATGTTTGTGAGCAGAATAAATCTAAAGTAGACCGTACAGGTGACCCATCTTCACATCATTCGAGCCCGAGGAGCATGGGTTAGCATGCTTGGAACAGAACCACGGTCACGTGAATGACAAGAGTCCCGTGGCCACGGCCTCCACGTATGCTATGGGTTCAAGTACCACGGTCATTGGCTTTATGACCCAGGTTCATTCTGGTTTCTAAAGGAATGGATCTGAAGAATTAAAAAAATACTTACATGGTTGGTTGCATTGTTTCTCTGATTTTTCTATATGCTAGTAAGGAGGCAGATCCTACTGTCTGTATAATTAAAGAAACAAACAAAGAAAGCTGCAGGCTTCCACCAAAGGGTCACTGCTTGGGGGTGGGAATTGGAGGGAGGGCACAAGGTTACAGCTGATGGAAAAAAAAATAAAATAAAATCTGGCCACTGAAGTTCCATCCCTCTTTGCACTAGGATATATCCTCTGGCTCAGAGCCAACCATGTAGAAACTGTTTCATCCTCAAGCTGGAGAACGAGCAAATCATAAAGAGAATTAATTTACATTTAGCAACAGCCCTAATTTTGTCTGTGTCGGCGTGTGATCCGCATATTAATTGATTTTCCGAATGAGAAAGAATAAGCATCAATAAATACTACAGAGCTCAAAACTTCCAGAAGGTGCAAAGCAGAGAAGGGACCCTGGTGATTTAGGAAGGAGAATGACACTTCAATGTATTATTTAAAAAAAAAAAAAAAAGAATCTGTTGGAATAAACAGTTGGAACCGTTTTCATTCATCGTAACATCTAAGAAACTAAAAGTCTTTTTTTTTTTCTTTTTAAGTAGAAAAGAATCCACAGGGAAAAAATTCTGAGGTAATGTCAAGAAGTCACAGGATGAAGCCACAGCCGTAGCAAAGGGTGGTTGGGTATTTGGGAAAGTGATTTCACTTGTGGGATTGATTGTCCTTATGGACTTGCAGTTTCAGTCAAAAAAAAAAAAAATTACTGGGTTGTTTATTAAGTTTTAGACACCCATCAGAACCTTCCCCTGGCACCTCCCATATCAATGTATTTGCATGTGTGACAAATATTTTTGTCTTCACACATGAACCAATGGGTCTGTACTCCATAGGCCCAAAGAAAAGTCTTTCTCTTCTGAGGAATTCAAGGCATGACTTAAAGATAGCCATGTGAAAACGCTTCACAAACATATCACACATGAATGAACACCAAGACAAAGAAATATGGCCAAAGAAATGTAAGCACAATGATCATGAGGCCAGTTGCCAAATACTTGCCATGTACTGCTCTGGAACCCCAAATCATATTAAAGGTTGTTAGTAGACATCTCATGGAGGAGGTTAGAAATCGTAGCAACTAGAAGTCTTCAGTGGTCATCTAATATTTGAACAACTGAATCATTTTATGGGTGAAAGAAATGGAGACCCAGACACAACAAGTGTCATATCTAAAGGAATCAAGGGTATGGCTGGGTTGACGGGAAAACTAACAGTTTCTTGATTCCAAGCCAGTTCCCATTCGGCCTCGATTTCCATCACATTTCTACGGAGTAGGCAGCATGGTTGCCCTGACAATGTCACATTATATCAGACCCTGGTTTCACACCACTGTAGAAGCAAGCTGACAATTGGGAGCCATGAGGCGAGCAGTACATCGCCAGAATCATTTAAGCATGATGATGGACAACAGGAACCCATCACCACGAGAGGAACGCGGGAGGGGCCATGCTTTCTTTCCAATTCATGCCAATACGGAGGTGTTTCAGGCTACATTGAAGATGTAGCTTCATCGCGAGCAAGAAGGGAGCGGTGTGCCTATCCTGTGTAGCGTTCTAGCCACAAGAACTCTAAGAAGAAGTTATTTAGTCATTATCGCCTCACCTGCTTTACGGGAAAACCATGTAGAAGAGTGAATTAAATTAGTGAAGACTGCAACTCACCCAGCGTCAGACGTGGCTTCCCTAGGCTACGGCCATCTGCACACTGCCCTACCGCGTACTGTGGGGCGGGGGGGTGGGCCAGGAAGCTTCCACAGGAAGCTCCCAGAGTCAACATGTGACATCAAGACAACCCTCACTAGACATCTTTCTGTATCGTGAAGTACAGAAATTCCGAGAAGTTTTTACAAATCATAATCCTCTCTGTCGAAGAGACTATCAGAGTATCCAAAGGCTTAGGTGCTGAGGCACAAAGCCTGAGCACTTGTAACTGCGTGGAAACCGGTATGAAACCAAATGTATCCAAAATATATGGCTTTTCTCAATCAGTTATATTTCTTATCTTTGGCATTACTTAGCCCCTCATGATATTGACATGGAAATACCAAAAATGAGCTCCAGAGATGGGTAAAAATTAGCACAAATATCTATAAATGTCAACTGGCCATCCCAATAGGGAAATATTTTATTTCACCTAAAAGCCTTTTCTTTTGCCAAAAAAGGCTCAATCTGGGCTCAGTGCATATTCAAAAGACTGTATTTTTATAATCAAGAGGCTGATAGAAAAAACAAGGTATAAAGGCATTTTATAAATAGAAGTACTCCTTTGGAACACCCAAATCCCAACTTTTTAAAGGAATAAATATAGAGCTTGTTTCTGATTTTAAACATATCTAAAATAATCAACTAACTCTTTTTAAAAAGACATATAAATCCTAGGCAAGAATATCTTTATTTAAAGAGTCTCTCTCCCTCTATCTCTGACTCCTTCTGTCTTTTCATGACTTAGCACATAGGTTATGTTAAAATTTATCCTTAATGATGGAGCCAAGCCAAGAATGTATTATCAAAGTTCTGTGAATTAACACACTGCCTAGAGGGCTATGATATTCTTAATAATTCACAGCTTCTAAAAGAACCTTGCTATCCTTTCATGATTAATGGATAGGATATGGGTATTTCTTTTGGAAAAACAAGCATCAAATCCAGGATTAAAAAGAGTAACACCAATTTATAAACTCACTACTTAGAAAATGACAGGTGTAGTTTCCTTTATAATGCAGGTTTTGTAGGGTCTTTATTGTTGTTTTAACTCTTATGATAACACACCAGCTTTTCCTAGGTTGAGCAATACAGCAACGCCTCTGGAAAAATATGGCGGAGTCTGCCTGGCACTCTGTCTCCAAACCTATGACTAAAGTGGAAATTTATTTTTTAACGAAAAGTGAGAATATTTTCATTGTGAGGGATGTGTAATCACGTAGACATGGAAGTGTTCCTAAACTAATTTTTGGGGAAAATATGAGATGCCACAGAGCCTGTTCCTGGCCTCATCCTATGGGCGGGAGCCTGCATGAGCGCGGCGTGTGTGTAGGGCGGGGAAGGTGAAGGGAGTCTGAATGGCAGCAGCTCACCTGTATTCTCCGAAAGTGCCATCGTCTTCCTTCATAGGCTGAATTTCAGGATCCGCATGAGCGTCTTCCTTCTCTTTGACTAAAACATTTCAAAGCGATAAGATTACCTATGGGTTCCATGTTCCCTTATTCAAAGTTTTAAAGACTCTACTCTCTGAGATGTATAGCAGTAGAAAATAATTCTATACACAGAAGACGTTCTAGCACAACAGATGGATTCTGTGGCCATGCAAATACTTCGCTGTTTAGTCTCTTTGAGACCAACTAAGAGAATGAACATTTGTTAACATTCAAAGTTGACTTCCTGTGAGCATCTTACTGATGAAGGAGTTAAGTCTGAAGTTTCTAAGATCTCTCCCCTACTTGGCCCATCTATGTATTAACTATATTCAAAGTTACAAATTGTTTCAGCACATCTCTTCTTTCGCAGATTTTTTTTTCTTGTCACTGAAGGGGAAATGGCCAGGTAAAGAAAATATAAATTCATCGGAGCCACTGACTTGAAGAAAACATTAGCCGTAGAGGAAAAGCAAAGTTCCACGTCATGATATCAAGACTCAGTTCATGTGGTACTTCCTCTAGAAGACTCCATGTACCCTCCCCCCTCTGCCTGTTGGTTTTAGGTGTGGCTCCTTTGACTTAGGTGGAGCCTAAGGAAACAGAGTCACTAGTATCTTCAGAGAACAGAGTGAATTTACTCCCCCAAATACCTTCTGATCCTTGACAATGCTTAGGCTCCCATTATTAAAAAAAGGAATCAAAAATGGTTTGGACAGAAAGTCCACATGTATGACTCCCATTATTTCTTTACAGTTTAGAATAATTATGGGGGCGCCTGGGTGGCGCAGTTGTTAAGCGTCTGCCTTCAGCTCAGGGTGTGGTCCCGGCGTTCTGGGATCGAGCCCCACATCAGGGTCCTCCGCTGGGAGCCTGCTTCTTCCTCTCCCACTCCCCCCTGCTTGTGTTCCCTCTCTCGCTGGCTGTCTATGTCAAATTAATAAATAAAATCTTCAAAAAAAATAAATAAAAAATAGGGTAATTATGTAGCATTCTAAGGCAATTTTCATCTTTCTTTCTTACCTGGATATTTACCACCCTTGTTTCTTCTGATGAAGCAAACAATCAGCAAAATTAAGATAAGGAGAGCGACAGCACACATCAGACCGATGAACCAGCCCTGAGTCGCAATGTCCACCTGCCGGCTTGCCATTGCTGGAAAACAGATCAGGGGTGTCAGGGGGCATGGCTTAAGGGAGACAGGAGAACTGTTGTAGTCTCTTGCAGTAAAAAGCTACCATAGTATATGAGCTTTTATACATTTTACACGTGGCCCCCAATTGAAATCTGTCAGTTATCCATCAGGAGTTATATAAAAACTTCGAAAAATCTTCATTAATTAAAAAAATTCAAATAGTGAAATCTGAACGCTAATACCATCAAATGCTAACGAATCCTGCTAAACAGTGTGTTCACGGTTATTTTAACTATATATTTTCAATAGAAACAGTCCCAGGTCAGTTTTTAAAAGTACTGTCTACAGATAAGCTGTACGTTAAGTACGATAAGAACATAAGACCGAATTTTAAACAGAACAGAATGTATACATCTAATGGAGTATTTTTCCTTCAAAGCAACCACTTTTGGAGGCTAACCTATCAATGCAATGATGTTGCCATTTTACAAAATATTTTGGAAATCTTCTTTTAAAAAAGAAAACTTTCCAACCAAGAAACCTGTCCACATAAGATAGCCAGCCTTATTATTTTATATAACATCTCCGTTTGTACCTAAAACATTACTTAGATTTGTTATTCATCTCACTTACAAGAGTTGGTTCTAAAAGATTTTTGGAAATTTCTGAAGAATCCAATTTACCCTCAAAGGATCAATATTCGATATTCAGTATTGCTTTGGATCCATTTAAAAGACTTTGAAAGGTATCTTGATTAGAGGAATCATCCATGGAATAAATGACCAGCTTAAAGAGAAAATACTCATTCACATGTATACATAGCCTTTGTGGTCATCTATTCTGTTTGAGTCAATAAACGTGAAGCCCCTTATTCAACTAGTCCCAGTATGCAAATTTCCTACGAGAAACACAGAACAATTAGCATTTCTGGTATTATTCAAAAGTGCCAATCAAATGGGACAAAGTGCAGCATCAATGGCTATTCAGACATGCCTGTGAGGGTTTGTTTAAATAAATTCATATGAAGCTTTTGTTTTTACAAAGGCGGTTATTTTTTTCTTTTGACCATAATCATGGTTAAAGGGTTTCTTCTTTTGATTCACAAGCATGCCTATATCATGCTTTTAATTTGACTGAGTCTCTTCTGAGTGCATTTAACATGGTTGGGTTGGGTATATGTGACCTCTGGATGCAGAGACAAACATGGCTACATAGATCCCAGGTTCCGCTCTCCGTGGCCAAAATGGCACCTCGTTGCCTTATTTTCTTCCACACAAAGCAGTGGGAGAAAAATGAAATGCTTAAAATCAAGCATGAAGAAGGATGTGAAGAATGTGTGCATGTGTGTGTAAGAAATAACATGAGAAGTGGAAATACATCATCTGGATTATAAATCAAACGCCAGTAGCCTTTGAAAATGGCCATTGGCGCCTCGTTGGTTCGAGGGGTTTTGAGTTGTATCATAACTAGATATGACCGAGGCAGGAGTGTGGGCAGTGCTTCCTGCATACACACACCGTGATCATGACGACGATGACGGAAGTGAAGACAGGGATAATGAGAGCTAACATCCTGAAACTCCTGCCATGTGCCAGGCACTGTGCTGAGGGCAACATCTGATTTCATCTTCGCAGCAATGCTTTGAGGTATGCGGGAGGAACAAACCCTTGCCCTGGGAACGGAAAGAACTTGACCGACGGCTGGAGTTGGACTGAGTCTGTCCGACTCCCGAGATACTAGCCATTATGCTCTACCGCTCTCATGCATTCTGGAAAACCAGCCCAGACATCAGATCTGCAGAAGTCTTTGCGAAAAATACGAGGCTACAGGGACTTTCCATTCTGAGACAGGCCAAAAGACTCTAAAAGTCCACCATGACATACTCCTTGTTTTTCAAATTTGTACATGGTCTTTGATTGTGTGCTTTTTCGCCAAAACTGAGCCAACAACCATCTGGTGTCAGCCCACGGAGCATCCGACTGAAGGTGAAGAGTCCTTGTTTTTAGTATGCTTAATCATTCATAGCCTTGTTGTAGGAGTAGCCGCACCTACATTTTCCGTCCAGCTAAATGCAACCAATAAGGGCAAAATGCAATAAGATACTCAAATACTAGCAGACGTTGCCTCATAAAGATGGTGGTGGCCAAAACTGAATGGCCTGCGGGCAGCTTGCTACGTGCAACTATGCAAACGGTGGACATGTTTCTTTGACAGGCGATAAAGGAACATCCACATTGACTTTGAATTGCTACCTCTATGTCTAAAGAAAGAAAGCATCCAATATTTTCCCACCCCGCTATTTAAGATTAGGCAGACACGGTGTGTTAACTGGTGCATGAGTGTGCACACTCGCAGAGGCACACGTGAGTGCACCAGAAGTTGGTATAAAACAAAAATTATGTAAGTGAAAAACAACTTCTCTTGACTTCTCATCCATAAAGGAAGGGATCTAAAGCCTGGAATGACTATGAGAGGCTTCAACTCTTCCCAAGACACTCTAAAATCATCTTAACTCCAGATGCGCCTACAAACCCAAGTCATGGCCACCATTGCGCATCACACATACTCACGTACGCACATACGCACGCACGCGCACACACACACTGAAGCCCGGCGGGCTTTTTCTTCTTGAATCTGGGTTGCAGTGGGCAGGTACTTGTAGGATTGAGTAGGGCAATTAAAGAGGATTTTCACTTTATTTAAACCTTTACAATAAAATTACGATCATGTGTTTCTTGAGTAATCCACAAAGCAATAAATTAAATGAATAGATAAATATAAGGAATTTGAAAAAAGAAAACAAGCCAGAGGACTAAAATTTGCTCTGTTCCCTAGAAGTCAGTTTTAACAAGTGTCCTGTCAGCACATTGCTTGCTGCCTTCTGGCTGACCTGTGCTTTGTGGTAGTAGGTCTCTGCGGAAATGCTCTTGAATGCTTAGAATAACAGAATAACGTGGAAGGGACAGAGTGAATAAATGGCTACTTATGAAGAATCCATTAAGTCTAAAAATGTCCTGTTGAATTAAAATAGTTAGAAATGTGGAGAAAGAGCATAACATTTCCTGGGCCAAAGTTTGGAGACAGTATTGAATTAACACTATTTGCTCCTGGAAGTCATATGTTAACTAAGGCTTTAATCAAGACGTACACTTTTCCATAGTTACATTTATATGTCGGAGGGGACCATAACTGGTTGTGGCCTTGTCCTACCTCGCCATTGCTGGCACCTAAGAACGGCCCACTCATCACAGCGGCTCACCTTGAACGAGCTCCCAGCTGCAACTGGCGTTGTAGGTAGAATAACAACGGAGAAAATACATTTCTCTATAGGGTTTGCCTTGTGTCCCATAAAAGGACAAAAAAATGCCACGTTTTGTGTCGTGGATGGGATCTGATTCGAGCCAAAGCTGCTAGGGACCACAATACGCACCGAGTGCCAGACATAACGGTCCCTCCAGCCTGTTTCCCTCGGGGTGTGGGCTCTGTGGCCCCCGGTGGGGGCAGGGGGGCATCGTGCAAGCCTCTCCTCCAGCGCTGGAAGGCTCTTTCACATTCCAGCCCGGTGACGCACCACTGATCTGACGCCTATGTGGGGATGAGCCCTGCCCACCTCGGAGGACTGCTGGACGGACTGGACGAGAGGAGCCACTGGACACCAGTCGCCCGGCAGAGATTCGAGCTGATGAAATGCTAGCACCGTGACCCTGGTTAGCCTTCTAGCTACCAGCGGACAGCACGTCTCCCTGAGCTGTCCGCACTGTGAAATTAAAAGCCATCGCTAACAAAAAGCACCCTGTAACCCTAACTGTGAGCTGATACTCCTCTTCTCAGACTCACGCAGTGCTTTCCTAGAGCTCTGTCCACACGTGGTTGTGAAAACACGAGGGACAAAATTACAGAAACGTGGTTTTCTCTTGAAACATAATGATTTTCGCTCATGAATAGAAATGTAGTCTGGTACATTACTGAATATTACCTTTGATGTCTTGCTTTAAAACCGCTCGTGATTGTAATCTTATATGTGATGCATGACTTTAAACGACTTTGAAAATCATAACGCTTGTGTCATGAAAGACACACAAAATGCATTTTGCCTACGGTTCTATAGCAAACGCAGCATCTCCTCGAGGATGCATGAGGCGAGGAACAGCGGGAACATGGACGGATCAATCACAAAGGGAGCCTGTGCCACACAGCCCTTCTTTAATGTAGGTGAGAGATTTGTCTCCATCTTGTGAGTTAGTATGAATGTTCTTGCATCTTACGTGAAAAATTATCTTTGTTTTAGAAACTTCACTTGTCACAGATTATGATACCATTCAAAGAACGAAAATTATGCAGGCAGCCAAATTTGGTATGGTCACGGGGCGCCTGGGTGGCACAGCGGTTAAGCGTCTGCCTTGGGCTCAGGGCGTGATCCCGGCGTTATGGGATCGAGCCCCATATCAGGCTCCTCCGCTATGAGCCTGCTTCTTCCTCTCCCACTCCCCCTGCTTGTGTTCCCTCTCTCGCTGGCTGTCTCTATCTCTGTCAAATAAATAAATAAAATCTTTTTAAAAAATTTGGTATGGTCACAACGGGATACATGATTTGAACGATTTCTCATTCTATTCAAGTATAATAATCTTTACGTCAGCGGTCTAACCAGACTGCACGGTTCTGCTCGATTATAGTCCCTTGTGACATAAAAAAATCGTGACTTTATCAAGGAGTCATTTTAGCCTCCAAAGCATTTCGAAAATTCCATCCGAACTCCAAGGGAACGTTTACAAGTGTAAAGGATGTGAAAAAATTGAATTATCTAAATAATGTAAGTTAAGAATTGTTTTATGTCTGTTTTTGTAATGGCTTTTGTCTATGCTGTGATTAGAAGGTGATCTGTCCAATTCTGTAATTCATTTGCTATAAAGAGCCAAAGACAATTAAAAACCCCAAGTCCCAACCCACCTGGGCCCCACATAAAGACATTCATAGCCCTATCCATTATCCAACTCCACCAGGCCCCCGCCTCCAACGGGGTCTATCTCAAACACAACCTCTCAACTCACAAAACAGGAGTCCCGCACAGCACCAACTCAAACTTTCTATGCTCCTGGCATTAGACACCTTCACTCAAAGAAGCTCCGAGAACCATTTACAATTTCTTTCCTCCATTCTTCTTTATCTACGGGAATTTTGCAAAAACAACAAGTTTGAATATTTTGAGGAACTGGAAGTCACTTAACGCTTCAAGAAAGGAAAATTCTTTATACGCTAAAGACAAAATCTAGACTGCTTAAGTTTATCATTTCAGATGATTATAAATCAGTCATGCCAAATAAATCAGTGGAGATAAAAAACTACATGAAAATGTCCTCAGGGAAAAACTGACTGGATATACAGATTGCATATTCATTGTACACATTCCCATTGTAGCAAATCTTCTTTTTAAGGCAAAGGAAACTTCTTTATCTGTACTTTGCCTTACGAAATTATTGTTTCGCTAACCATGTTCATCAAAAGAATTGCTATACACTAAATAGTTTAAGTGAACCTATGGAAAGAATTGTTTTTTGAGGCTCACAAGATGAAGCTTTTGGTAAACTTAAATGCTTTCATTTTTTTGAAGATCTTATTTATTTGGCAGAGAGAGAGAGAGAGAGTACGAGCAGGGGGAGGGGCAGAGGGATAAGGAGAAGCAGGCTCCTGATGAGCAGGGAGCCCGATGCTGGATGTAGTCTCAGGACCCTGAGATCATGACCCAAGCGAAGGTAGATGCTTAACCAACTGAGCCACCCAGGCACCCGACGTAAATGCTTTCAAATTGATCCAAGTTATAGATTCAACCTTTCCCGAGTATTCATTTTCCTAAGGAACAGTTACTTCTAAAAATATTTATGTGCATGATAAAGGCCTGAACAGAAAGTTGGACAACATTCAACATGGTGTCACATTCACTGGCCACCTAGTTTATCACGCGCAGAGCACGCTGCACAGGCAGGGGTCACAGGTTTTACTCAACCCTGAAAAATTAAAGCTGCCCCGCCTCCTGCTGTTCGGGGCCGGGATACACATTGGTGCCTGACGGGAATACATGAAACATTGAAACATAACGGAGGCTCCCTCCAAGTGTTAATGTTCTGCAATTTCTGATACAATTCTTTTGGATAGTACTGGCAAAATGACTAGTTAATTTAATTTTTGCTACCTCAAAGGCCAATTTGAGCAGACTTTTCTTCTTTCCTACTGGTACTTACAAATATAATTTTTGTTACCTTCCTCTCGTTTACATGTTGTGGGTATAGAACAGTTCTAAGTTCCGTGATATGCAAATAACATATGCAAGGGAACATATTATGTCCCTTGTTTTTAGTAACAGGAACAAAAGAGACTCCTAGCGATGTATAAAATATATAGGTTGATGGTTCAGTTCACCAGAATTTTTTTTAGATAAATAGGATTCATTTAACTGAATCGAGTTATCTTTCAGAATGACCCAGAGTAAATCCTTAAAAATGTTCTGACTCTCTTAAAATGCATCCCCCAAATTAACAACCGGGCAATGAAATTGCTTCTTACTGCCAGCTACATCATATCCAAGATAAAAGTTCACATGCTCTGGCCCCTCGGACTCCCAGCTGATACTGGCCCTGGTCTCCGCAGCTGTGGCAGTAAGTTTCCTGATCCCGGGGTTACGGCTTAAGATAAATATACGACAGAAGAATAAAACAAACAAGCAATCTGCAGTGTCCAACACACAAATATAAACTAAGATGAAGTCCTCTGAGATTGTGCAAATAAAATGGAATCAGATTTATTGCTGAAATTTAGGGTTCACTCGGATTTCACTTCCATGACAGAAAGGGTTTTCATTTATAAAAGCAGAATAATGAATAATCAGGAATGATGTACAATATTCAGATTGATGAGTTCTGTTATATGGGTCCTGAATGACGTAAACTGTCGTCCATTAGATAGAGTCCCAGGAAACCTCAGCCCTCACTTACTGATGTGGGGTGGGGTGGGGGTTGCTAAGCAATGCTGGGGGCAGAGGTAACAGAATCTTACTGCAAGGTAAACCCCAATACTAGGAGGCTGCTTCTCGGTTCTACTTAGCAGCTCAGTGTGGGTCTTTAAAGACTGTGTTATGCTCCTTTAGAACAGTGCCTTCTGACCTTTTTGAGTCACAAACTTCTCTAAGAGCCTGCCCATGGGGAGTTCGGGGACCCCAGGTGAGGACACCTGCTTTAGAGACTGCTGATTGGTAGAACACACTGGGAGAGAAGCTGCAATAAGAACTGTCAAATACGCTTTATCAGAACTTTGAAAAGAAGAAATCAAAGAAGTAAGAAGTGTTTTACTTGACACACCCCAGAGAGTCAGACGATCTTTACCTAAGTGTTCATTACATGTCACATTCTGGAAAATCGTAGTACAACCTAAATGGCTTCTTAAAACAGCACATTATGAACACGCTATGACAGTCAATGTCTACTACTAAGTAAAGGTGACATCTCCGGCCATTAAAGGGTATTATTTGGCTATCTGAGGCTGACATTCTCTCAGCCTTCTCGCAATGGCCTAAACTAAAAATGACATATTTACAGGTATATTAACTTGGGTAGTCACAAAAATAAGATCAATGTATTACCCCAGAGAAAATGTCCTAGAATAGTAAATCAGAAAGTGTCCAAGGGCTGACTTAGACTCTGAAATTAAATTCCCAATTATGTTATAGAACTTGGAAGCTAAAGGCCTCTCCTGAAATTAACTTAATGAAAGAGCATTTCTTAGGATCAGAAAGAGAGGTACAGACAGTCCCCAACTTCATGCTGGTTTGACTTTGGATTTTCTGACCTTACAATGGAGTGAAAGCTGTAAGCATTCAGAAACCGCACTTTGAATTTGATCTTTTCTGGGGCAAATGGTTTGTGGTACGATACTCTCATGATGCTGGGCAGGGGAGCCAGCCGCAGTTCCCCCTCAGCCACGGGATCATGAGGGTGAACAACCTACACACTCACAACCATCCTGTCCCCACACGGCCATTCTGCTTTGCACTTTCAGTACAGTAGTCAGTAAATTCCATGAGACAGTTAACACCTCCTTACCACATAGGCGAGAGTAGGTGTTCTGAGCCCATGTCAGGTAGGCTAGGCCAAGCCAGTTTAGGCAAGTTAGATGCATCGAATGCATCTATGACTTAAAATATTTTTGACTTATGATGGATTTATGGGAACGTAACCCCATCATAGGTTGAGTAAGTTCTGGGCACCTGGGTGGCTCAGTCGGTTGAGCGTCTGCCTTGAGCTTGGGTCATGATCCCAGGGTCCTGGGTCCTGCTTTTCCCTCTCATTTTGCCTACCCCCCCGGCTTGTGCGCTCATTCTCTCTCTCTTTCTCAAATAAATAAATAAAATCTTAAAAAAAATAAGTTGAGTAAGTTCTGCATATTGAAGAAATGAAATAATGCACTTGACCTCTGAGATATAATTCACCATCATATGTGTACAATGCACCCCTCTGTGCTAAGGGTGGGAAACAGCAGAGAGCAAAACCGATGATGGAATTATGTAGGGTACTTCTGTGGACCTATTTGATTTTATCATCTGAGATTTTCCTCTTAAAGGAACAGATAATTAAAGGAATATGATCAATGAACAGAGACAGTAAATATGAAACACATACGTACATCAGTGGTAAAGATCCCAGGCAAAACATTAATTTTCGTTAAGAAATTCTGGAATCACAGAACTGAGGAACGTAGTCTTGGTGTACTGATGGGAGATGTCAAGGCAGAAACACAGTGAAATCCTTCCAACAGAAGAGCGCGTAGCTTATTCTTAAAGACAGCCACAGAAGATATCGTACTTTTATCCCAGAGAATTCTAAGGTTCTTTGCTTAACCCTCCACTCATCCACTTTCTGGATGTGTCAGCCACGGGACTGCGAATGCCGTTTCTCATTGGGGCTTTCTGCAAAGCCTGCCTCTTGTCTCCCTACCCTAAGTCTTTCTTTGTAGATCCTGCCGGCGTAGCTACCTACATTTTAGCTTCCTGCACTACGTATGTGATCCTGTCACCCCCCGTTTGAAACATGGCTGGCTCACCTGTGCCCACAGGTAAACACTCTTTCCTTAGCAAGACATTGTGGTCATTAAGGATCATTCACGTCTGGCCTCATCGACCTCTTCAGTCACGTCTCTGGGTAAAACTGAAACATCCTGGGGATTTTCAAAGCCCATGCCTTTGCTTATGCCTCCTACCAGGAATTTATGCACCCCAATCCCCTGACTCATCTGTCCAAATTTATTTGTCTTTCAAGGCCCGGTTCAGTATTACTATTTTTGTGAAATTTTTCCTGATTCTTTTGGGCAAAATAAATGGTTCACTCCTCTATGCTCAGATAAAATAGTGTTCAAATGACTAGCTGAGCATCTATTTTTACTTTTTCTTTTTAAAAAAGATTTATTTATGTATTTGAGAGAGAGCGAGACAGCGTGAATGGGGGGAGGGGCAGAGCAAGAGAACCTTCAAGCAGACTCCCCACTGAGGTGCAGAGCCTGACACGGGGCTTGATCTCACAACCCATGAGATCTCGACTTAAGCCGAAACCAAGACTTGGTCGCTCAACCAACTGAGGCACCCAGGTGCCCCTGTTTTTACTCTTTTTTAATGTGTTGGTCTCACCTGCCACATTCTTAGCATATCAAAGGCAAGGTCTGTCTAACCATCCTGGGACACAGTGCCTTAAAAAAGGCTGGTGCATTTTATGGGGCAGATAGATGTTAGCTATTGACCTGACTGAACTTTTTATATAGTCATTTTGTTGCTGTTGTTCGGGCCAAACTTTAAACCTGATTTTTGTTTACATATTCTTTAGCTTTTCCTTGTTTCTTGACCTCCTTGGTAGTGGTGGGACCAACTCTGGTGTAATTCTACAGTGAAGAAGAGTCTGACCACAGACAGGATTTGCCACCATTTCCCTGGTGCCCAGCTCTGCTCCGTCCTCACTGGCTGACCATAGTCCACCGCTAATTACGTCAAGAATCACGTTCAGTTGCTGACCGGTCAGTCTCTCCCTATTCCTGTACTCCAACCAGTCACCTCACAGTAGTGTTCTGATGGCTGGTCCCAAGGATGAGAAAGTAAAGGCTATGGGCAAAGCAGGGTCCATCCATCAACAACAAGGGCCCAGAACGCAAATCCGTTCGCTGTATGTTTTTGGATCATTTCTGCAGATGCCTTCACAGGTTTATTTTCTAGAATCCCAGACCCCAAAACTATTTAAAGAGACACAGAAATTGAACAGATGCAGCTGAACAGCTATGACTGTTACACAGACACTGAAGGCTTTACCCAAGTGAGGACACGGCTGCAAATAAGGGCGTCCTAAAGATCTCAGGAGTGTGTCCGTGCCCCCTGGGGGCGTGGGAAGGGAAGGGGTGGCTATGGTGCAGGGCAGCCAAATGGACTGTCCTGCGTTCTACTTAGCCGTGTAAATGCTCCTTTTGCAAACTGCATGTTTGTAAGTTTGGGTTTCATGAACATCTCCTAAAATCTGTAAGAAAATTTTTAAAAAATGTAAACTCAGCTGCATCTCTTTTCCCCCCTCAATCAGAGGTGAACTGAAATCCCCAGAGGCCGAAGCTCCCAGAGCTGAGGATATCACCCGTGCTTTCTCCCTGCGAGCCATCTCTGATTCTTTCCCCCTCGTTGAGAGAAAAAGCGAAAACCCATACAAATTTGAAAATTTAGGAGGATCGTAGGGAACTTTCCTTTTTCTCCTCTCTCAGAGAGTATCTAAACTGTACGGAGAAGAAACATAAAGAGAATAGAGTTCATTCTTAGATCGAAAAAAAGAGATCTTTTTAAGGAAAGAAAACCCAGGATAACAAATGATTTCTTGAGCGGTTTAAGTCTTATGGCATTTGCCCTCACTTTACGCAAGCGCTGTTCAGCGGCCCGTGCACCATTAACACTGTAGAGAAGATAAGGTTAGGTTTAGGCTTTTGAAAACCGCTTAAACCCTATTTCTCTTCTTATCTGATATACACCCGATTTCAACGTCAGGGGCTACGTGAACCTTCTGACAGCCCACTTCTGCGTGTCCTATCATCGTAAGCAACTCACAATTCAATTTAGTAACATTAAATGGTAGAACTGAAACTATTTTAATAAGGATTTCTCTTAATTGGTTTTAATTCATTAACATCAGTGGGTAATTTTTTTCCAGTGAATGCATGCCGTCTTCCAACGCGGCAAGTCAGCGGGAAACTCGGGCTCCCTCACAGACAGCCCTCTTATAGCACCATTAACGCAGCTCCTGACTCCAGGCAGAGCCGCGGGGACGCGGCCACTGCGTCGGGAAGGCGGCCAGGCTTTCTCTGGAATGCTTCAGTGAAAGGTTACCAGGGGAACCTAGCAGGGAATTATTGTAACACAACCAAGGACTTTAATTGATATCTAATTAAGCCAGGCAAGGCGCAGACACGTAAAGGGGAAGCTTATATCTTTCTACAATACTGTGGAAATTTTGAATTTTCACAGCCTCATTCTTTCAAGTCTAAAAGCACACAGATGGTGGTATTAACGTGGCTATCATTCTGATTCAGTTACTTCAAAATCTATCCGATCTACAGCTTATCATTCACCAAGGCTATGAATAGAAGCAGATTTCTAAAAAAAATAAATAAATAAAAGATCTGAATCAGGCCTGCATGCACACATCTGAGTAATTTTAGGCAAGGCACTTCTTTCTCATGGTCTTCTTCATTCCTATTTGTTCTCAAACCTGTCAAAGTCCAAGACCACCCCTGGCCAGGGGGACTCCACAGGAAAAGAGTGCCCTGTGGCTGGGACTCCCAGCTCTTGTAAAAGCTAACAGATCAACCACTAGCCAAGGGCCAAAGCCCGAGGAGGCTCTTCGGGGATGCATCAGGGGGAAGACCTATCCCAGGGGATTCAAGCACTGCTCTCCCAACACACCTTTCTCACCCAGAGAGCTGAGAGGAACAAAGGAGAGCAGAAGCACTCCACCATCCCCCAGGGGGAAGAGACGGGGGCAGGTGCAGCGTGGTGAAGACAGGATGGAACCACACAGCTGGGGAGAGCATGTGGGCTGACAGGAAGACCTGCTCGGAGGGATCCTGGTGGGGCGACTGCGGGTCCCGGGCCAGTCAGAGGGCATCACTAAGTCGAAACTCCGAATGGAAGGTGTGGTGTCGTGTCAGCAAAGAGGACACTTGTGTCTCCAAGGAGTGGGGCTCAATCAGATGAGAACGGAGAGCTCGGCTGATCTGAGTTCTTACAGGCTGTTCGCAGCACAGGACGAATATTTCTGAACCCTGAGCATGGGGTGTGGCCACAGAGAGGATCTGGGACAACCCACCATGTGGGTCCCGTCTGATCCAGCCCCCATCCCATCATTAAAAGCAAAGATAAGGGTTTGTACCACGGATGGGTCTTGTGAAGAAGGGTTAGAAGAATTCAGTGTGTGGCTTTCGACTTGTGGAAAAGACTAGACGTGAATTTTAAAGCCAAGATCTTCCAAGATCTTCTCCTCCGTTTGGTGTTTCAAAGCTCATTTTATATCTTTTTTTTTTTTTTTTAAACCCATGCTGCACTTCGCCATGTTTAACATTGCAAATTTCAAACATGTATAAAGTCATGCAGATGAATGATTTTACCTTTGCCTGCACCTACATCGGGTGGAGGAATACCAGCTTCAATGAAGGGAAACAGAAACAGGACACTATATAGTTAGATGTAACACACCCACGAGCATGTAAAGCGATATAAAAACACTTATTAAAATGCCAAAGCATGCAAGAAGAAGGAAGCGTCCCGCATCTGGTACAGGGGACAGAGATATGTTGGTGCCCCAGGCATACCCAGCAACCAGATCCACACATTCCTTAAGGTGCATTATTCATAGTCCCCCCTTACGGAACAAGGCATAAGGTATTTCAAACCAACTTTGGGGGTAGAAAAGTCAATTCCTCGTGCTAGGGAAGATACATAAATAACCCTCAGGCAATTCTACAATTTAATGACATGCAAACTCAGAAAATCTTTAATAAAGTTTTTTGACACTTTCATCGAATTGAAATTTTTTCAAAATAATTTTTTTAAAGTCGCAAAGGAAGTACTGACTCCTTTTCTTGAAACTCTAATGGGACTGTTTTGCTTTCTCTGTACCAGACGGCATACCAAAATACAAAGTCCCGTGCTCAAACGCAAAATAAACGCACTATTTCATAACCGTTTCATAGTCCTTGCTAGAAATCCTCAACCAGAATGTGGCCTAGCGAACTATCTTCTGGTGACTCAAGACCAGAACTAGAATTACATCTATTTATTTGCATACGGATGCGTGTGGCGGTGTGCACACACGCATGTGTATTACATGTATGTGTGTGTACGTATACGTGTGAAGTTGTAGACAGGAAAACCCATTGCCTTGAACTTTGAGTTCCTGTGTGGCAAAATGCTGTAACTTCCCACTCTCATCTCAACTTTTTAAAGTCAGCTTACAAATTTCACACAGACTCGGAAAACAAATAACCAATAGTTATTCTCACATGAATTGAATAATTGACTTTATAGATGTCCGGATGGGAAATTACAAACAAGTGTTCGCATTAGTTGGGAAGATGGAGCCTCCGTGGGAGGAAGGAAAGAGAAGGCACACGTTCAGGTGAAAGACTTTGGTCTCGCGACACTTAGAGTTACGTGAATTTTATACATACCCATCTTACCTTCATCCACAGTTGTCACCGCCTCCTCCGTTATTTGACTGCCGGATCCTGCCGCTGTCTGTGCATAAAAATAAAACTTATACCGCGTGCTGAAATTTAAATTCTTTAAAGTCCAGCGCGTCTTGTTGGCAGGAATTTTCAGATCCACCAGTGGGCCTAATTCGTGGGTGCTGTTAACTGGCAATAAAAAACAACAGAGATGAGCATTCCCCCTTAATTGCTATAGGAATACTATTATAAATAAAAACGTCAAGCAAAAATGACACACTTGGATTACATTCCCTTTGTAATCCTCTTCACTCCTTGCCTGACGTAACTGTCGTTCGCTGTTTATGGCTCCTATACTATCGCAAAATGGGGGGAAATATGTTCCCCACGGGCTTAGGAGCCAGGGGGATTTTATGGCTGAATTCCAGTAGCATTTCTTTTCTCTGTGTTTTTGCAGGTGGTGTCATGTAACCCCAAACTTCGGCCTCAGAGGTCTTGTGCCAAAGGAACCCCTCTTTTTCTACGTTTCTTTTCCTTTCCTTTCCTTTTCCCTTCCCTTCTCTCCCCTCCCCTCCTCTCTCCTTTCCTTTTTTCTTACCATTTTCTAGTTACGGATAACTCACGCCTACCTAACCTAACAATAGCATCCACCCCACCCTCAAAGGTCTGTTGCATTCCACAGACTGCTTGCTTTTCAATAGCATATACGTCTTTAGGAAGTCTGACGTGAAGTTCCTTCTGGAACACCTCTGGAAGGTATACGGAGATATTCTATAGCGCTAAAGAAATAACCAGTTTGTATTTTAAGAAAACAGCTAAGTTTTTCCTTTTGGAACCATATCCGCCCCCCTCCCCTTGCCTTCTCCCAATAACTCACTTGGCTGATATTTTAAGGTGTACTCAGTCAAAATGCCGTTCGGGCGGCTTGGTGGGTCCCACTCCAGAGTGAGGGAGTCTAGTGTCGGGTTAACAATCTTCAAAGAGGACGGAGCACTGGGCACTTAGAGTGAGAGGACACAGAGTCAACAAAAGTTTTTGGATGTTTCCAAAATGGATTCAGATGACGTACTGTACCATGTTCACACCATTCACCAAGGTTTTCTGTAACTCACTCTTGCTCCCGATTCAGCCAAAAATACACTGCCAGAAACCCGTGACAAGAACCCGTTCAGCTGTTCTCTTCCTCTTTTTTTCCTCATCATTTCCATTTAGACTCATTAAAGCCATCTTCCAAAATACGTAAAAATGTTGCCTTTAGATGGACCCAAACCAATATTTGTAAAGGAGATGGGACTTGTGTCGTGAATGGTGTCTTGATAAAAGCAAACTGGTGACTAAGTGAAACTATTCTAACCAGACCTTTGAGTAGACACAGCTGTGTTCTGGGCTATTAAGAACTGTTTTCTCCAACAAACCAGGTGTCTCCGAACACCCAGGACACCCTGCCTGCTGGGCTCTGGGCATGAGCCAGCCTGCCCAGGTGCAGAGTGGTTCTTATCTGGAGAGCTGACAGACGCCCAGATTCTCGCGGCGATGGACAAAAGCCGCGGTGCTGGCGGACCCCTCCTCCCCCTGCTCTGGGGACAGCCCGCAGGGTGTCACGTTCTCTATGGCAGAGGCTGGCAAATGACCAGAGGACACATGTCTGGTCTTCTTTTATTCACTTTCTCATGAGGATGATGGATGGAGGCAGTTCTCCCTCCCGGTCGCTAGCACCTTTACACACCCACCGTATTCCCAAGACCCACTAATGGCACCCCTGTCTCTCCCATCACTCCAGCCAGAAACCAAGGAGTCAACCCGACTTTCTCCCTCTGCCTCATTTCCTCCATCTCCGGGGACACTACATCCTGTCAGTGCTACCCTCGTACATCCATTCCCTACTCTCCTCTCTACCACTGCCCCACTTCAGGCCCTCAGTGGCCTTTGCCTGGGCCTAGAAGAGTCCTGGCACATAGTTCTCAGCCTCCCCGAGCCACTCCTCTCAGAATCGGATGATAGCCAAAAACTGTCTCCAGAGAAGTAAACACATATTGCCTATAAAAGTAGGGGGTTCATGGAGCTCCTTACACCCATTCATTGACCCCCCCCCCCAGGAGACTCCAGTCTTCCAGTTAAGAGCCTCTGGCTTACAGGTTAATATCCGTAGCACGTAAGACCATCCAAGGTACGGGCCCTCCCTCGCTCACCTTCCTCTCTTTCCTCACCATTCCTGGCTACACAACTGATAGTTCCTTGAGGAAGCCATGCTGCTTCATACCATCGTGTCTGTGGACATACTACTTCCTCTCTTCCTTACCCTTTAATTCGCGGGTCATCTCTACTATGACACCTTCCCCGAACCATCTCAAGGAGCAGTGAGGTCTCACTAGTGAAAGCCTCGAGAGGAAGAAGGCTTCAGCCTCTGAAGCAGCAATGGACCGAGGACAAGCAATTGTCATAGGAGGGGAGCTGAGACACAGGAAGACCCTCAGAGGATGCTGGTCAGGTGCCAACATCATGAGCCCTTCAAAGGAGCCAGGACCTGGTTTGTCTGCGAACTACTTGTATCAAAAAGACCTAAGGAGGGGCGCCTGGGTGGCACAGCGGTTAAGCGCCTGCCTTCGGCTCAGGGCGTGATCCCAGCGTTATGGGATCGAGCCCCATATCAGGCTCCTCTGCTATGAGCCTGCTTCTTCCTCTCCCACTCCCCTGCCTGTGTTCCCTCTCTCGCTGGCTGTCTCTCTCTCTGTCAAATAAATAAATAAAATCTTAAAAAAAAAAAAAGACCTAAGGAATCCACAGAAGTGATTTGGCTCATTTTTAATACAGGCTTGGAGCAAAATTCAAATGCGTGAATCCTTATCTTCCTTACTCTACTGTCCCTCTCTCCCTCATCTACTAGGCTCCCATGTCTCTGTGCCCAAACTCCTCCTGCCCCACCCCTGCACTGATGGATAGTGGATCCTCCCTCCCCCTCCCCTTGCAATGGCCCCTTCTGGCAATGCTTTTCCTTCTCTTTCCAACCCATTTTGTCAAGACCTCCAACCTTCTAACCCAGTTCAACTTCAGCAGAAATGATAAAGGTGCACCAGAAAAGAAGTCAACTACGACTGACAGGATTATTTTTCTTCCCAGGTGTTTTTCTCAGGTTATCACATTAGTGCTCATGCTTTTCAAAAGAAGGAACCGAGGCTTAGAGAAGTTACAGAACTCCCTTCGGGTCAGAAAGTTAATGACCCAAATAAACACCAACTTAGCAAGGTTTCTGACAGTGTGACGAAGTGTGGAGAAAAACTTCAGTCAGGAGAGGGGGTTTGGGGCAGCATTTTGCATCGTGAAGCCTCCCACGTACCCTCGGGCCACATATGAGCTGACACTACGCCAGCTTTGTGGGGCCCCTTCTGTCCTGCAAAGCCTCTCAGGACGAGCCATATGCTCTAGGATCTCAGTCACGTCCGCCTCCTACCTCCTTCTGGAGTGTTAAAGACTCTGTCGGGGCTGGCCGGGCCCTCCCCTTTCCCGTTGACCACGCGGACGTTCAGCGTGTAGTGGCTGAAGGGCTCCAGCCCAGGCAACATGCCGTGAGTCTTGCTGCCCTGGAAAGTGAGGATCTTTTTCTCAAGGTGGCGTCTGTTTCTCTTAGACGAACTCTGTGCCTTCCAGTAGTAAATCTGAAAGAGCACGGGCAAAAGTCAGGGACAGGTAAGGGAGCAAACAAGATTCCTCCTGCTCACGAGATTCAAGTCTTATGCCTGTGTCCTAGAAAATGTCGTTGGTGCATTTTAGAAGAAGATTCTTGGCAAAACTGAGAGATATTGATTATGAGGCAACACAGGAGACACCCAAACATAATGAGGGAAACGGAATTGAGAACATTTGATGCAGCTGGGCTATAGGCTACTGGTTTGGAGAAGCGTGAGGGAAAGAAACGGAACAGCGTGACACCCACACAGACCTCTCTAGAACATAAGGGAATGGAAGATGATGGAAGGATTGAAGCATCTTACTTGTATAAAATATTCTAAAACCAAAAATTACTGCCCAGTATTTACATACTTCTCCAGAGCTAATACAATGTCATGGGCAATATATCATTTAATTTAAGCCTAAAAGCCATGGTGAAGCTTTTATTATTATTCCTTTTGCACAGATGAACCCCGGACCGCCGAGTGGCTTGCCCCCGGCCACTGGGCAAGCAAAAGCCACAGTGGGTTCTCCACTCCAAGTTTAGGGCTTTCTCACTAACCCAAACTGTAACACTTCGTTAAAAATACTTTTTTTTTTTTTTGGTATTAAATGGCAGGCACAGGTTTTGGAAAGGTGGGTAAGCAAAGAGTTGATTAACTTTGGCTAAAAATCCAGAATTGCTGTTTATTAAGTCTTCTGAAATTCTTCTTAGAAGTTTAAAAGCATTTTCAAGAGAAGTCAACATATATACAGAATCTGGCAATACTAGAGAAAAAAAACCCAACACTGAATCTGCTGCAGTGCCGACAGTGATCTCTAGGGGTCAGTGTTAACAAACCAGAGCCGTGACTTTCTCCGTGGGCGCAAAACCAGTTCTTAGCCCATCCATCGCGCATCTCTACGCATCAGTCTTTCTGTGCTTCCCAAGAACTAAGATAAACGATGGTCATAAGAATGACCCTGTCGGGACTATATGAGTTTGAAGTACAATCTGAATGATTTTTAAAAAAATGCCTACGTTATTTTCAGGACAATTTTGTGTGTTTAACACGTGTGGTAGCATTGCTTTAAAGCTAGGTGCATTCGGTTGAATTTTAGTTTCTAAAACACTAGTTTTCCCCATTTTGTGCCTCTGTTAATTGTTTAGTTGGAAAAATTTTAGGTCACCTGTGGGGAAAACGGAGAAAATAGGTTTTGTTTGTTTTTTTCCCCCACTTTAGATGCAGTGAGGTTTTGCTTCTGCTCTAGTTGGGGTTCCTTAGAGACATGGCCTGTCCGGGGTGATAAACCAGACGAACTCTCAAGGCCTCCGGCCAAGAGAAGTGCATCTGGCATTCACTGAGGGCCTGTTCCTACGGGAAGAAAGCAAAAAAACCTCCCTTCACTTGCCCGATAGCCTTGCAGGTGTCCTCGGATACTTTTCAGAGGTACGGGGTCCCAGTGCACCTCGGCTAAGGTACTGTTCACCACATTCACGCGCACGTTTCCAGGCGCCACCATTGGGACTAGGGAAAAACAGGAAAGGGGGCAGAGGCAGAAGTATCAACGTTATTTTGAATTTCACGCAAAAATGCCACTCACAATTCTGGCTTGAAGTATGACCCAGCTTTGTTCTATGGATTATCAAGGATTGAGAGATTTTTTTGGTATCTGTTTGTCTGACTTGGTGAGAATAATGTACCTTTTTAAAAAGTAATGACACGTGACATTCTGAACCTGTTTGTTACATACGTAGCAGGCTTTTTGCATTCAGGAATGTTGAGCAAAATAACTGCTGCCCCTCCCAATCCAAGCACCCCCTGGAAATGGCCTCGGCTTGCACCTTTGCTAAGTCTGTTTTGGGGTATAAACAAAAGTATCAGTGACACAGCGTCAAACACTTACGGTCTTCTCCAGAATGCCCCATGACCACGGCTGGCTCTGGAGCAAATCCCACGTCATTCAGGGCCTGCACTTTGATCAGGTATGGAACGAAGGTTGGCGTGCCCGAGACAATATACTTGGATACATTTGCCACCACCACGGACGTCCATTCGTCGTCGCCATCTTTCTGGCGCCAGCTCACTTTGTACTGAAGGCCCGGCCCGTTAGATTCGAAACCGTTCAAGGGCTAGAAGAAAAGCCAAATAATCAGAGCTTCTAAAACAGATCAGACTGAGCAAACTTCCCCTGGAATACCAAATTCAATTCCCGGACTTTAGGAAAATGAGCACTGAAATGCTAAAATGTGAGCTATTCACAATGTCCTCCAGGGACCTTTTATTTATTTATTTATTTTTTCATTCGTGATGAGATTCAAAGCTTGTTTGAGATCAACATTTCGAAATTGTTAATTTCTATCTTAAAGTTGTAAATACCACATAAGCCTCTCAAACTCTGGCTCCAGTCAAGGGGGGGGGGGTTACTCAGAGCGTTTCAGTTACATAGTTTCCTTTATATATTCCTGTTTGTGCCACAGGACATCATTGTCTATTTTACTTAGAGCCAGAAGCCTGTGAACTGCTTCTTTATTAAAAAAAAAAAGTTGGCTCGTCGGGGCGCCTGGCTGGCTGTCGGAGGAACATGCGACTCTTGATCTCGGGGTTGTGGGTTCGAGCTCCACAGTGGGTGTAGCGATTACTTAAAAATAAAATCTTAAAAAAACATTGTCTTGTCAGTCTATCCTGGTTTACACGTATGTATGTATGTATATAAATATGCATGAGTATGTATGCATATAAGTGTGCCTGCATAGGTCTATTAAAATAAGTTTTAAAATCACACAAGTGAATATATGTTAATTTTCCAAGTCCAGAAAATACAGATAAATCAGAAAGAGAGAGAGAGAGAGAGAGAGAGAGAGAAAAGCAGAGGCAGAAGAAGTTGACTACTAGGAATTACTTGGTGCACGTCTTCTAGACGGCTCTCTATGATGATGATAATACCAGCTAGCATTTATTGAGCATATATACGTGCTAGGCATGTTCTAGGGGCCTTATACGTATTGACTCCTTTACTTGTGTGACGTTGGTTCTATGACTAGTCCCATCATACAAATACATAATGGTGACGTTAAGCAACCACTCACACAGTAAGTGGCAAATCTGGGATTTGCACCCATTCATCTGGGCTCCAAGGATCAAGCTTTTTTTTTTTTTTTTTAAAGATTTTATTTATTCGACAGAGATAGAGACAGCCAGAGAGAGAGGGAACACAAGCAGGGGGAGTGGGAGAGGAAGAAGCAGGCTCATAGCGGAGGAGCCTGATGTGGGGCTCGATCCCATAACGCCAGGATCACGCCCTGAGCTGAAGGCAGACGCTTAATGACTGCACCACCCAGGCGCCCCTACATCTCTTGCTTTAAATGACATTATTGTGTAGCAGTTAAAAGTTTGATCCTTGGGGCGCCTGGGTGGCACAGCGGTTGAGCGTCTGCCTTTGGCTCAGGGCGTGATCCCAGCGTTATGGGATCGAGCCCCACATCAGGCTCCTCCGCTGGAGCCTGCTTCTTCCTCTCCCACTCCCCCTGCTTGTGTTCCCTCTCTCACTGGCTGTCTCTCTCTCTGTCAAATAAATAAATAAAATCTTTTAAAAAAAAAAAAAGAAAGAAAGAGATGTAATATATATTTTTCCCCAAAATGGATGAAATGGGATTTTAATACCATTGTTTGTTTGGAGAGAGAGAAAGAGAGAGAGAGAGGGAGCACGCAAGCAGGGGTGGGGGTAAGGGGCAGAGGGAGAGAGAGAATCTCAAGCAGATCCTGACATGGGGCTCGATCTCACGACCCTGAAACCACGACCTGAGCCGAAATCAAGAGTCGGATGCTTAACCGACCGAGCCACCCAGGCGCCCCACCACAGACGTTGTTTAAACACAACTTTTTTTTTGTTTCTTACTCTAAGATACACTGGGGAAAGTGGAAGGCTTCATGCCGAGCTCACCTTCCAGGTAATCACCAAATTATCAGGCTCTGATCCCAGTCCTTCCACAGCCGTGGGATTTGTGTCAGGTTCTGGAAGGTAAGCAGCCACAGGTGTGTAAGTTTTGGTCTTTTTTTTTTTTTAAACAGTGGAAAACTTTTCTATTTCATTTCCCGTCACAGAAGCCCCGCTTTACCTGCAGCTTTGGTCAAATACTGTTCGGATGCCTCGCTGGGCAAGCTCCGCCCCAGGCTGTTCACGGCCATGACCCTGAAGGAGTAGTTCACGTAAGGTGACAGCTTCAGCTGGGCTGTGGTCTGCATTCCAGAAACCTCGGTTTGGTGGTGCCACAGCCCTGCCTCGTGCATTGCATCTTCATATTCAATGATGAATTCTGGCCACGACACACACACACACACACACACACAGAACCCAAGACAGTGAGGTCAGCCACCGAGGGTAGGATCGAGGACAAGGAACAGAACAAGCTAACAAGAGTAGCCGAACATGAATTATTTCACTTTCAAGAAAAAATCTGGGAGAATATTTTGATTTAAGAGTTCTATCATTATCCTCAATACTTAAGCATACCCAATAATATTTAGTATTCTTTCTTTCGTACCCGAGTTGAGTTACTTAAAACTGTATAGAAGTGGTCTCCATATCCTTAGGAAAGATTCAATATATGAAAAGATGGTCAGGTTTTCTTTTTTTCATAACAGGAGAAATTAAAATAAATATAGTGAGATACCACTTTCCGCTACACAGACTGGCAGCAATCAAAAGTTTAACATCCTTTGTTGAGGATTACACAGGCAAACAAGCATTCTCCTACTTTCTGGGAAGTGTAAATTGGCATAACTTCTATAGAGGACAATTTAGAACATCTCACAATATTCAACTCAGATCTCCTTTGATTGAGAAACGAAACTCCTACCAATTTATTTTGAATAAATGTGCTCATACATAGGCTCAGAGGCACATGAAAAAGAGCCCATATCACAGCATTGTTTGCCGCTGAAACAAGCTAACTGCAAACAACCTAAATGTTCATCATCAGGACACTGATCAAATAAGTTACGGTGTATCCACAAAGGGGAATATTCTGCAGCTGTAAGAACTGAAGGGGGCTACTCCATATGCCACCGAAACGGAATGATTCCTGAGCTGCACTGTTCAGTGTAACCAGGTAGGGTATAGAACAGTGCGGAACACTTGAGTGAGAGCACAAAGATGGACTGTAATGTGCACAGATACCTATATGTGTGAATATGCACGTATTACCTCCCAGAGTATACACGCCGACAACAACGGCGGGAGTCAGAGGTAGGAGGAAGACTTACTGTTCAGTGCATGCCCTTTTGCATCTACTAAAATTTTGTGGCACGTACATGTTTTACCCTGGTTAAAAAAACAGATATTTAGATACTTATCGATTGCCTGTAACGTGCCTCGTATCATGAATGACAGATACAAAGATGTAGTAGCAGTGCTCTGTGCTGCAGTGCTCCGAAGCTAAGTGGCTCCAGTTCACCTTTCAATCTCCACTCACTGGCTGGTGATCTCCAATCTCAGAAACTGGTGACTTGTGCGTTTGTATTGGCAGCCCCTGCCTCCGCTTGAACTGCACGCGTGGACAGTTCATTGACTCAGTAACTGCACCTGCTTCTCTCTGACGGCGTGACACACTGCTTACGGCCAGGAGGGATCCCGATCAGGGATCATGCCGCACTTGCTTTTTACCTTTGCACACACGGCAGCACCACAATACGGAACCGCAATATCGTGCGGGAACCGGAAACTGCCCCGAGGTCGTATTTCATGTGGTGTCTGACAGATGTGACAGTGTTTTTTAAACATCAAAATTTAAAAATCAAAAACTTAAAACATATCCCGAGGCACCCTGGTGAGTCTGCTGAGGTTCCATAGGGAACAGTTCACAGACTTCACAGAGAACTGTGGTCCTGCCTGGTCTCCCTGCTTCCCCTCTTGTTCTTCTATAGACCATTCC
>NW_024425563.1:87881270-88030312 GCF_017311325.1 Ursus maritimus
GCTTTTTTGAAGGATTTATTTATTTATTTGAGAGAGAGAGAGAGAGAGATTGCACATGAGCAGGAGGGGCAGAGGGAGAGAGAATCTCAAGCAGACGCTGCGGTCAGCGTGGAGCCCAACACAGGGCTTGATCTCATGACCCTGAGATCATGACCAGAGCTGAAACCAAGAGTCTGACGCTTAACCTACTGCACCACCCAGGTGCCCCTAGACCGTTTTCAATCAAATAGCCAGAGTGATCCATTAATCACTCCTCTACTCAAATCCCTTCAACGACTTCCAACCTTACAGCGGCCTACAAGGCCTGCCCAGTTCACACTCCACCCCTTCGTTGCTGCAGGATCTCAGGAAGAGTGTGGCCTCATGTGCACACACAGCAGAGCCCTGGGGAAGGTGCAGCAGGAGGAGCCTGCTGCCAACACTCCTTGTGGCGGGTTCTCCTCTGAAGGGAGAGCTGAGTAGAGCGTGTGTGCGTTCTCTCTCTCTCTATGAAAATACCATTGCATTTTACATATGTATATACATATACAGTGATATTATATGCAACAGCAGAGTATATTATTATTAATTTTATTTGTGTCCTCAGCCAAAATATAAGCTCCATATGGGCAGAGATTTTTGACTGTTTTGGTTTAGAACAATGCCTGGTACATAATAGGCACTCCATAAATATCTGGTGAATGAATGAGTGAATGAATGAAAGAGTAGAAATGCTTTGGCATCTAATGGTATCATTTAAATATAGGTACAAAGAGTCTCCACGCATCCTAGCCAGCTAAATCGGGTATTGTATTGAATTTAACTGGGACATTCAGCATGAATGAGTGAGGGTTCTGATGAAGGACTGAAAACTCAGCTGAGAAAAGAACACCTCTAACTAACACAAGATGGAGAGAAGGTTTTTGTTGAATTTCATTGGATATATTCTGCCTTTCCAGCAGGTGCAATACATCAACACACATCACTTCAGGGTCATCTGAGGCACTCGTCAGAAAAGAATTTAGCTTTCCTGTGGCATATGCCTGAAGCTCATAATATATTATAGGCTTGCGATACCCTCTCAAGTTATTTTTCAGTTTTCAAATTTCCAAGCACTTCTAGAGTCTAATTTTATGAAGCTCTTCCAGTATCCTTACGGTGGGGCCCCTCCCCTGACTTTGCTCCCTAGGCTAGTGTCCTGATGGCAAGGGGCCGACACTGGAATGTGCCTCTTTTTGCAGGGGCTGATGGGAGGAAAGAGGCCCACACTGGAAGTTAATGGACCTGCTGTCCACCCCCAGCTCTGTGACCAACTGTGGGTCTGCAAAATCACTTTACTCACCAACTCTCAGTTTCCTAACATACACACTGGCAGAAGAGTGCCTGGTCCTCCTGTCCTTTTCTCCTGCATTAATGGGCAAAATGAATAGCTTACAATGCGTCATCCTACTACGGTGAGGATTTAAGGGGATTCCGATGGATCACATACACAAAATGAAAGTGTATTTGCTTAGTTAACATCTTTGGTATCTAAGTGGCATCCTATCCCAGAGGCTGTAACCAGGAATAACTCAGGCTCCGGAGAGAGGAGAGTGATAGATCAACGTTTTTGTTCTATTAGTAATGCAGCAGAGAATGCCAGCAAATATCTCTGTAAGTTATTTCAATTGCATGTGATAAAGTGCTACAGAAATGGTCGTGAAATTTATCAGTGACAAAGACAAGGCTACGACATACTTGTAATTGGGCTGTTGTTGTCATTGCCTGGCGTCCACGACAGCTGAACACTTTTGTCGAGTTGATCCGTCAATTCTAAATCAAAGGGAGGATTTGGGACATCTGTAGACCAAACACACACACCACCGTTAACCATCCATCCTTATGAGGTTCTCCTTTACTTGTGATACTATTGACGGGGGTGGGGTGGGGGAGCATCTTAAAGACACAGCACACTTAACGGTCAATGAGCATGCATGTGAAATGAAATGGGAGCCACTGAGGTTGCTGGGAACACACAAGCACACCCAAGACAACCCATCAATTAGTTTGGCTTACTCCTTTTTCAAATGAAACCAAATCACTTGTGACCAAAACCAGTGAGGTGGGCATACTTGGTTCACCAGCACTCTCAGATTGTCTATTTTCTCATGTCTATTTTCTCATAGACATGAAGGAGCACAGACAGAAAAAATAATATTGAAGCTTAATTTCTAATAAATGAGAGATAGAGAATATCAAATGCTGAAAGACCAATACAGGCAAATATAATGTACTGCTTAAGAAGACTTCAAAGTTCTTTCTGGAATGTGTGAAATTATAGATTTTGGAGCTCCTGGGGAATATTTATATTTTTAGGAGAATTCAAAGATTGATGCTATGTAAGTAGCCCTCAGCATGCATACCTCATGCAGATGTTCAGTACGATAGTTGGGTGGGTACATGGGGACACGGGGTGTGTATTCTCATGGGACACGAGGGTACAGACACTGGTTGGGACGAAGATGTCCCGGAAGCACGTCTCCCTCTTCTGATGGTACATCTGAGATCCAGAGAGGTAACGTTTCCCTCTGGGCTTTTTCCTGACCTTGCTCTTGGGAGTGATTGTGGCTCTTGGGGAACCAGAGGCCTATAAAAATATGGGCACTACTTTCCTATCAGTAAAGACACAGTAAATGTTTACCAAGGGCAGCTCTCCAATAGCCTAACTAATGATACTGTGTAAAATCCAGCTGCGTTTATGCCATAAAGTTAATTTTTCTATTTACAGATTGAATAAAGATGAGGATTCTTTAATCAAAAAGAGTTCTGGAAATAATTTCTGATTTATTTTCCAGAAAAGTTACACCACCTGGAAGTGTCCTTCTTTTGGTCCTTCTTAATGATTTATGCTTTTTAATGCAATGAGTTGTTTTTGTCTAATACAAAGGTCAACTGTTCTAAACAGCCATTGTTTTTCTATGTAAATGTCTGGAAAATTGAATCCCCAAACGTTTATGTTTCCAAAACAACTTTTAATCAACTGAAATAAAAACCTAATTTGGGGAATGATCTTTGAAATAGGTGGTTTTTTTTTCCCCCATTCTGGAAACTGTGGAGGGCAGCTTTTGGAAAAGCACAACGCTATTTTACCAAAGAGGGACTTTTATCAAATGAAATGACTTTATAATAACACATGCAATATTTAGCAACGAGTGGCACTACACTCAGTGAAACATTCCAGAGCTATAATGAAGAAATGATTTATGGCAGTGAAGGAGCAACAGAACAGAATGCTGGACAGAGCCCTTGCCCTTAAAGCAACACAATCAGTGATGTGGTAGAGAAAAGAGAGGACTTATTATTATTATTATTTTTTGCACATGTGAACTTCTTTGACGGAAAACAGAGAAAGAAGACTCATATTAGTTTACCGTAAATAGGAGCTGGAGTTGGAGTAGGAGCTAGAAAGGACATTAATATAAAGGATTTTAATCAAAATTAGTCATGGAAAGATACAAGATAGCACAAGAAGACGAACACTGACCATGATTAAGGTTCTAAAACCAAGCTGTACGCTTAGCTGTGGACACGGCATTGATAAACATGCAGTAAAAACGGGGGGGGGGATATCCTCAATCTTAAATCAAAGTATATTATTTCTCCCGATTTTCTTATAAAAATATCACTAATACGCACAACCATCATGTTATTCCAGCGCTGTTATAATAGTATCTTTATACCGAAATTACTGCCTCAAAGGCATCTCTCAAAGAGGAAAATATAGGTATTTAACTCCCCAACAAAACTGTGAAATTATACCAAGCAAACATATACTCTGGGCGGTTTTCCTTCCAACCTAACACAGGGCAGCCAGGGGTGCTGGGTGCGTTCTAGTTCTTACCAACAACGCTCAGCACAGCACTGGCAGAAACGTTGTCCAGAGTTGTGTTGGCCACACACATGTAGGTCCCACCATCGTCGTCCCTTACATCAGCCACCACCAAATGGTCCTTGTCCACAGTGAACCTGCGAAGAAAACAGGTTCAGAGCAGCTGAAACGGACACCCGACCACACAGGATGGAGGCCTGCTTTACTGGCATGAAAGAAATTCTGAATTTGAAACAAAGAGAGAAAGAGGACAAACATTTGCAGCTCGTTAGAGCAGAAACCCCAAAAATATGTCTCACTTTGATCATGATGAAAGCTGGAAGACAATTAGAATGGACTAGAAGCTTGGGTGAGAAGAGATGTCAAGTCATCTGGCTCAGTGGCTTTCAAGCTCGCCTCTGGAGATTTAGATGCTTCCCTAAAGACCAGGGGGGCACCCAGAGGTGAGGTGGGGACAGCTGCCGTCACCCTTACTAGCAGGCTGTCCTGTGGTTTCTGCTGCTAAGAAACATTTGAACACCACTCATCCAGCTCCATTTCTAACAAAGCATGTATTTTAAAATTTTGTGCCATTTTTGCCGCATGTATAAACTCTCATGGGAGTAAGTAAATGCAAAGAATAGTATCGACTTTGTCACAAGAGACAGGATGACTTAGATCAGCAAGGGCCCCGGAGAGCTCTCTCGAGCTTACTAGCTGGCAAGAGAAATTACTCAGTAGGTCAAAAATCCATGTAAATAGGATTTGTGCATGATTTTAATGGGGATGCGTTAATCATTCACTGTCTTTGCAGGGAATTTCCAAGTTAAAGCTTTAGCCACCTTCCCTCGATGGTCATTTCTTCCTATTTCCTTCTCATCTTTACGGACTCAGATTCCACAAATCAAACTGGTCAGCTGGGGGGCGCCTGGGTGGCTCCGTCGGTGAAGCGTCTGCCTTCAGCTCAGGTCAGGATCTCAGGGTCCTGGGATGGAGCCCCACACCCCACATCCGACTCCCTGCTCAGTGGGGAGCCTACTTCTCCCTCTCCTCCTGCTCCCTGATTATTCTCTCTCACGCTTGCTCTCAAATAAATAAATAAAATCTTAAAAAAAAACCCAAAACCTGGCCAGCTGGAAGCACAGAATTAGATGGAAATCCTGGGTATTGAGGAAAGGCCACATAAGTGTTTTTTCGTTTTGTTTTTGTTTTTGTTTTTGTTTTTTTGGGGGAGGGGTCAGTGAAGCAACACACACTGCTTCGGCACACTTAGAAGCAAACCACAGGGAACATTTCCACCAGCACACGGCATTTCTTCCACTAGGGGGCGATGTTTGTAGCCTCCGTGACAGCTAAGATTCACTGGGTCAGCTCGGTACCTGTTCCTTCAAAGGGAGGAAAACGGGTGTGACTTTTCTTCCATTCCAAGCTCAAGGACCACGACATGTTTAGGCTCTTTTAAATACTTTACCTGGTTTTTTCTCCCCCCTTCTCTTTCTACTGGCTTTAGGTGAAATCAAAAGAAAACTCCCTATCCAAATGAAAACTGGCGTCCTTCAAAATACCGACAAGGACTTAAGCGCACTCTGCTGATTAAAGCGATCACATTTCTGCTTATTTGTAGATGAAAACATCTGTCGAGACTTCACTGTACAAGGTAGAAAACAATGGAAGTCATCCAAGGCCTAAAGGTTTTTCCCACCCTGAATTACACAGGAGACCAGCACACAAAGACAAACATTCTCAGGGTCTGATTTCAATAACTTGATCCCTTTTTAGGTCCGCACATTTTGCAGGAGGTAGAAAATGCACTTTTTTTTTTTTTTTTGGAGAGACCAGATCTCAGAAACTTTAAAAACACCACTGGTAAGTCACTCTACAATAAACTTTTAGTTCAGAGCGTCACAAAGAGGCAGGGAAGAGAAAGGAAAGAAATGGTCTTCAAATACCTTCCGTCATTGGGCAGCTCACCGTTGTCCTTCAGCCACGTGATGGTGGGGATTAAGGTGTGATCATGGTTCACTTTGCATTCGAAGGACACTGTGCCCCCTCGTTGCACGACTGCATATTCGGGCTGTTTGATGATCCTTGTTGCATCTGAAATTTAGCTATTGTTATCCATCGCCAAAGCTGAAGAATTTGCACAAAGTCACGTAAGACCTGAACAAACTTCGTCACCTCCACCTTACCTTTGATTTCTAAGTGAACTTCATTCTTTGCCATTCCTAATTTATTCCTTGCAACACATGTGTAAGTTCCCGTGCTGTCCTTTTGGGCCACAGGAATTTCCAAAGAGCCATTTTTGTGGAAAACATAACTATCTTCACGAAGGGCATTACCTTTAGCTCCCTTGAACCTTCATTCCAGAAATGAATGGGAAGAAAAAAAATCATAATTTGAAGTCAGACATACAATGCCGCGTCCGAGGTCAACACATGATGGTCTGTGTCATAGTAGCAAGTTCAGAGATGGTTGGAATCTGCACAAGACGTTTGGGACGGCATGGCTGTAAGTCAGTGGGGTCCGTGGAAGGCAGGATATAAAACTAGAAAACTTCACGAGAAGTGGTGCTTGAAGCATCAGGGTGACAATATGAAATACTTCAATTGTAATTTTCTGTATCAGATTCATATTTAATACACATGTTATTACCCATTCTATCTCCACATGGGTGATAAAACAGGCAAAATGACGACAGATCTTTCTGACCTGTTCTTCCTCCTGGAACATATTCGTAAGTCTATCTGCAAGCTACAAGTCGAAAGCCAACTCGATAAGAAGATATTTGATTTGAATTCTGAACAGATTTTTGATTTGTATGAACAGAAAAATATTCAGGGAAGAAAAACAATAAAGCATGTATGTAAAGTAAGTGTCCGTTCAGCTTCCTGGTTCCTGTCAGACAGAAGGGGGGATGGATAAAACCGGCGAGGCAACATCACCCTAAGCTAAATGGGAACCTCGCGACCTCACTAGGACGCCATCTGCCCAAGCACCGTGCTTCTCCTCTCTGCGGCTAAGGTGGAGACCTGGGGAGACTGTCCTTAATCCTACACCTGGCTTTGCTCTCACATCGGCCGGGGGAGCCTGGCTCTGTGTCTGGTCCCTGATAGGCGATCAGTAACTGAATGTTCTAATCTTCTCTCACTCCTTCCTTCGGAGCTGCTGCCCATCCTCGCCTTGCGCCTCCCAGCTCAGGCTAAAGCAAGCAAGCACTGCGATCCCGAGTGGCACGTGACCGGGGATGGTTTGATGTGAGGAGTGAAAAGACACGAGCGAGCCTGGCTGGGTCCAAGTCGGGAAGCTCGGGTGGAAGAGGCCCCAACAATGAACGTGGGGGAGCAAAATCTGGTTTTGAGCTTACAGAACCTCTCCCCAACCCCAAAGGATTCTTTCTTATCAAGGAAAGGCCCCCCCGCCAGTCCCCAGGCACCATTCCTTGTGAAGTCCCAGGTGATGCCCGTGGCATGGCAACATATTACCATACCTTAAACTTTCAACACATATACTTCCATACATCTCTGTGCCTGACAGAGCGTGCTGCTGAACAGATTAAATGTGGAAGTATTTAGCACCGAGCAAGGACCTCTTTACGAATGAATTTAATAATTTTAGTATGATGGAGTTTGCATTGTCTTCTGAATAAATAGAAACCCAACGCACAGAGAAATTTGAAGGCTTTAGCAAATGTAAATATTAAAGACAAACAGAGTCATTACTCACCACTCAATGGTCGGCAGGGGAGACCCAAAGAAGGCACAGTCCAGCAAAGCAGGCCTGTCTGCAATGACCTGATAGAGTGTATTTGCAGCTGTAAGGATTCGTGGTGGCTCAGCTAACAAAAACAGTTTAAAAAGGTAAAGTAAATATTAAAATAAAACGAACATTTCGGCCCACCGTGTATTCTACTGCATGTGAAGGCCGTTCAAGGTTACAGTAAGGCTTAACCACTATGTCTCTCCCCTTATGGTCTCTATCAGGTACGACACCACCGGCCCCTCAAGGTGTAGAAATACAGGTTTTCTCCTTCTGCCTCACACCCCACCTCTCATCTTGCTCGGCACGGTATCTTAATGATTTATTTATCTCTATGTCCTACAACCCTGTGAGGCCCTTGCCAGCAGGGAATGGGACTTTTATTGTTTTCTTCCCAGAAACTAGGTCAGTATCTGGCACAAAAACAATGGCCGAGTACATCTTTGGAGGGGGTAGGAGTGGTAACAAGACAAGCACACAGCTGGCAGGAAAGCGCAGAGTGCGGACGACCGAAACACAGAACCAGAAATCAAAACTGCTTCCTAAACACCCACCAACACTCTGCGTGTCAGGCACTGGCCTCCATTTTGAGCATGAAGGCGACATGCCAAGGACTGGTTGCCTTCTGACTTTAATTTCATTTGAAAGGGAGCCTCCTACACTTAAAGAGTTGAAATAGAATTCCCTGGCACCATGAAAACAAGTCTCACACACAATTGTAATAAATCTGATGTATCGTGGTTGTGTCCAGTACGAGAAACAGTATGTTCACACACACCAACCATTTCACGCAGAGGACCTGAACAAACATTTCTACAAAGGAGACACACAGGCGGCCAGCAGACACATGAAACGATGCCCGACAGCACTCATCATCAGGGAAATGCAAATCAAAACCACCATGAGATACCACCTCCCGCCTGTCAGAATGGCTAAAATCAAGAAGACAAGAAACTACAGGTCTGGGGGAGGATGGAGAGAAAAAGGAACCCTCGTGTCCTGTGGGTGGGAATGCAAACTGGTGCAGCCACTGTGGAAAACAGTAGAGAGGTTCCTCAAAAACTTAAAAATAGAAATATCATATGACCCAATAATTCCACTACTGGGTATTTACCCTGGGAAACACAAACACTAACTCAAAAAGACACACACCCCCCTGGGTTTATGGCAGCACTGTTTACGACAGCCAAGACATGCAAGCAACCTAGGTGTCCATCGACAGAATAAGGAAAATGCAGTGTGTGTGTGTGTGTGTGTGTGTGTGTGTGTGTGATATGACACAGCTATAAAGAGGATGAGACTGTGCCACTTCAGGCAACATGGATGAAGTAGACAGTATTACGATAAGTGAAATTAGTCAGACCGAGAACGACAAAATCTAAACGATTCCACTCATATCCTATAGATGGAACCTAAAAAAAAAAAAAAGAATAAACAAACAAAAAGCAGGGTCGGAACTATAAATAAGGATGGTTGCCAGAGGGGAGGGAGGTCGGGAGTTGGGCAAAACGGGTGGAGGGGGGCAGGAAAGACATGGAACGGCTAAGTCCCGGGAATAAAAGCAGAGCATAGGCAATGCCGGCAATGACACTGTAATCGTGCTGTATCAGGACAGACGGCAGTTACGCTTGCCGAGAAAATAAGCATCACGGAGACACTTGTCAGATCACCGAGTCGTACACCTGAAACTCGTGTAACATTGTGTGTCAACCACACTCAAAAAACCCAAAACAAAACACCGAACATCTCAGAAGACGTTTGAGTCTACCATAGTGTTCTGAATGGATTATTAAGAATTAATAAATGCACAGCTGAGAAGGATGAAGTCCAAACATCATGACGAATGACTTCTGTTTTTAAAATCAGAATCACAAGACTGTGGTTGAACTTACCAGTTTCTAGGGATGGAATGGCAGTAACGTTCGGTTACTAATAGCAGATGAATGCTATTTTCCTTTTGAGGGTTTGACACGTAGCCTAACCATATGTGGAGGGAGCAGCCTATTTGATTATATCTACAATGAACAATTTGCCACAGTAAAAACTGCATCGCAAAGGAACACAAAGGCCAGAGCACCAAGCCCTTTAGGGCAAGGTCTGTATCTTACCCACCTTCCTCTATCCCAGGCAGCTCCAAGTCCTCTGTGCCTCGCACACAGAGGATGCTCGCGACATTTTTGCTGAGAACAACAGCAGTCGTTAACTGAACTTGCCATGTCTTTAATAAAGGGAGCGCTTACCTAGCACATTCACAAATGCGTTTGCCAGTAAATATCCATATTCGTTAGAGGCGTTGCACTGATAAACCACGCTTGATCTTTCCTGAACGTTCGAAAAAATGATGGTATCGCCATCTATTTTTCTGCTGGGGTCATCAGGAGCAACTGATGTAAAAAAGAAAGCATCTATTCATTCCTCTGCTTAGAAGATGGTGAGGTCTACATTCTAGTAAATAGAACAGAAACACATGCTGATTGAGGTATATGCAGTAAGAAGGAGGAGACTGAGAACCCAGGCAGAAATCATAATGTTCCCTCCTCTGACATTGGTTATCACTTCTCAGCACACTATGCTCGATAGTCATTCAGTCCCAAGTGGATTGAGTCTGTCACACTGAATATTATTTTGAGAGATCCGGGGGGAGAAGCACAAGGTAGGTGGAAGCAGGAATACACATTCGGGAAAGCACCGCCTTGTTCGCAAAGAAACGCCGGTTGTTCATGAGGAAGTGAGTTAATTATCGAGAGCAGACGGCACATGCTAGTCAAAAATAGAGAAACCCTCTCGCTCAACCAAACCTGTGTCCTTAACGAGCCTCTTGTTGAAATAAACAGATAAGTAAGTACGTAAAGACATATATGGGGCCAAGCATCCAATGTGAAAATATTTATTTTCTTGTATCAGGAATTCCTGAGGCTGAGGCAGAACCAAATCATGTGAAATTATGTGTTTTTCAGCTCAATCTCTCAAGTACATTAAAAAAAAAATGTCAGGACCAGGACTCATCCTTACCGAAGTGGAATGGAACAGCGCGAGTAACGTGATATGTAAGAACTTACTAAGTGCCGTGTTCCTGCAGATAAATTCCCGTCTGTGCTAAACCTCAGGCTGTGACCCTACATTGCTTTAAAAGCACACTCAAAGGGTGAGAGATATCCGCCTCAGCACGAGGACCAAACTCAGCACCCCGTAACAGTACCCTTTCCCTGACATCTCCTCTTGCAACTCGACCCACTGAAGAATGCTTTGCTTCCGTTCCAAACACCGCACTTTTCTCTTTTAACGACAGGAAAGGGAGGCACATCGAAGACATGGCTATCACTGCATTTAGATGCCTTCATCCCTTGCAAGTCTCAATTATTTGGTTCATCGGCGGTTTTAACTCACTTTAATACAAGTAAACCAAACTACAGTCACTCAGCCTTGTTTCAGTACAAGGATCCAGAGCCGCGTGCCCACTCATGCTATGTTCGCGCTCTTCGGCTGCTGTAACAAGTAACCACATAAATTTACCACCTGACAGTTCTGTATGTGGTTGACACTCGAATCGCAATCAATAGCTACTTTATAACGTCATCTTAGATACTCCGGCTAGTTCGTCTAGTGGTAGGGGTATCCCAGGGTCCTTTGCGTCGGCGGCTTAGCTCTCTGCTCTTTAGACTCTAAACATTTCAAAATGCCAGAAGATGGATACAAGTTCTGATTCCTTTAATAGGGTGAAGATTTCATCAGTACATGACCACAGAGGACAGAGATGTCACATGGCCTGGGAAGGGAACCACAGCGGCAGCCGACAGCCAGGTACCCCGAGAGCACAGTATACCCGGGGGCCACCCACATTCCTTGTCCCAGACCCCAAGTCTAGGATCCCTGGGGCCTTTCTGACTCACCTGCCTGCAGTGATGTCCATCCAAGCAAGGCTGATGGAACAGAGCAGGGCTTCTAGAATCTCTTTCTCTGTCAGTTATTCTCAGCAGTTTGGGGCTGCTTTGGGGGACTCTTGGTGCCCACAATTCTGGCTGCACCTCCACAGACATGCTAGGCAGTGGAGGGAGGGAGTGCAGTGCCCGGGCAGAGGGCTAGCCTGGATCTCTCTGGATGTGTGAGGACAGCTCCTCACATTCCTTGAGTATGCGGAGCTCTTAAAAGTCGCACCCCCACGCGCGGTTTAATGGGTATAGAGCTCTGGGTTTGCAAGACGAGAAAGTTCTGGAGATCTGTTCAACTCTAAAATGAATATACTTAACATTGCTGAACGATACACTCAAAAATGAGTAAGATGGTAAATTTTATGTTATGTTTTTTAGCTACAATAAAAAATATATCACCATGAACTTGGAAGACCAGCTCAACTAACGAGGCCAGTTGGACAATCTTCCCTCAGTGGGGACTCATGAATCACAACATAAACCCTTTTAAGGAGCTTTTATGTAGCCCACCCTTGCATTTTTCCTTGCTATCAACTCTTTTTAATGTTTTTCTTTACCTGAAAGGCATCAGACTCTGTCTTATTACTACTTAAGGGAGCAGTCTTCAAATATTTATTTTTTAGCAAGGTGTTTAGGAATAAAACAAACCCTTAAATAAGAGTGGTAAATAAGCTAATATCTCTCCATGGAAGTTTACGCTACATTTTCCTGAAGCACTTGAACTAAAGAAACACAAACAAACCCGGGCACCCACAGTGACATATGGAGGCTCAGCTGGGATCGGACAAAGACGAAAATCACTAGTGTAGAGCACTGGAAGCCCTTGGATTCTGTGTGCTGGCTACCGGGTAGGAGTAACTCTCCAGCAACCCAACCCCAGGTATGCAAAGGAATAATGATCACTTCTGAGGATAAGCAACGTTGTTTGCTATAAATGAACAACGGAAAAAGAAATCTGAGCATGGAGTCATCATATACAATTTAAAGCTCCAAAGATAAGGTTCAGAACTGGGGTGATATAGCCGTCCGACAAGACATTCTTTTATTCTAACTGTCCTGACACAGCTGGCCAGATCTAGAAATGCTCCCACATTTAGATAATGAGGATAATAAGGAGTGCCACCTTTCATGTATAGAGCATTATCCATTTAAAAAACATTTTTATATTTATTGCATACTTTTATCTCATAAAGAACTTTGTGCAATGGATTTTTTTGGGGGGGTGCAATGGATTAACTAGAAAGTGTGTGCAGTGCGGAGAAGAGAAACCAGAGACTGGAGCACAGTGGTTTGCCATGAGATGAACGCTCAGATTTTCTGAGGCAGTCCACTTCATAAACATCTCCTTGAAATCTGAACATTTGGCCATGGTGCGGAACACATCTCTGGGTGCAGAGATGAATTTTCCTTCGTCTACTTATTCCACCCCCATAAGGGGATACCCATGGAGCCCTCAGCTTTGGAGAAAACGCAGAAGGGAGGGCCTTGGTGGAATCTTGGGACTATCCTGGACCATGCCCCCATCCCCCCGCTCAGAGACGCAGCTGTTCCCTGACCCTCACCCTCAGCGGCTGGCCCCCTCGAGGTTTCTGCAGTTTCTTAGGGGAAGGTGTGGTGGCCACACAGCCGGTGATCCCAGCTAACTTCTGGGGTCTCCATGAGGCCCCCTCGAAGGTTAGGAACCCTTGCCATGCCAACCCCATCCCCCACGTCCTGCGGCAGACTGTGCCGTCCCTCGCCCAGCTTGCCTCTCTGCCGTCCCCCACCGCTCCGTCGCTGCTGGATGCATTTGTGGGGGGCACAGCTCCACGAGCCCATCTCCCGTGTCTAGAGTGGCCCCCAAACCTCGAAGGCAATTCGGTTTCGGGGTCTCCAGATTCACAGGCTAATTATCAAACAGGATGGAAAGGGGAGAGGCGCAAAGCTCTTCAAACTTCTACCGATTTTTGGACCATTTTCTTCCACATTTACTCCTCGTGCTGGAGCAGGGGAGGTCAACGCGAGGGGGGACAGGGAGGGTTCACCTGGAACTCAGCTAGTCAAGTCTCAGCAGGGTCTGTAGGTAGATCAGCTGCTGGGGGTAGGGGCGGGGAACGGGATGGTCCTGCAGGACCACTGTGCAGAGAGCTACGAGGGTCCCCACCAGCTGCCACAAGCCCATCACCAGTTAGTGATGAGATTCCAGACATGAACCCATGAACGCGGAGCCTGGCCACCAGACGTGCAGGAAGCCACCATTCACAGACGCTTCACAGCACCTTGGTATAAACATGTGGTGCTTACTGCGGGCCCCGGCCCTGGCTTTGCGGCCACGCTGCATGGGGGTTTCTCTCCTTGCCTGTGGACCAGAGGGACACCGGAAGTCAAGGGAGCCTGGCTCTGTAGGCCCTGTCACATGCTGACCCCACCATTGCTCGGCGGCTTGTTGTCCCTCCAGTGGGCACACTTTTGGGATGGAAGAAATGAACGAATTTGAAACCGGATTTGGGAGATCTTGTTCTAACTTTCTGCTCGGGACCTAATCAGATGATTTGGGGTTACAGCAGAAGGGCCTAACCTGTATTCTAGGACTGCTGTCCTGTGCCTCCTCCCTCCCCAGGCCTTTCCCAGCCGATCCTGCCCCCAGATATTTCATTTAAAGGGGAGTGCCTATGAGTGCCTTTCCAAGCCCTTAATATAACCGGAGTGACAAGGCTCCCTGAGAGGCACCACCTGTGCCCGGTTTGGATGGATCATGAGCCGAGTGAATCAAGACCAAAGATCGGCTTCATCATCTCATCTCCCCATCTTCTTGTGTCGCTGACCCACCTATGCCTCAGTTTCCCCCGCTGCGGGCTGCATTCTGGCCTCGGAGCCCAGGGGGTTTATTTTTGCAACCTTCCCTGGCTCTGGGGTTTTCCCGCTGAGGGGAGAGATGTGCGGCCCCTCCCACTGGTCAGTCCCACGGAGGCCAGATCTCCGGTGTGCGGTTAACCCTCCCTAAAGGGCACGGAACTTCCAGAGCGGCAAACCGTGGGGCCGCAGTGCAGAACTCGCTCCAGCTTTTCCTGCCAGTCCGTACGCGTCCCTGGGAAAAATCAGCCAGCACACCATACAACTTCTTCTTTAGGTCTGGGCCGTATTCCTCTTTTCTCTGTTTCCACTCACAGCAACAGCTTCCCAGCACACGACCACAAAGTACTCTCTGCACTTCTTCCCGATCCTGGTTAAAATTGGAAGCGGAAATACCCAAGCCCCAACTGCTGGCCTCTTTGGAATCTGTATTCTCCCAGGAACATACTTCCTTTCACAGTAAACACAGACTGTCTGTTTTAGAGTATCTGATAACTACTGCGTAGTGTGACACAGACAAATTCCTAATCAAATTTGTGGAACGGGGAGCTCTTCCTTGCTCTAGACCTGCCATTGTAAGACCCGGATGGTGAGACCCGGGGACGAGCCACTGAAATCTGCCAGCAGTTCTCAGATCCATCCTAGGGTGACGACTATTTGAGAAAAGCCATGGACCAGTTTAATGGACCTTTTGGTTATGTGGAAGTAGAACCAATTTTTGATTCTGGCTTGCAGGCAATGAGGAGCACACCTGCTCCACTTCATAAGCTTGAAGGCTGTCTTTAGTGTGAGTCAAGAATATCTTTGCTAATTATTATGTTCTTGGCTGGAGGGTGAGCCTGAGTCTAGGTTTGAAAGGAAAGCCAATTTGTTCTCTCTCTCTGGGTCTAAGAGAAGGTGGCAACTCCAAGAAGGGGAAATGTGCAGAGATTCTCCTGCAAGCAGCAGCGGGTGGTGGGTGAGGCTGGAGCAAAAAGAGAGCTGGGGGGCTCTCTCTTTTAGGAATCTGGGAGCAGGGAGGGGCACTATCCGGTTTTAGGTTTGTTTTGTTTTGCCATAATTCTCAAGCCTTTAACCAGGTTTTGTAAAGCTGGTCTTTGCTGTGATTTAGAAGATAATGCACGGTCGGGGAGCCACACTTCAGGGGACCGCTCTGGGCAGCGTGGCGGCAGGCTGGAGAAGCTGGCTGAGACAGCGAGCCACGAGGGGTCCAGGGAGGGCGGCTGCAGAGGTGGCCCGCAGCAGCCGGGCCTGGCTCAGCACCGCTCAAGGTGAGCTCGGCAGACCTGGGGAGGGAAGACTGATCAAACACCGAGGGTCCTACATGTAATCACGGTCAGAGGCCGTGGCATTAAATGGTTCTCTGAAGACCAAAGAACTTGGGAACATCTGGGCTGTGCTTAGGAATGAAAACTCTTTAAGTGACCACAGCGGTGTCTCTTCTTTTCGTCACAGCCACCGGCTCTATGCCTAGCCTCCCCCGTGTGTCTCCTCTGACTCCTGTGATGTTTCCATAAACCGCTTGACATATGGAACAAAGAAGATCATCTGAACTCTCCAGGAATGTTTCTTTCTGACCCTGTCATTCTTCCTAGGATCCATGTAAAAAGAGCAGAAATATTGCCAAGTCCTCATAACACACACCATCACGTTAAGGGCACAAACTGTTCCATCATAAGGTATATCTAAAGGTGATAAAATAAACATCCAAAGGTAATTCGGTGCCTCTTTTTAACTTACACGTGGCTTCCTTCCTCACCACCAGTGATTTTATCTCCATCGGTTCCCTGCTGAGAGGTAGCCATGCTCTGAAAATAGATTGCAACCGCGGAGCCTGTTAAGGAAACTTACTTTCTATTGGGACTCCGTTGGATAACCAGCTAATCCTGGGCTTGGGGTTGCCATTAGCTCTGCAGATCAGCCTCCCGTCCTCTCCTGGGGACAGCACCAGGTTTTGAGGTGCCATGATCCAGTATGGAGATGCTTTATGAACGAAAGAAAAAAACCCACAAACATTTGAACCACACAAGTATTCTAGCAAATTTAGTATACTGAACTATTTTAATAATCAAAATAAATATTTTGCAAAACATTTGTTAGCCTCCTTTTTTTAAAGAGGGAACAGATTTATAAGTGATGCCTCAAACACTTCAGATTTTCAAAAGAATGTTTAAAGAGATTCACAGACAACTATGTATTATTTGTAGAGCTTTTTGATACAAAGACCATCTCGCTTTACGTTAAATTAATCGGACGGTAAAAAGGTAACAGATTTCGTTAAGGTTGTAGAGCAACTTATAGGTACAGAGAGGGCTAAGAAACACGAATTTAAATTCTGAGCTGTGTAAATACACATAATTATAAAACCGGGAAGGAAGTTAAAAAACTTCGCATGTTTGAGAAGTTGTGAAGTTAGTATAGAGAACTCCCATGAGCCCTTCACCCAGCTTTCTCTCATATTCCCTTACAGCACGATGGTACCATTATCGAAACAAGGAATTAACACTGGCTCAACACCATTAGCTAAACTACACCTCAACAGGATTTCCCCAGTTCTTCTACTAATGCCTTCTTTCTGTCCCAGGACCCTGTCCTGGATACCACATCATGTTTACTTGTCTTGTCTCCTTGCTCGTTTCTTCCAATCTGACAGTTTCTTGGTCTTTCCTTGTCTTTCACGACCTAGGTACTTTTAAAGCGTACTGATCGGTTATTCCGTAGATGTCTTTCAGCCTGGGTTTGTCTGGTGTTTTCTAATGATTACACTGAGGTTTTGGGTGATGGATCCCTCTTACTGCGTCATTTCACGGGGTACATGGTACGAATATGGCTTATTACTGCTTACGCGAACCTTGAGCACGTGGTTCAGGTGATCTCTGCCAGGTTTCTCTGTAAAGCTGCTATTTACCTGCTTTCCATAACCTATTCATTAGAAGTGAGTCACTAAGTCCAGCCCACACTCAAGGGTAGGGAAATTCAGCTCCATCTCCTTCCCAGAGGAATGGTGAAGAATTTGTGGACACATGTTAAACCGGCTTCTGTAATTAATTTTTGGGGTGTGTGTGTGAGAAGAAATACTTTGAGGCTAAAGGGATCCCCTGTTTCTCCTTAAAGTTCCATCCATCTTTCATCATTGGCTCTTGCCTGCAGGTGTTATAACTGTGGGTGTTAATGGTGATTTCCGATTCCTTCCTTCTTTCTACAGTTACTAATCGGAATTCTTCTATGAGGAAGATTTGAGGGAGAGAATTTTGACCTGACTTAGATACACTCAAAAGAGCAACAAGAAGAGATCCAAGGTGTCAGGAATGTGGATAGAATTTTACATTTATTATTAACTGAAGAATATAATCAAAGGTGTATTTAATTGCAGATTTACGACTTCTCATGAAGGCAAGAGCCATGCATTTGAAACAACTGCATACCTTTAACTGTGACAGAAATGGTATGATGGATAGCTCCCAGTGAGTTTTTGGCTATACACTGGTAATTTCCAGAGTCTGCTTCTGAAACCTGAATGATTTGCAGAGTTTTCTTGAAGTTCTTATAAAATGTCCGGTTGATGGGCAGTGTTCCATCTTCTTTTATCCAGTAAATAGTTGGGGTAGGCCTGATAAGATAAATAAATGATATTATTAAAAAAGAAGTTCACCTTACTGCTTTTTGAGGGTGAATCTTCATGCAAGTTGGTAACCACTTCTTTGTTTAAAGATCCTGAGGAATAGAAAGACGTTGTAATTAGCATCACACTTTTACAAATAATGCTCCAACCCCTGTATTGAAGTCCCGAGCTAGCACCGTCACAAAAACAGCACCGTGCTCATGCGTGGCACATCATGACCTTTGACTTCCCTGATGCAATGAGCAGGCTAGCCGAAGTGACTTCGCCGAAGGGACCTCATTGTTTTCTTCAAAGTTCTGATCAGTGAGACGCTCTTGGAAAATTTTACATGAAGAAATATGTCAATTGAAATTAACGAAATTAATGATACTGAGGGTTTTTTTTAATCAGCTGGAGTTAAAAATGCAGAGAAGGAACTCATTACATGTTTGTACCCATGAACTTTTACACACATTTCCCTGTCAAATGGAAGAATTTCATTTTGATCTAGTGACTTAGAAGATTTTCACGAGGGTAAAATAAAAATCCATCGGACACAAACATTTACTAAAGCACTGAACCACAAGCACTGAGTTGTGTTTTGGGAAAAAAAAAAACAAAAAAAAAAAAAAAAAGGTCTATGAACCTCAGAAAGATCACAATATTTGTCCTTAGAAATGCAAGTGGGATTGATTGAGCGTAGACTTACTTCTGATTTGTGTAGTTGAATAGAAATAATTGAACACATATCTTTGATGAAACAGCTTCTAAAATAAAACCTTCTGTGAATATAAAAAGAGGTAGAAAATGTAAAATCATTTTTGAAAAGCAGAAGATACGAGACCCATGTTGTATCTGATAGCATATTCTGGTGTTTTTAGTCAGATAATCTGCACCTCACGTGATCTGAAGGTGAGTGGATCACAGGGATGGAAGCATGAGGTCAAACTAAGTCATGGATTGTTCTGGAAGCCTGCTTACTACTCCACTGAGCAGTTGTTAAGAATTAGAAATAATTTTGATTCTGTGAGTCCTCCAGCTACTGGTTTGTAAATGATAGAGCCCCCAATCTTAGTTTTACAACATCCCAAGGTTTTAAAAATTCTTTTGGAAATTTTATGAGATTTCCAAATATCAACCATATTTTAGTTTTTACGTAATAGACCCTTCATGGGAAGGGGAATCACAAAATTGTAAGAATGGATATCTCCACTCCCAAAAGGTTGGAGGTTGGTAGACTAAAGCATTCTCTAACACCATGATGATGAAAATTACAAGGGTTTTGGGGTTTGTTTTTTAATTCTGGTGGGAAAGATATATATTTGGTAGATCTTTAAAGGGGGGTTTTGCTACTTTCAGTTACTAGAACTGAGTAGCTTGTGTTGTGATTTCCTGATGTGACCAGCAGAGGCCTCCACGTGTCTCCTGCAGTAAAGCCATTCCCAGAGGTCAGTTCTGGGAAGGAACGCGAAACTGTTGTGTTACCAGGTCAAGGACAGCACAGATCAGGACATGGGAGCACAACAATGTTTCTGAGATTCCATTCAGTGTTTCCAGTGAACGTGCCCATACCAACAGTACTTGCTCGGTGCCAGGGCTAAGAGGGAACGATGTAGAAACTTGCCTCTGAGGTGCACCTAACCTTAACAGCTGTCCTTGTATCTGAGCTGAGGCCTTCCTGCAACTCCTGTCAAGGGCACAGAGCTTCTGAGGGCAGCATCAGCTCCGAGGTGTGCACAGATGAGACATGTGCAAAGAAGCTAGGCTTGTGACTTGCCGACAGGAAGTAGTGGAAGGGACAGTGTGCCCGTTCTGAGGCTAGACCCTAAAAGCCCTAAGACGCTGTGTGTGTGTTTCTGTTGTTAGGAGAATAAGGCAGGGCTAGACTGCTAGAGGGACAGGAGAAACGCAAGGCTAGGAGCTGCCCTGCTAGCAGCCAGCAGACCCCCGGAATTGTGAACCCACAGCCGAGCTGCCCAGCAGAGGCACGAGCAGGCTCGCCCTAAAACGTCCCAATCTAGCCGCTACAGCAACTGCCCTGTGACCTGTGGACGGATGATTAACAATAAATAGCCATTGTTTTCAAGCTGCTAAGTTTTGAGGTTGTTTCTTACATAATAGTAGCAAAATAATATACCCTAATTATCATCATAGTGACCATAAGGTGATTACTAATACTTATTTCAAGAAGAACACTATTAAGAGAATATTTCAATAATATGAGATTCATATGGCTTATTTTTTTTAAACAATTATCAAATTTTCTTGATGCTTGATGGAATTAGTATAAGACAGTGATTGTCGCTGTGGTATCAATACCTCTCTACTGACCCACTAGGTTTTTGTAAGAAACGTACATCAAGATAGAAAGTGCAGGAGTACCTGGGTGGCTCAGTCTATTAAGAGTCTGCCTTCGCCTGGGGGTCCTGGGATCTGGATGGAGCCCCTAGGCTGGCCTCCTTGCTCAGCAGGGAGTCTGCTTCTCCCTCTGCCCTTCCCCCTGTGCCTGCCCCTCCTGCCTCTGCCCCTAATCCCTCTGCCCTCCTCTCCCCCAGGGCTCATGCTCTCTCCTGCTGGTGTGCTCTGTCTCTCAAATAAATAAATAAACAAACAAACAAACAAATAAATAAATAAAATCTTAAAAAAAAAAAAGGCAGAAAGCGCGAACTCACAGTCCCTCTGCAATGCATTCCAGTGAAAGGACGTTCCCTCTTAATTCCTCCTTGTGACTGGCGTTACCTTCTGGAGTTAAAAAGGTTGGTGGCCTCTCTCTACTTGATTTCGCTGCAAACAATAAAATCATATGGATTACAAGGTATGAATATGTATTTCTAGAAACACAGCTGACTGCCTAAAAATCTAATCCCTTTTCAAAACCACTAAACACTATGAAATTCGTTAAACTGCACGTCCACACTCTCTGCCTTACAAACATTGCTCACTCAGAGGTGAACAGAAATGATGTTGGTTATGTAAGTGCTAATACGAAGGACTATTTCACTCTCGTGCATTCCTTTAATATGGATTAGGTTTTTATGAATTTGTGGTGTGTTGGCAAATTTTCAAAATGTCAGCATGGAGAGGAAATTCACGTTATCAAACTACCCATCCCTTAAAATTAGTGCTGTGGTCAAAGTGAAAATTAACTATATTGTGGAAGATGTTAGATTTTTCTAAAAGCTGTGACTATGGAAGGAATAGGTTGGTTTAGGGACAACCTCATAGTCAATTCCATTGATTAATTGTGGACATAAATCTGTGGTGGATGTCTAAGTATCAGGACCCTCAAACTACAAGGTTTACGGGAAAAAAAACAAAACTAGAAAGTTATTGACAAAGGTCTGGCAAATTGCCTGCCATACATCAAGAATACTGAATGTTAAATCGATGGAACTTGGTTTCCTCAATGAAAAAATAAAGAGACCTCAAGTCAGAGATCTCAGGGAGGCCCACATGGGGCACCTTCCGTTTTATGGAAACCTTGTTTAAACGTGGCCTCATCTTCTAATGGCGTCTCAGAAAAACGTGAAGTAGGAATTTTACCATCTTAAGGTTCTATAGCCCTTTACAATTTTCAACGCTTAAATGAATTCTCTGTTTGATGCTCACCAAAAGTGAGTGAAAAGGTAATATATGAATTATTCTCATTTCTCAGAAGAAAAAAACTGAATACCAGGGAAGGTATTACTTGAGAGAAATGAGAATTGTCCTAAGACTTTAGAAATTGTGGAGGAAACCTTACACCTCTCTGAAATCACTGTGGGAATGGTTTGAGACCCATCGTGTTCAGGATGTGTTAAAATTAAATAGTAAGGCAGAAGTTGTGGTATGCCTACTCTGGTCATTGATAGTACCTTAATGTTTTTCACTTTCTATCTCAAGGGCAAAAAACTAATACAGCAGAAATTCTACCATTAAGAGCACCCCCATATCCAGAAACCACAATTTTCACTGATAGACTCTTATTTGAGAGTCATATTTCCCTTAAGGAAATCAAATTCTTTTCTTTTTAAAAGAATAAAGTGAAATGCTCTATTTTTAGAAAGGTTATTTCCACTGAAGATAGTGTTGTTAAATTTTAAACAAAACTAAGAGAAATACTATTGCTAATTATATGATACTGATAATGTCATGTGAGAACAGATGGGAAGTGGGATGATTTACTATCAAAATCCACTTGATGTTAGTTGCTAAAGGTTCACTAAGACTGACGAGTTAGTATTCTAGCAGGTTAATGCACCCTTATTTGGTTAATGAGAAAAGTTTGTGAACAAGACAAAAAAAATGAAAAATATAATTCTAAACATACACGAAAGATTTTTTTTTCCAAATCACGGGAAACGGTGCTTTACATGAAAACAGCGATAATAGTTTTCATTATTATACATACAACGTGCAAAATGTTTTAGTGACATGACGTAAGCTTATAGCTAAATTTCGTAGAAAACACACATTTGTTCTAGCGGTATTAAACACGGAACTAGGACTCTCATGAAGAAATCAGGTCTAGTAGCTATGGAGGTGAAGTTAGTGAGCTGAACTCTACGATGAAGGAAAGAAGCATCAGTTGCAGTCACCACAACTCACCACTATAAAACTCAGTGTCATTCAAATTAGCGGCTATGGTGTCATTCAATTCATCCACTGAAATAAACAGAATATTATGAAGAATGCAAAAAGCAGGGGAGAAGGTACTACACAAAAGTCTCGGGCAACAAAAGTAAACGTATACAGCTACGCTGACCAAGTGCCATCCCTACCGAGTAAACACAGCCTTCTGCGTTGTACATGACTGACTAACCCCTTCACTCAGCCACCCCCTGCCGGTAATACAGGGTCACAAAACTGGAGCTGCAGGGCTGCCCACTAAAGGCACGTTGGGGCATAAAGCACACGCAAATGCTCCGGGGACCGAGGAGACTCCGAAAGTTACCGTGGAAATAGCAACGGTGATATCAGCAAAGAGGGTAAAATACAATATTTAGGTTATGCGTGCTAATTATCCGCCAGCACGTCAGTAACCGGTCACAGGTCGTTTCCTGATCAGTGAACCTGTGTACTTCCAGGTCAGTAGTGTTTACTAGTTAATATATTTTAGGCACACTTGTAGACATCGTTGAAAGAGGGAGTCAGGAGGCTGAGCTCTTACCTGAAATAACCTTCACGGAAATGGGTTGCTTCTGCTGTATGGTTTGCGTGTGATTAAATCTGGCATAGCAGATATAGTCTTCACGGGTATCCTCTGGGAGAACATTGGAGAAGTAAAGGTCTCCGTTCAGACCTTGAGAAACCCTCTCACTTTGTGGAAGTCTCTGGAAGGCTGGAGAAAGGCAGAGGGACATCCAGATGATCCCACCGCCAAGTGGCCACTTTCCCAATGACCAAGATAAATGTATCTACTAATAGTTTTGTGAACTTCACCGGAATTTTTTCCCCCCTTTAAAGCTCTTCGAGTAAAAGCAAGTAACAGCAGAAACAACAGTCAGACACGTGAAAACTGTGCCTGCCAGACCCTAATTTCTCTGGCTGGGGGTAGAGCTGAGATGAGAATCGTAGAGGCAAGTGTTTTATTAAGTGGAAACCAAAAAGTCTTTGAAATTCAATATTCCAGCTAAATTTTCTCTTTACAAAAGAGTTTGCGGGACTTTTCCTAATCTTTAAGATAGTCCCATACTGTTTTTTTTTTTTTATAATGATTTTTTATTATATTATGTTAGTCACCATACAGTACATCCCCGGTTAAGATAGTCCCATACTGTTAAACACACATACACACGTATCTTAGAAGATGCGTTAAAAAAGCTTGTAAGGATGTCAGGTTGGCTTGGCTCCCCATGCTCAGACAGACACCAAATACCGTGAGGGTACCTAACTTTGAGCCAGACTCCACTCGAGGCGCCTGGCATCCCAGGCTCCCACCCTGCCTGAGCCTGTGGCCTCACTAAGGAATGGGGGGGAGCACACGGGGCAGGGGCTCACAACAGCGAGTGAGGACGGTGGAATTCTGCAGACGAGCCCCTCAGAGGCCCCCCAACCTAGCCTACCCTCCATGACTTTTCTTTCCTTCTAACATATGACGTATTTTTACTTGTTCCGTGTGAGCTTTACTGCCCGTCTTCCTGCCCTGGAATTTAGGTGCCAGGAGGACAGAGACGATCTGCTGTAGCCTTGAGCCCTCGCAGGGCCCTTGCCAGGTGCTCCGTGATGGAATGAAATGCAAATGAGCACTCTGACTTTCCAGGTTCGGGCTGCACGGCTTACTTCCCCTCGGGAGCAAGTAAGGCACTGTCCAGCTTCGGGCACTGAAGGAAGACTTTCTAAGTGGATGGAGGACTTGGGAGGTGGGGCCGCCGATCTATGCATGATCTATGGTCTATGCACTTGGCGGGCTAACGTGCATGTTCTGAAGCTTCCGACTCAATTCTCGAGCCCTAACTGAGCAGTCTGTGCCTCTGAAGTGACAGAACCAGGAAACCGGCACATCCCAGCAGCCGTGGGGCTAGGCATTCTGTTTTCTGGAGGATTCTCCAGTCTGAGCCAAGCAGTGTGCTCCTCCTGCAAAAGGCGCCCTATCTGACATTACACGAAATGCAAAATTATGGTCGAAAGCCGGCAGCTCCGTGGGGCAGGGAAATGTGGAGCCAGAATCTGAAAGAATTCAGGTTAGCCACGTTAGCCAAGTTCTTGGTCAAGATGGGGGTTTGGCTGGTGGTTGTGAATTCACGATTATAAGCCATGAATGCTTAGGGAAAGGGTTGTTTTAAGAATAACTCAGGAGGAAGGGGCGCCTGGGTGGCACAGCGGTTAAGCGTCTGCCTTCGGCTCAGGGCGTGATCCCGGCGTTCTGGGATCGAGCCCCACATCAGGCTCCTCCGCTATGAGCCTGCTTCTTCCTCTCCCACTCCCCCTGCTTGTGTTCCCTCTCTCGCTGGCTGTCTCTATCTCTGTCAAATAAATAAAATCTTAAAAAAAAAAAAAAGAATAACTCAGGAGGGGTGCCCGGGTAGCTCAGTCAGTTACGCATCTGGCTCTTAATTTCAGCCCAGGTCTTGATCTCGGGGTTGTGAGATCAAGCCCCACATTGGGCTCCATGCTGGGTGTGGAACCTGCTTGGGATTCTCTCTCCCTCTCCCTCTCCCTCTGCTCCTCCTCAACCCTGCTCCTGCTTGCTCTATCTCCCTCTCTCAAAAAAATAAATAACTCAGGAAAATAATGTACGCTTATTTAATGAATACAAAGAGTTAAAGATAAGTATTCATTTATTCTCTTTTGATTCTTGTGCTGTATTTTATTACTGATGGGTGTTGGTAGGTCAAATTAAAGGGGATGGGACTTGAAGAGGGTAGTAGCACTTTGCCCCCTGAGTTCCTTTGCCTCACACTTAGAAGTGTACATACAAAAAAATGCACGCAGATAGGAAGAACTTCCTAATGTCATCCTACAAGAAGAATGCTATACAAATCTGAATTTTTTTCATATTCCAGATGCAATTTCATTTGAAAGGTCCATATGCTTTGCCAACAGCCTCAAATGTAGGTAAAGGACACAGCCCAGCAGTGCAACATGGAAAACAAAGTTACATATTCAGATGATTCTGAAACTTTACATGTATTCGTCTATTTATTAAGTGAAAAGGTCATCATTTCTGAATAAGAACCAAGGACCCAACACTGGGCCTCGTTTCGGCAGTGACATTTGGATACACCTCTCATTTATATCCGATTCATTATGTATCCTTTCAAAATCTGTTCAGAAGCTGTTATGCGGTAACAGGAAAATACGTTTGCTCATTGATTCATTTATACATTTATTTTTCATTTCTTTGTGATACTTTCTCTGAGTATTTTTTTTTTTTTTTAAATTTATTTATTCGACAGAGATAGAGACAGCCAGCGAGAGAGGGAACACAAGCAGGGGGAGTGGGAGAGGAAGAAGCAGGCTCATAGCAGAAGAGCCTGATGTGGGGCTCGATCCCAGATCGCCGGGATCACGCCCTGAGCCGAAGGCAGACGCTTAACCGCTGTGCCACCCAGGCGCCCCCTCTGAGTATTTTCATATAAGAGTCACAAGTGGAAATTAAATATTCCAGCTAAATTTTCTCTCTAGAAATGTAAACTGTCTGTGAATTCACAGGAAATCATGTCACTGAAAATAGACTATATTCCCTACAAATATTTTGCATTCATTCCCACCAGTCCACCTAAACGACTCTTGTCAAGGTCAATAGGAACCCCGTGTCACCAAATTGAATAGTTGTTTTTCAGTCAGATCAGAAGTTATCTGATCTTTTGAAACAGTTCATTGTTCTGTCCTCTGGACATTTTGCTTCACCTTATCCCAAGGACACGGTCCTGACTCTGTTCTCTTCCTCCCTCAGTGACTGCTCCTTCGCACCGGCTTTGCTGGTTTCTCCCTAAGTTCCATTGGGGGGCTGCTTGTTTCCGCACCCCAGGCTTTGCTCTCCCCCCCATACTCCTTTCCCCCTAGTTCTCTCACCCAGCCCCTGGCTCTAAGAGCATGTCTGCTCTACCATTCCTGCATTGCTGACCAGAGCCCTGCATTGGGGTAAACAGATATGAAATGGCCTAACGGAGGACTTCACCTCTATGCCTCGGTTTCTTCATCTAAAAAGTGGAAAGATGACAAGATGCTCCATATCACTAATCATCAGAGAAATGCAAATGAAAACCACAGGTTTAATTACCTACCACCTGTCAGAATGGCCATTATAAAAAAAAAAAAATACGAGCGTTGGCGAGAATGTGGAGAAAAGGGACCCTCGTGTACTGTTGGTGGGAATGCAAACTGGTGTGGCCACTCTGGAAAACAGTATGGCAGTTCCTCAAAAAGTTAAAAATAGAGCTCCCCTACAATTCAGCAATTCCACCGTCTGTGTACTTATCCAAAGAAAATGAACATACCAATTTGAAGAGACACATGCACTCCTATGTTTACTGCAGCATTATTCACAATACCCAAGATATGGAAAAAGCCCATATGCCCACCCATAGACGAATGGCTAAAGAAGACATGGTATATACAATGGAATACCACTCAACATTAAAAAGAATGAAATCCTGCCATTTGTGACTGTATGGATGGACCTAGAGAGTATTACACTAAGTGAAATAAGTCAGACAGAGAAAGACAAATACCATATAATTTCGCTGATACGTGGAATCTAAAACAAGCAACCAAACAAAACAAGAGAGACTCAAGGATACAGGAAATAAATCACTGGTTACCAGAACTGAGGAGGGGTTGGGGGATGGGTGAAATAGGTGAAGGAGATTAAGAAGTACAAACTTCCAGTAACAAAATGACTTAGTCATGGGACATACTGTACAGCGCAGGGAATAAATCACATTGTAATAACTCGGTAGAGTGACAGATGGTAACTAGACTTGCGGGGATCATTTCACAATGTAGAGAAGTATGAAATCACTGTGATGCACGCCTGCAACTAACAGAACATTGCCGATTATGTCTCGATAAAAAACATAATAATCAGACATGCCCCATAGAACTGTTGTAAAAAATTGATGAGATAACCCATGTAAAGTTCTCAGCAGAGGGACTGGCACTTAACAAATGCCCAATTATTATTAGTTGTTGTTGGTGATTAAAAAAAAAAAAAGCAAACCTGAATGACAAAATGTAACACATCCCAAATAGCTTGATTCCCTGCCGCCCCTGCCTGCTGGCTTCTGCTGTTTTAGGAAATGGTGATTCCATGCTGCCAGCTGCTCCGTGTTCAACTCTGGAGTTATCTTTGGTTGCTCCTGCTCACGCCCCCAGCCCATCCCAATAAATCCTGGAGGCTCTATATCCAAAATAGATCCAGAAGCTGACTCTTTGTTCCCACCTGACGGTCACGACCCGAGTCCACATCACCATCAGCTTCTGCCTGGATTTCAGCACAGGCTGCCTTGCGGGTGTCCCTGCCCCACCTTTGTCCCCTCTGCAATCCACACAGGAACTGAAGGAGGGCTATCGCTAGCTGGTTAGGTTCGGGTACAGTCACTCCTTCCCTGTCTTCCCGTTTCATTCAGAGCAAAAGCCGAAGCCCGCTGTACTGAGCCCTGGACTTCGTTGACCTAGTCTGTCTCCCTCCCACTGGGCTCCCCAGTCTGCCCACACTGCCCACTGGGGCTTTTCTAGACACCCGGAAGCTCCTGCCTTGGGGGCTGTGTACTGCCCTTCCACGTGGACATTTACAGGCCTGCCTTGCTCTCTCATTTCTTATGTCTCTGCTCAAAACGCTGCTTATTTTTCTTTCTTTCCTTTTTTTTTTTTTTTAAAGATTTAATTTATTTATTTGAGAGAGAGGGAGAAAGAGCGTTGAGTGTGCATGTGTGCATGCACGAACAGGGGAAGGGCAGAGGCAGAGGGAGAAGCAGTCTCCCCACTGAGCCTGGAGCCCGATCTCGGGCTCGATCCCAGGACCCCGAGATCATGACCTGAGCTGAAGGCGGACGCTTCACCAACTGAGCCACCCAAGCGTCCCTGCTTATTTTTCTTCATAGAACTTATTGCCAACTGACACCTACTTTATAAATGCACTGAGTTCTGCTTCCATCTTCACCCCCAGCTATTCCTACTGCATAGAATATGAGCTCGGTGGAAGCAGGAAACTTGGTTTCTTTAGAGCAGTGCCTGGTATACAGTAGGTGCTCAAGAAAATCACGCTGCTTATTTCATGACACGTTATTTATTTCAACGAGCATTTCTTTTCTTTGAGCATCTCTAAAACGTCTTATAAATATTTTATGAATCACAAGAGCTAACAATTCGTTGTGACCGCAAGCAAGCATTAAGAATCTTGAAGACCGAAAGTTCATATTTTTAAAACTTACAATTATCCATCCAGAATATTATAGGTGGTGGTAATCCAAGCGGGGGTCTGCAGGGAAGGATCAGAGACTGGCCATTTCGAAGTGTTATTGGTTCAAGTTTTTCTTTGGTCCATAACGGTGACCCTATGAAATGAAATAATAACTTCTAAGTCATTTCTGCATTGAAAAACAAAAAACACTAGAAAGGAAGACAAAATAAACTTTTGGGGGGAATAGTAACTCAGAATTCGGGTACATTAAGATAACAAGAAAATAATTTTTAAATCCAATGTTAAAAGTAAAAAAATGATTTTCATTCACTGCCAGTAATAGTATAAATGCTGACTCGGCAATTCCCTCTAAAAATCTGTATTATTAAATAAATCACTAAGAAGATACGTTATAATTTCACTACAAGTGTGTTCTTCACAAAGAATGGAAGGCACTAAAGGTCAAAGGTTTGTTTAAACAAATAATTGTGCACAGACACTTTTGAGTGTCGTACACTATTACACATTAAGGAAGCATACTTATGGAGAAGACTGATATGAGAATATAGATGATACGTAGACAAGTCAGAAAAGGTTATAAACTCGTATTTCAGAATGAGCTCAGTTGGAACACATACGCGCATATCCGCCTAGAAAACGTGGAAAGAGCGGCAGTTACTTGCTTGAGTGGAAAGATTCAGGAGTACATTTTTCAATTTCTTTTTTGTTATTTGTAATTTTTTCCCACTAATGAACACGAGTTTTCAAAATGACCACGACTGCAAATGGTTACTGTTCTTTACATACCTGCTCGTTAAATACAAGCTGTTGAGAGGACATGGGTAGTGACTACTGCAAAAAGAGCCACAATTATCTCAAGGTAGTGAGGCTCCCCCTCTATTTCCAGTGAAACTTTGAGACAAAAATGTTAATTACCCATTATCCATTTCATACTGAATTTATTTTGGTCGGGCTGTCGGAAGTTTGCTCATACATAAGATACGTGAGAAATTAATGATTTGATCAATTTGGGGAAGACACGCTTTTCATACTCCTGGTGTTTTATTCTGGACTTGCATAAAAGACATACTGGGTTGGCAAAGCACTGGGCTGAGGAACTCAGGGTACAGTGGAAAGGAGCAAGAATTTTCAGGGAAAACAAAGTGAGAGTACTAGAATCAACGGCATTGCTTTCTTATAATAGTATCTAGATGAGGTTACAGATGCTGGGTCTCAGAGCCATCCTTAAAAATAGGGTCCTGTTTGGCGGACAAGTCCCACTTACTGGAAGGACGGACAACAATGTTATTAGAAATTGCCGCTCCGCGCTCATTCCTGGCCGTACACTGATAGACCCCTTCGTAGGTCTCCGCTTTCCCTTCACTCATGATGTTGATCGTGAGGGTTCCTGAGCCGGGCTTCATGGTGACGAGAGGGTCCTTATCTATGTCAAAATGCGTCCCATTTCGGGTCCAGGAGAAGCTGGCCAACACATCAAGGATTAAGTTTGTTAACAGTCCAGAAAAACAGGGTTACTTCCTCTTTCACAAACTCCTAGCCGTTTTGTAGGTTTCTAGAGATAATGATTACATTTTAATACTCAGCGAAAGAGCAATAGGTTCCATACCTAAAATGTTTCATTGAATCAGGGCTTAGAAAAAAAGGGCTGGCCATACATTTTAAGGTACGTGTCTTCTTTTAGAACTCGTCGAAATCTGTCTCAAGGAAATCAGGCACACAAATTGCCTGTCATTTTTCAAAGAAAATACAGAAAGTAGGTCTCCGAGGTACGTTCTCTTAGAGCTTTATTAGCATTTTTATTGTAAACGCCATTGTTCAAGGAGTTCATAACCTGTCTATAAAATTTTGCTCTGGGCTGAAATGTGACAAGAAAGGCCTTCCCAGGTGCTAGTACGTGTGTGCGTTTGTAAGGGATCAGACCAGTTTCAAGTTACCAAAATGCAAAGTGTAAGATGGGGGGAAGGGGTGAGAACGAGTTCAGTGGTGTTTTAAATGTTGGCTATTAAAAGTGGTAATTCTCTATAAAACACATTTGGAGAGTTTTCAATTCTAGAAGAGATGATTTTGTAAATTCCTCAGGAAGTATTTCAAATTGAAGCGCGATTCTTCTTTTTCCGTTTTATTTAGACTGCCTTGTACAGGAGTCTTGGCGCTCGTGTAATTAAATACTTTCTAACTAGTCATAAATCAACAGTGGCCACGCTCCTACAGAGGCGTGAATCTCTAGACCTCACTGTGCTTTGCAGGCCCACTGGGATTTCCCTTCCCACTGCTTACCCTTACGGCAGTGGTTGTCCCAACATCTCGGGGCAGGACGTGGTGGTAAGTGGGAGCTCCCGAGGGAAAGGAGGTAGAGGCCAGAGATGATGGCTGGTAACGGGCATGACGGTCCCCGTTCCCATAACAAAAAAACCACCTGGCCCAAAATAGTAATCCTGCCTTATAGAGAGTGGCAGGAAGTGTCAAGTCAGTGTGAATCTCAAGGCGGACTCCGTGAAATGACATCACCTTCGGGCTGGCGTGACATAATGATATGGCAGAAGCTACTGTTTTGTAGCAAACCTCTGATGGGCGTTTTTTATATACTTCAGTGTTTACTACCAGCTGATTTTCTTCTCAGGTGCCAGTCTGTGATAGCTGGGTAAGGCTGGCAATGGACAGATTTGGAAATGAAAGATCTAGAAAAGTTTGTTCACTTCTTTATTATTTAAAAATCCACATTACATTTTAATAATAATAACCCAGCTCTCCAAAACTTCCCATATGTTACTACGCAAGGGACAGAGCATCTGCTGATCAGCTGCGGGACCTTGGCTATGCGAAGGAGCATTCCAGGAATCAGTTTCCCGTCTAGAACATCTATAGGTTGGACCACCTCTAAAATGCTCTGCAGCACTCATGCCAAGATCCATATGGAGAATCCTGAGTACTGAACCCTGCCACGTCTGAAGATCCCCTCAGGACTAATGTATAGACCTCTACAGAGCAAGGACAGATCTGTGAAGCCATCAAATTCAACCTTTCTAATTTACAGAAGAAGAAACTGAGGCCCTGAGAAAATAGGTTTGCCCATGTGGTAAGGGCAGTAGAGCCCTTCGAAGGCTTTCCTCCACATCTCCCTATAATCCTGGCACATTCTGCAGAAGGGTGTGAGTACAGAAACACAATTATCTGGGTGTCAGGAAGAACAATCTGACTTCAAGTCATCAGAAAGACAAAACAAATGAACCTACAGTGATACTTCAGAGATACGCAGGACCTGAAATTAACTTCAGTCTTAACACCCATGTTCGTTTTCAGTTCTGTAACAGAGCGGAAAGCACACCCACCTTGGAGCCGGTTTCCCTTTGGCCTCACACTGGATTACGATATTCTCTCGAGGGTCAATAATGTAATCTTTTGGAGACTGTTGAGTAATGGTTGGGGGCTGTACCACTTAGTTGTAGAAAGAAGAACAATATAAAGAAATCATTTAAGATCATAATAAAAATCATTTTTTCTATGTCAAAATCTCTTGCCCTAGACTATGCTCCAGATATTTTTAGCCATTTCTATAGTGGCAGCACATACGTCACTAGATTTTTAACTAAAAGTCTCTTAAAGCTTTGAAGTCAAGCCACAACTTCCTTTTGGTAACTTTTTAGGGATTCACAGAGCCCACTTCCCCCCCCACTACAAGTTTGGGAAAATAATTACCAATACAAGCTTAATATTAAGACCGTTTCTCTCTGATGTAACAATGAGAAATTCTTGTGACTTTTTTGGTTCCAATGATGGTTTTCAACAAAATTTAAGTTATGAAGCAAATGGGCATTTCTTAGGAAAGAGTAACTGACTTATAGTCCATTAGCGTGCTAATGTAAATTAAGATATGTTGCGAACAAATCAATTTGGGAAGTTAGCGTTACAGGAGACAACATTTCCGTTTTGCTCTTCCAAGTGCAATCCCATCCTTTATTTTCAAATCCTGCAGGGAAATCCTTCTGACCCAGAACAATTTAATCTGAAGGAAGTTCACATCTGGACTTCCAGGGCTCAAGCCACTCGGAGATCACCATGTCCTTCTTGTGAAACCAGAATCACAGGACGTTAGAACAGGAACTAGAGAAACCATCTATTTCAACTTCGGTCGCTACTCAGGGCAGTTAAGTGGTTTGACGAGAAAGGCACAGAGCAGAGAAGACAACCAAACTCTTCCAGTAGAAGCCACTGCCTTGTACAACTCCAGGGAGAGCCGTTCATACAGACCAGGGTTCTCAACCTCGGGTCCCTTCGGGGGACATTTGGCCATTTCTAGAGGCAATGTTGGTTGTTGCCACTGGGGCGGGAGGTGGTAGCGGCATCTGGTCCAAAGACTTATCTAGATCATTTAAGCTTTTCATATTCTGGCTCTTCCCTCTCCGCCCACGTTCTGTGCTTCATGAAGCCTCCTTCACCTGCCAACCAAGCGTTTCCCAAAGCTCACTAATTGCCCTCTGCTCTTGTCTTTCTTTATGGTGGTTAATTGTTGCCAGGGCTAAATTTATCGTTTCCATGTCTGATGTCTTATAAAGCAGCCAACATGGTTCTCTTCGTTTGTTTGGTCTCCAGTCATGTTGCTGTCCACGACAATGTATACTAAAATGTTGGCTCTGACCATCCAAATAACACCTAAAGCCCAAATCAAAAGCAGAGCTCGTTCCTGTCATCATTTATTACGCACCTAGTAACTGCTGGATACTCAGGAGTACCATTTTCCCCTCTCTGTAGCAAGAGCCAGCCCCGTCTCACGCTCCCACTCAGCCGGCTGCTCTTCCTAGCCTCCGCCACGCTACGAAGCACCCTCACTCTTGAAGCCCTGTCGGTTTGCAGTGCTGGGTAGCACCCTGGTCTGGGGGGTCGAGAACCCATCTGATTATTTCTTACCAGCTGTGAGACTTCCAGCAAATTTCTTACCTTCTGCAAGCCCCACTTTCCTTAGAGGGAAAATGGGGTTTAAAAGTGGTATCTACCTCCTGGGGTCACTGGGAGGAATAATCAAAGAATCTGCGTAAAATTCTGAGTACACGCTACTCCCTTAATGGTTCAGTGTGAACTCTGTGCAAATTATGGTCATAATCACTTTTATTTGGACCAGCTTCATCTTTGAGTGAGCCTTTAAGCTCTGGGAGTAAACAGGTTGGGATGGTGGAAAGAAGTCTGGAATTTCACCCCCGAACGGTGGACACCCAGGTGGTGGGTGGGGGGACTGTGGGGAGTGCCTTGGTCAATTCCTTGTATTTTTCTGCAAGTGACAGAGGCGCGAGTCTTGTGGTTTCAAACCCAGAACTTCGGCAGGGTTGGTTAGATGCCCGTCCTCTCTCAGGAGTTTACTGTCTCTAAGTACCTCTTTGAACAGTACTTAGGTCACCTGGCAACTAACAAATGCTTTGAAAGAATAGGGGAAAAGATGATTTTACATGATTTTCCTGGTTAATCCAATCTCACAGGACTTTTTTCAAATGCCCGAAAACTATTTTTTAGGTAGACACTAGGAGCTGTCCAACTGCCAGAGACAGCACTCAGAAACGATGAAAGTGGGGGCTGCTGAATCGTCTTTTTGCACGCTTCAAAATGATATTCGAATTCACCGGGGCCATTATACGGCTGCAGCTCTTAGCCTACACGGTCCTGAAGGAGTGTGGCGAGGCAGAGCGCTGCTGATGTGGGTGAAGCATCTGCCCGCGCTCACCTTCTGAAAGATACCGAGAGACACGCCTTGATGCCAGCAAGCATTTAATGGCGTTTAGACCCAGACAGCCGTTTTCTTTAAATTTTGTGAATTTCCTCATTGAGTTACATCAGATGCAAATATTAAAGCTTGGAAGTTAGTCGAGCAGCATACTGGTAAAAGAAAGAGTAATACCTGTGTCTTCTGAACTCATGCAGGGCACATATTAAACTTGCTTCTTGGCATTTAAATGCAATGTTTAGCCATAGGAAATGCACATGCTCAAAAAGACGGTTAGTCATAACTCCTAAAGCTGTGCGTTCAATTCACAGTATTAATTCAAAAACAAAGACATGGTCAAGTGTTCACACTGCCTAGTAATTACAGAAAGACACTTACAGTCTTCAAGAAGTTTTGCTTTTTCCCCATCAATATCAGCAGGTGAGTGGGCAAACAGGATTAAAGAAAACCAGATGTTAGTAATAAGAACGTTAGAACCCTGGAGATAAAAGGGGCATTTGTCTATTTGGTTTGACCTGGAAAACCAGTACAGTGAACGCGGAAGTCGTGAGGTTGTAAAAGAAACACACTCCCATTAATGGTTTTCTTTACTCCTGCGGCAGCTAACCCGCATAAGCATATGGAAGAACAAAAGGAATGCTTTCGGCAAAAAAGGGTTCTTCTAGGACTAGGAATGGCTAATTCCATTCCGTACATGTGCTGGACAAGTAATTATGTTCAATTTGAAAAATAGCTGAAATCTACAATTAATCTGAGCTGTCACATACTGTGTCGTGTCTGATCCTATTATCCCAGACATCACTAGGCCCATGGTAATAATACCTAACAACGGGACATCACTACAGTGCCGAAGCTCCATCCGAGCCAAATGCAGCACTGGTTTTAGGTTTTTACATTTCTATGGTTAATCTGCAAGTCAGTGATTGAACTTTTCAGCTGTTAGGTATGTCTGCTCCAGAATTCCTCCTCATCCGGGCGTTACTAGTACCCGCGCCAAGGAGCGGCTCAGATGGACGGGTGTGGAAGGAATAGGGGTGGGGAAGAAATTACATTAGCATGCAATTCAAATGATTCTGCAGTGTTGCCTGTCATTACTACTTGTAAAGGTTAATGCAGGAGCGCCTGGGTTGTCCGTGACTTTCTTTTCATCGTGGTTATGCCTCTTCTCCATTAGCAGCGATAATTGAGCTAGCTGTAGGTGACTGTTTCCCCGATTGTTAGATTGAGCAGTCAGATTAAGGGAGAATATATTTAACACAAGAGAGAACAAAAGCCCATTTCTCTCAAGGGCTTTTGTCTCTCTTCTCTGTGTCGGCTGGGGCAAATGCTTACTTGAGCATTCCAACTCCAAAGGGCTTAACCAATCATACATTCTTTTTTTAAATTGAAATTAAGGTCAACGAATATTTTGGGAAAGGAAGTAAAATGTTGCGTTTTACTGTCCTTTAGACCACAGATGCACAGCAAAGGATGTCACCCAAGTGTGGGACAAACCACGTCTCTTCTTAATGTCTTCCCACTGGGACTTGCAACCTTCTTTGGCAAAAAATGACATCCCAACAATTGAATAGCCCCAGGAAAGTGCTATCTTCCTTGCACCTTGGAAAGCATGCCAAACAGATGTTCGATTCAGGAAACTAATGGATTCAAGGAGGTCAGGCAGATCAAGAATAAAGGATGAGCTGAACAGTCATCGTCCAAATCTGAAATTCCGCTTTCCACTGCGAGAGACCTGATGAGTGGGAACCCAGCGTTATCTTTCTTTTTCACAACCAGGCCACCCAGAGCGGGCAGGGTGCAGCATATGCTTTCCCGTTAGGAAAAGGGGTGGGCTCTGATACGGTAGCTGTTGCTGGCTCCATTTTAAATTGCGTTTTTGCCCATGACTTGTCTTCTCCACAAAATTTACATTTTGGTCTTTGATCACATTTTTTTAAACCAAAGATCTTTCTCCAGGCCTTAGGGAAGATCCAGACTCATACGTAAAGTGAATTTTGCCCTGTCGGAATTGAGAGAAATGAACTATTGGTAGTCTGGGGGTACGGAAGGGCGTGGGGCTGGCTGAGAAACCATCCACCAATCTTTCCAGAGCATTCTGAGCACGTGAGGAGGAGTGGGGAGGGGACAAGTAGGGAAGTCTCCATGACCGTTTCAAAGTGATTCATACAGTTTTCTTGCAGGACTGCCTCTATCAAGAGTCACCCCGTTGGGAGGGTCAGGGCAGCCCACAATTCGCTCCTTCTCCGCTGCCACCCCCCCACACCCGCCCCATGGTATTCAAAAGGCACTTGAGGAGGAAGAAAGATAATGACAGGGAGGGGACAATAGTCTGACTGGTTCAATGGCCATTTCTCTGGTAAGACTCTTTATAAACACCAGGTGCTGTAGGTAAAAGCCAAATTAATTTTGATTAGCTTTTCAGTATCACACAGACACCTTCTCCATTCACACAGCTCACAGTGATGGGAAATGCGGGGCAGGCTTTGACTCCCGGGCGTAATGCTTTAAAACGTTAATACTTACGATCTAGAGGTACGTCCAGGGCACTAATCATCTGGCACAGGAAGAGAATCAGGGGCACTCTGCCTGCAGATAAGCGCTTCTTTTTCGGCATTATTTTAAGCTGCATTAGCTGAACTCCTGCTGAGACCCACAAACTGAATTTCCTTTTCTTCTTTCACAAAAGATTTGTGTGCAACGTTTAAATAATTTTCATGCAGGGAACTGAAAAAGGATAGAATAAGAATTATAGTGTATTAAAAAGAAGGAAATGAGAGGAAGTCTGCTGCCCGGAAAATCAGTTCTCTATTATACATGAACTCTAAAACGGAGCTACTTTTTAAATATTTAACTCGCAAGACTGGAATAATCATTTATTCATAAATCAGCTAAAATCAGGGCAGAAATATTTGTAGTGATGTCAAGCAAATCTGTCCACACTGCCACCCTTACGGTTTTCCCATTTTAACTACCCGCATTTATATCAGAGGCTACCATGTCATTCCTAATAGAAAAAAACTTGGCATATAAATGGATTAGCAAGTGTGAATTTAGAGGGAAGGCCTAATGGCTTCTCCGTTCTAGAAACTATCTTTGGGAAAGTCCAGGGCACTGCGGCAAATTTGCTTCAAACCCCAAACACTGATTTACCAGCTGAACCACCAGCAATTAAGGCCTTTCCTGTCTCTCACTTAGACCAGACCAGCAGGTGTGCTGGGGTTCCCAGTTCCAGGCTTTTCTCACCAGTCACGCTCCGAAACAGTGGGATCTACCAAATAAAGTTATCCTTAAACAGATAATAGAAAAACCTCAGTGATCTGGCCTCAATTTATCCTACCAACCTTATCCCTTCCTGTTTGCATAGAGCTATTTTTCGGTTTGCTGGTCTGTTTCTGTTTCTCTCTCTTGGGTGAGTCCTTCAAAACGCCCTGAATTCTCTCCCACTTTCCTGCCTTTGTCTACTCGGTTCCTTTCACCTGGAATGCCCTCTCTACCATATTTCCTTATCAAAGCCCAATTGATTTCTTTATCCATCAGTTAAAATGGAAACATTAGCTGATCAACCAAACTAGAAGTCCTTTCACCCTCCCCCCTAAGAATTCCTGAAATTCTTGGTTTTAATCATGCTGTATAGTATATAGACAGATACAGAGATAAACAGGTTTTTTGGGGGGCGGGGGATATGCATGCTCTCTTCCCTACTCCTTCAGGCAAAGGTGATGCCTCTCCCACTTATGTATCCCTCTCCCGTAACACTAACACTGTGTGCCTGGGACATGAAAGTGTCCGTCCTACACAGGAGAGCATGAGCACAAGCCACCATGTAGAACTCTGTACCACGGCCAACTCCTCCCTGGAAGGAAGCGTTTAACCATGTCCTCTCATTTATGAAGACAGGTGGGGGTGGCCAATGGCTCTCTCGAGAGGCTAGAGGGATGTTATTACTATAGACCAGGGCAGCTCCCACAGCTTAATTACTGAATGATTTGTGTGATTTTTATTTTTTGTGCAATTGTGTATTTTGATAATATCCATCTTTTCCACTAAATTGAAAGTCTCCTAAGGGTGGGGACTGTGTCTTTACTGGTCCCTATTGTGTCTCCAGAGGCCATCGCAGTGCCTGGCATATTGTAGGGAGTACATAAATAATTATAGGGGAAAAAAAAAAGAAAGGGGGAAAGGGAAAAGAAATAAGAGATTTAAGATTGTTGAAGACGAGGCTGTATTCAGACAGGCAGTCTACCTAAAGCTGTGTTTATATTTATACTACTGGATTTAAAAACCCAACCCTGGGGCGCCTGGGTGGCTCAGTCGTTAAGCGTCTGCCTTCGGCTCAGGTCATGATCTCAGGGTCCTGGGATCGAGTCCCGCATCAGACTCCCTGCTCAGCGGGGAGCCTGCTTCTCCCTCTCCCACTCCCCCTGCTCGTGTTCCCTCTCTCACTGTGTCTCTGTCTGTCCAATAAATAAATAAAATCTTAAAATAAATAAATAAAAATAAAAAAAATAAAAACCCAACCCTTGTCTACATGGTCAAATCAGTTATCATATCATGTCTGTGTGTGGAAGAGAGCCTACATGTATAAAAAGAACATGAAACAATGCTGATAATGTATTTTGCTAGCAATTGAGTTCTGATTTGAACCTGATGACAATTGCAGCTGGGACACTTCTTGGTAAACAAATCCAAAAAAAGGACCTGCTGGGCTAAACATAGACATTATATGTACATAAATCCTGTTTTCTGAATGAAACATCCGTATTCTGTGGTTTCATTTAAGATCCAAGAAATCTGTCTTTCCATATTACAATATATAAACAATCATGTCCATTAATTTCGGGAGGCTGATACAGAAGCTCATCTAATTATTTCTCTCTCTTTTTTAAGATTTTATTTATTTATTTGTGAGAGAGAGAATGCACAAGCAGGGGGAGCAGCAGGCAGAGGGAGCAGCAGGCTCCCATTGAGCAAGGAGCCCTGATGTGGGGCTCGATCCCAGGACCCTCGGACCTGAGCCGAAGGCAGACGCTTAACCGACTCAGCCACCCAGGCATCCCTCATCTAACTATTTCTAACCAAAATATACACCAGGCAGTCTTTCTATGTGTGCAAAGCATATCTCTTATCATTTAATCCGATTTATTTAGGTCTCTCGTGATTTTTCTGTTGAAACACAAATTCTGGATTTACACATGAGCTTCAGGGAAAATACAAATAAATGGCACTGAAACGAGCTGACGTTACCTACGAGGCAGATGGAAAGAGAACTCCAGAATCAAACACTGAATAAACAGATGGCTCACCTGCCTGATTTCTGTGTCAGGCTAATCGAGTGTATCCCATGTACGTGCCTGGCGCTCCAAAGGGGTGCAGGAGAACTAAAACACCTTCTAAAAGATGTCCTGATAAATTGCAATGCCCATAAGAGCATAAGAAGCTACGCACAGTTTCTAAGTTCTTAATTTATTATTTACTTTGCCTGCAAGCCTTAACCACTCGTCCTCCCCGACAGAGAACACTGTTAGACAGTTCTATGTAAAAGGAAGTATCACTCAACCTGCTTTACCCTTTCAGACTCTACAGGGAATAAGATATTGCCATTATCACAGTGTTGCATAAAGAAAAAAATTCAGATTTCAAGAAAATTGAGAAAGTACTTACTTAAGGAGACTTGAGTCAACCCTCCCAATGAGAGGAGGTCATGAACTAGATGTAGTCTTTCTTCGGAAGTCGTAAGCTAACTGCACCGATCGCCACAAAAGTGTCTCCAGTGTGGGTTCTGTTCGGGGACGACAGAGCAGCTGCCCTGCCCAGCCTCTGACTCCTACCCATGGAAAATCACCCACTCCTCCTACGTATGCCATCAGAGGTGAAAAGCTCAGTGCCTAAGGACGACATCAGGTCCCCAGCACTCAAAGTGAAAATCAAATATAGCTACAGAAAATTGAGCTCTCTCCATGAGAGTGATGTGCTCTGCATGTCTCACAAAGAAAAACCACCACTTCCACGCTCTCAGTATTGATGTCAACGCCCTGCCCGGCTAGGAGCCCATCTGGCTGCTAGTTTGCCTTGCAAAATGCTGGTCCTTGTCTCTTACCTAAGAATCACAAGTTAAAACTAAACTGTTGATGCAATTACAGTGAATGAAACCCCCATTCGAAATAGCAGCATCATGTTTACTCAGGGCCAAAGGGTATGCTCGTGCCATGCAGCTTGAAATTTACAAAAAATATTTGCACGGACATTTTATTTTTTTTTAATTTTTTTATTTTTAAAGATTTTATCTATTTATTTGAGAGAGAGAGAGGATGAATGGGAGGGGCAGAGGGAGAGAGAGAATCTCAAGCAGACTCTACCCTGAGTGGGGAGCCTTATGCAGGGCTCAATCCCCCTGGGATCATGACCTGAGCCGAAACCAAGGGTCAGACACCTAACTGACTGTGCCACCCGGGCACCCCTCCACCGATATTTTAAAGCATGCTCAAATGAGACAAAAGGTAAGTCCAAGTTCAGAATATAATTCACCCTGATACTTAAAACCGCATATACTGTTAAAATGACCCTAGAGAATTGATAAACAGAACGGCCTTTTAATATTTCCCTTCATTTAACTCCACTCATAGCAACTCTTCGCATATTATCTACAGAACCTCTGAAACAGGAGGGAAAGGAACATCTCCCTTCTTTGGTAAAGTTTCCATCATTAGAAAAGAAATACAAGTTAAGGTTCCCTTACTTCTTTTTGCCTAAAATTCATATTAATCACAGAGCAAATGTTCCCCTGCATCATTTACCATATATTTAAAAGGAAACATGAAGTTTTGACAAAGGATTCATATTAAGCCCAAGAAATATAGCTGTCCTGTTGCTCACTTAAAAAGTCTTGTCATTTGAAAGAAAATAAAATCTTTGTTTTTCTCTCAAGTGAAAGATGAAATTCTCCTTTTAATTAAGAAAATATATCAGCTCTTTTCCAGAACCGGAAGGCCATGCACCACTCACCATTTCATTCTGGTCTGTTTGTGCTTTTCGGCTTCCCAGCATGGGTGGTTCAATGCTGATTGTAACACGATCTATTCTCCAAGCCAATAAACAAATATGCTTATGTGACTGGATGCCCCTGGGCACACTCATTATTGCTTTGGTGACCCATCAGTGTCTGGCCTCACTAACTGGGTGTGACATTATCTTGACCATGAAAGGCGTTTTTTCAGCTGTCAACTTGGGGACAGTTCCTTTTTATATTTTGTAAAATATTTGCCATTAGAATGAGCACATTAATGTCCATTCTAGCTCATGCTTGCACTTTTCAACCACAGATTTCGAGTCTGAGACTATGCAAGGAAGGTCAAATGAAAAATGGACAATGATTTTGCATAATTGCAAAGTCACACTTAAATCTACACAACTACATTACCATGAAAACACCTCAGGAAAAACAGTCTGGGATTATGTGCCAGAGAGAGATTGTAATGGTCTCCTTCAAATAACAAGCTAAACTTTATGAAACACCAAGGAACATGTTTCTAATTTGCCGCTAGCCCAAAAGGAGGTCCCATAGTAGAGTTTCAATGAGGAATCTGGTAGCTAGAACTGAGAATAGTACGTAAGGAAAGGTGGACGATTAGCAGATGTTTTTATCCAAATAATAGAGAATAGAACACATCTTAATAACAGTTCAAATCTTCATTCCTCAGAGCACTTCAACTGGTTATCTTATTTGATATTCATAAAAACCTCAGAATATAGGAAAGCAGGTACTGTGCCCATTTCATAGATGAGAAGGAGGAAAGAATCCAATCACAATGGATATTACTCACTGAGCACCTTCTGTCTACCAGGAATGACATGGGGTTTGCTCCCCGCATTCACTCATCTCATCTTGCCAATAACCCCAAAAGGTAAATTCCATTACACTTCCCAATTTACTGCTATGGAAGCTGAGACACAGAATGGTCAGGTCACCTGCTTACAGGCACACACCAGTGTGTGAAGTGCCAGACCCAGAGTTCTAGTTCTGGAAAGTTCTGGAGCTTCCAGACATCTCACACTGCCACACCCTGAGGAGCCCTTAGCATTTCCCTCCCTCTCATAGCTTCTTATGTGGCGCTTAGCTAATAAGCAAATAGAATTAACCAAGTTTATCACTGATGTTGGAAAAAAAAAAAAGCACTAATAGTCTCAGAACATCCTCAGATGATCTTCACAGTGTTGCTCATAGCATGACCTCAGGGGCCTCTTCACGTGGCATGCCACATGAATAGTATCAGCAGGAATCGTGCCACATGCCAGCCCTGGCCTTTTAAAGGAGCCGCTAGTTAGGACAATGCAGACAAGACACGCTTTAGAAAGTTAATTTTAAAAGTAGCCACTATATGCCCACGGCACAACATTCGTAAGGTACAAAAGATCATAAATTCAACGTAAGCAACCCTAGCAACCCCATTTCTCCCTGAGAGGGTTATTACTACCAAGTTCTGCGAATCCTTCTAGAGATAGTCCCTGCATAAGAAATACAGACACATAGAAAACAACATCTTAAGGATCTCTTGAATTTAGAAAAGCCTTTTATAAGCCTTTATTTATAAGTCACTGAAGTTAGAGCATCAAAAATACCAACGCCTTTCAACAAGATCTAGCTTTCAGCATCACATGGAATTATCTGGATACTGGCTTTTTCACACCTCCTTTGTTTAGCACAGCCAATGACCAGGAAAGAAGGAGTAGACAATGATGTCATTGAAAGATCTAAGACAAAGGATAAAGCATGCTTAATGCGAAGTCCACGCGGGTGAGACTACCAACGACCCTGACCACGGAGGCACCTGTTTCACACTTGTGTTGCCGGTTATGGGACGACAGCCAGCAGCTCAGCTCCAGGGGTGACAGAGCTAACTGTGGAAGGAGGGACGGGTGCGGGAAGACAGAAAGGGAACCGCGCTTCTCACAGAAGCCTCTCTCCGCCCACCTCCAAACCTAATCACAGGTAACTGTGAACGAAGGCATATCACTATTCCTCTCTGAATGCTTGCTCCAATCAGCATGTCCTTCTGGGGTGACCCCACCGCCCTGACCGAGGCCAGAAGAGTCAGGGGTGGGTGTGTGGCCAAAGCAGCATGTTTGAGCCTGTTGAGATGACAAGGCTGTTTTAAGGGGCCAAAGAGTGACCAACCCAGTGCTAACGATTCCTTTGTCCGGGAGAGGGTAAATATGAGGCAGAGATGGAAAGTGAGTCAATAGCTTGGAGCAGGAACAAAGCCCACAGAGAAGCATGGCGGCATGAGAAACCATGAGTAAGCAGCGGTGAGGGATCCATAGCAGAAGGAAGCCAGTGGGTAGCCAGAGGAGCCACAGAGACACGAACAGATGGTTGCTGAGTGACTGCAGCATCACGGAACACCCAACAGGTAAGAACGAGTACCTACTCCTCTGTACCGTGATAACCAGGCCTCTAAAACTCTTGGTATCCCAGGCAATGTTCCAATTCTCTATGAGGTTGACCAGGATAGCGGTTGTGGTTGAAACGTCTTCCATCTTGTGAACTAAAACAAACCTTCATTAGTGTGTCAGGTAGACTGTTCCGTGGGTGGCCCATGGGGAGTGCTCCTCACAGCATCCATACCGTGTCATCCCCTCTGACAATGACTCTGGGTTTGGCCACGTGAGGTACTTTGGCCAATGGGATTCCAGCAAGAATTATGCGAGCAGAGGTATGGCGAGCATTTGCACGCTGGTAAGTTCTCTCCGGGAAGCTTGAGCTACTACTGGAACGATGGGGAAGCTAGTGGAAAGGGACCGTAGGGAGATGAAAAACCATCTTGGACTTTCTGGACCCAACCGAGCTCCCAGATAAAAGCCACTGGGCAAGTGACTTGTTAAACCACATGTGCAGAACGACCATCTGAGAACAGAGAACCAGATGTTGACCATCTGAGGGGTAACAAACCATCAGAATTATGAAAACCAAGAAACTGTTGTTTCGAGCCACAGAATTTGGGGGCGATTTGTTACATAGCCATAGATATCTGGAACTGGAATAGGATAAACTGAGACAGGCTGTGTCTCGTAACCAGAAAGACCTTCAAGGCACATTAAGGGAACCGATGATTCCATTACACACGTCCCCTATGAGATTATGGCTGGAACCACAGGAATTCTAAATGAATAGTCTGGTGGTGTAGGTTTTCCCTCTAAAATGATCTATCTTCTTCTTTTTTCCTGGCTATGCTTACTTGTATGCATATTGGTACAGCCGAAAGGCCCAGCCTGAAGTTACATTTCTCATGCCGCACTTACACTGAGGTTGGTTACTGCTGATGTCAAACAAATTTCTTTACGCTGAAGTAATTGTGGATTATGCCTAATTTAGAGTCTTAGACAATATATTGATTTCTAATGCGAGAGGGAGCTCAGTGTTGTTAGTCTACCCCCCCCACGTCCCCAACCCCACGAATCAGACTGGAATTCTGAGCTGTCGTGGCTTCGACTCGGATCCACTAGCAAACAGGCAACGCAAAGAAAGCGGGGAGGAGAAAGAGGGAAGCCAAGCCTTAGAGGCAGGTCTACTTCTCCATCGCAAGGTTCTCCTTCCAGTTGGTTGTTTTTAGATTAGGAAACAGAAAGTTCCAATTTCTACAAATTGAAAGTAGGGAACTGCTCTACAGGTGAAGCCTGTGAGGCCCTCAGTTTGTTTCTCAGAGTCCATAGTCTCTCATGTTTCATTCCCCCTTCTGATTACCCCCCCTTTCTTTATCCCTTTCTTCCCCTTCCGATCATCCTAGTTCTTATGCTCAGAGGGGAGGGGGGTGGGGGAATGGGATAGACCGGTGATGGGTAGTAAGGAGGGCACGTATTGCATGGTGCACTGGGTGTTATACGCAACTAGTGAATCATCGAGCTTTACATTGGAAACCGGGGATGTACTGTATGGTGACTAACATAATATAATAAAAAATCATTAAAAAAAATAAATAAATAAAAATAAATAAATAAAGGTGAAGCCTGAGAAAAGGAAATTGAATTCTGAATACGGGTCTCGGTAGTAATCTATTTGGCAACATTTGTCAAGCTGCTGAAACACACTCCAGCTCTATTTATCTTCCTGTAAACTGAGATTTTTTACAGGCATCACTGAAAAGATGTAAGGACCAGAAACAGTTTATTAAAACCTTCAGCATTAAAGGCCTTATGGGATATTAGTATTCTGAATGGGCTATGCCTTATCCGTTTGTCAAGTAAACAACACATGGCAAGATGGCAGCCATTTAAGAGTAGATAATAGCATTTTGGATGCCTGGCAGGCTAGTCACTTGAAAAAAAAAAAGTCACATTTCAAAGACCAGAAGCCAGAATTTACAAACCGATATTCTTGCTAAATGGTAAGAACCATTCGGAATGGAGATGCAAGGCATTGTTCAAAATTTCAGTGTATGCTCCTCTCCTCACGGGCCTGGAGGCGGGTTTGGGGAGAAGTGGGGGAGAGAGAATTAGCTTATGACTACAGGGAGAAAGCAACCCCGAGGTCTCAGTGCTTAGCACAATACAGTTTATCCTTCACTCATGCTAACGTTCAGGGTGGGCAAGCAGGGACCTCTTCTCCAGGATGACAGAGGCTCCACCATTTTGTGATGTTGCCATCTCAACATGTGACTTCCAGAGTCCCCATATTCTCCTGCTCTACACTGCTTCCATTCAGAGGTGACACACATACATCTTCTGCTCCCAACCCATTACCCAGAAGCAGTCAATGACTCCTGGGAAATCTCGTGAGCACTACTAGTTCTGCCACAGGGAGCACGCGTGAGTCACAGGAGATCTGAAGGTGCTTTTTCTGGGAGGAGTTTCAAAAGCGACATTCTATGGGAGTGCCGTCTTATTGTTTCATCTCAGGGGTGAGCCAGGGTGCAGGAGGACGGTGGTGAGCAAGGGCTCTATGGGTGCTGGCAGCCCGCAGCCCCGCCTCTGCCTTCCTCCTCGCTGAATTTCTGAGTCACTCTTTCCTGTAACTTGGGCTTTCCCCCAACATGAGCCTGGGTATGGGGGTGGGGAGGCAGAAGGCCCAGTTTTATCAAATTCAAGTGACATATTTCCTGCCGTGTCACAGATGACAATAATCTTCACAGGAAACATTTCAAAATATATTTTGCTAAGGTATCCAGGCTTTGTATAATCACAACAGCACCATGAAAATGAGAAATGGAGACTGACATGACACGAAGAATTGGTTCTCCTCTTGTTATCAGTGCTGGGTAAGGTATATTATCATAAACTAAATAGCTGGAAATCCTTCATTCCAGCTGGAGGCGATTTCATGTAAAGAACAAATCTCAGTTACTTGCTGATATGCATTTTGCACTACAAAGGATTTACCAGCAAAATAGCGGAGTCATTCATGAAATATTTAACTCCTGGTGCATTTAATTTTCTGCAAACACACCATGTAGAAATCTGCATTTATATATAAAAAAATAAATCAATAAGTGATCATTTGCTTCCAAACGAATTTGTCAGATTTACTCCAAAGCGCAGTCTCCTCCTGAGCATTTAGAATATAATTCCGTTTCCAGGAAGTTAAATGTTAGCTCCTCAGGAGTCCATATTCTGTATAAAAGCTAAGCGCACAAAAGCATGAATATTGGAGGCAACATTCTCTGTGACCTGAGATTTAATCCACCCCTCGGTCAAAGCTTTAGAATACTCTGCTGTGTGTGCTGAAAGACAGTGACTTCTCAGGAACCACTTTTTTCTATGAGAAGATCACATTCTATTTCTACGACTGTTTGTTTGTTTGTTTGTTTACTATTTAAATGGGCTCCGCAGAAAGAACATATTCTGCTGCGATGGGGCAAAAGAAAAGGCAAATGAAAGAGCTGATTAGGAACGCCAGCAAGAAGTAGTATTTCTGGTTCAAGTGTCCTGCTTCCTGGAAGAATCAGGACAGAAAAGCCTCTGTTTTGTTTTGTTTTTGTCTTTAGGATTTTTTTATTTATTCATTTGAGAGAGAGAGAGAGAGAGAGAGAGAGAGGGAATGAGCAGTGGAGAGGGGCAGAGGGAGAGAGAGAGAGAAGCAGGCTCCCCACTGAGCAGGAAGCCCGATTGTGGGCTCGATCCCTGGACCCAGAAATCATGACCTGAGCCAAAGGCAGCCATTTAACCAAATGGGCCAACCCAGGCACCCCAAGCCTCTGTTTTTTTTTTTTATCCAAGTTGGTTGATAAGACCATTACACCTAGAATTATTGCCTCTTGTGTGTCTAGTTGCATTTTCATGGAAAAATTTTTGCAGGTAAACTGAGCATTTATTTCCCAAAGAGAAACACCTGTGCCTTTCTGGAAAGAGAACTGGAAAATGAGAAGAAAAGGTGAGACAGGAGGACAAAGGCACAACAATGAAAGAAGAAATGCCGCAGATGTCAGAAATTTCTGAGTTACGTTATTATTATCACTTTATTTCGGTTTTGAAATTATGGCGATTAACCAAGAAACTGGGCAGAAAATTATCTGTGAAAAATAATTTTTTTAAACCCACGAAAAGAATCGCAAAGATTTCTAGGAACACATCGGCAGGGGCTCACGCTCACATCCCTAAGGTCTCCTCTAGCCCTATGTTCTGGGGTATGAGCACGGCACCTGCTTTAATGTAAGTGAAGCCGAATAAAGCAGTCATCGAAAGGCAGCCACTGAGCTGCCAGAGCAGAAAAATAAAACCGAGACCAGGAATTGGAAAAAAGAGATCTAAGCATCAGATTCTGCAAGGCCGCTGGTTATTAAATCTGATGAAGCTCAGCAAGGTAGAGATGGAGACATGAGTATCAGGCACATGTTACTATCTCAACAACAGGCAGAATGATGTGGGCAGGAGAGGCAAGTCTGTGCCCAGTCCCGTCTCAGAGAAGCGGAGGAGTAGGGCTCCCAGCTGAAGCTGTGCATGGTTTCTGGATCTGGGTACCATTTGCTGCATCTCTGTGTCCAGGGGACACCACTTGAGCAAAATGAGAGGCAATGTCTGCGGAAAAGGGGATTCGAAAGCCTGGAAGAGCAGCCAACAGAATCTAGAAGCGAAAGGGCTGGGGGAAGAACAAAGCCAGCAGAAAGGTAAGAGACAGCAGAAAGGATTCCAAGGGAGACCACTAAGAATGTCTAAGACCAACGGATGTATGTGAGACAGAATCTGAACACATTCCTAGAGCTGAAAAGAACAACTGCATATGGCTTCAATAGGGTATTCGGTGTGAGTGCAGGGATTGCTCAGGCATGGGCGGGAAGGAACCGTTAACAGTCCTCTTTCTCCCTGCCTGGTCGGCTGACTCAGGACTAAGCCAGTAAACATTTGGGGATTTAACACCAAAAACAAAGGCAACAAAAGCAAAAAAAAACAAGTGGGACTAGGTCAAACTAAAAAAGCTTTTGCACAGCAAAGGAAACCATCAATGAAATAAAAAGGCAACCCACTGAAAGGGAGAAAACATTTGCATAGCATATATTTTATAAGGTGTTAATATCCAAAGTATATAAAGAATTCACATAACTTAAGAGCAAATAAACAATCTGATAAAAAAAAAACACACAGAAGATCTGAATAAACATTTTTCTGAAGAAGACCTATAGATGGCCAACAAATACATGGAGAGATGCTCAGTATCACTAATCATCAGGGAAATGCAAAACGAAACCACAATAAGACATCACCTCATACCTATTAGAATGGATACTATCGAAAAGACAAGACATAAGTGTTAGTGAGGATGTGGAGAAAAAGGAATCCTTGTACACTGTTGGTGGGAATGTATACTCGTGCAGCCATTTACTTAAAAAGGGAGGACGGCACCTGGCTGGCTCATTGGTAGAGCATGCTACTCTGGATCTCAGGGTCATGAGTTCAAGCCCCACGTTGGGAGTAGAGATTACTTAAAAAAAAATACATACACACATACATACACACACACATACATAAATAGATGCAGCCAAGATGTGATTTTTTAAGTATATACACATACACAGACACACAATGGAATACTACTCAGCCATTCAAAAATGAAATCTTGCCATTTGTGACAACACGGATGGACTTCCATATGAGCTCATTATATGTGGAATCTAAACAAAGCAAAACAAAACAAAACAAAAAACAAGCTCATAAGTACAGGGAGTAGACTGGTGGTTGTCAGACGCAGGGGTCAGGCAAAACGGGTGAAGGGATTTAAAAGGAACATACTTCCAGTTATAAAATTTAAAAAGTCACAGGATACAATGTACAACAAGATGACTATAGTTAATAATACGGTATTGGCTATTTGAAATTTGCTGAGAGAGTCAATTTTAAAAGTTCTCATCACAAGAAACCTATCTTATAGCTATGTATGGCGATGCATGGTATCTAGACTTACTGTGGTCATCACAACATATACAAATATCACATCACGTTATACAACTGAAACTAATATAATGTATGTCAATCATACCTCAATTCAAAAGACTGCCATCTTCTCATGCAAAGAGTAAACAACAACGACAACAACAAACATGCGGGAAATTTTAGAGGATTCAATTAAATTTAACTCAATAATCCGAGAATCAATTACATACAGATCAATGGCTGTCTGGGGGTGGTCAGAGAAGACAGGGGGCCAACAGCAGGAGGCCATTTTGAGTACAGTGCTCAGTAGAATGGATGATATAAGGCGCGTGAAGCCAAGTGGTAATTATGTAAAGTGACAATAATATACCTGGCCCCCTGACCAGGATCATTACCACAACCACTAAATCAGAAAACTGACAGACCGCCAGGCCCTAGTTGTGGCATCTGGATGATTCTTGGTCATTTTTAAAGAAATAAAAGTCAAACTTTCTATCCTTGACATAAAATAAGAGAATAGCTTTTTGACCTTAACTAAATAGATTTCTTAAATATAGTACTAAAAGTATGATCCAGAAGAGAAAAAAAAAATTGGACATCCTCAAAATTAAAAACATTTGTTCTTCAAAAGATAGCAATAAGAAAATGCAAAGACAAGCCATGGACTAGGAGAAAAATATTTACAATCACACATCTAATAAAGGACTTGTATCCACAACATATCGAAAACTCTTACAACTCAAAAATAAGAAGACAAACAGTTTAATTTTTAAAAATGGGCAAAAGATATGGATAGACACTTTCCCAAAGATATACACATGCCTGATAAACATTTGAAGAGATATTTGATACAACTTGTCATTAGGGAAAAGCAAATTACAACCAAATGAGATACCACCACATACTTAACCTAAAAAGCTTTATTAAAAAAGATTGATCATATCAAGTATCAGTGAAGGTGGGGAGTGACTGGAATTTTTATACGTTGCTATGGGAATGTACAAAGCCACTTTGGAAGAAAGTCTGGCAATTTCTTAAAAGTTAAATGCACACTTAATATTCAACCCAGCGATTCTATGCCAAGGTATTCACCTAAGACTGATGAAACATAAACTACAAAAAAGACTTGTATGCAAATGTACACAGCAGCCTTTCCTATAATAATCAACAACTGGAAACAACCCTAATATTCACCAACTGGTGAAAAGAGAAACACAATGAGGCATATTTATATAATAGAGAACTCAATAATAACAAAGAATGAACGGCTGATAGATGCATCAACAGGGGTAAGACCTGAAAATTAGGCTACGTGAAAGAAGCCAGACACAAAAAATCTATATACAATTCCATTTCCATGAGCTTTCCAGAAAGGTAAAACTATAGAATCAGAAAACCGATCAGCAGCTGCCTGAGGCCATGGGGTGGGAGGTGAGACTGACTGGGTAGGAAGGAATTTGGGGGAGGTGATGGGTGTTCTAAAGTAGACTGGAGTGCAGTTTACACAACTGTATTAATTTACTACAACTCATCAAACTACACTTAAAATGAGTAAGTTTCATGGTATGTAAATTGTATCTCAATAAAGCTATAAAAAAAGAAAAATAACTTGAACATCTGTGTTTTCCAAATAAAGACCCACTCCAGAGGTCTCTTCTCCCCCGGCATGTGCTCTCACAGATAATACTCCTGCTAATCCCAGTACAAATTAAATACATCTACTTCAGAATAAACAAAACTAAGCAAGACTGAGAGAAATGGCAAACAATATATTAGCTTATGAGGCTAACTTAATTACTGAAGGGGTGATTTCAAGAGGAGGAACGTAGAGAGAAATGTAGAGGGGACTATTCTGACTAAACTAGACAAGGCCGGAGAAAAGGCGCTACACTGGTCATTTTCATGAAAATGGTATTTCTGTCACCACCTGCAAATCAGTTTCCTTAACGAGAGCTCAGGACGACTTTCAGCATTTCTCAGAACTGTGCTTATGATATGAGACTCATTTGTACATGACTCTGATCTCAAATCAGAATTACTTTGGCCTCGCCCGCACTACCATCTCACAGGAGGCTGACAGATGTCTCATCAGGAGTCTCAGACGAGGGCGTGGCCCGCCTCCTTCACGCGCCGCCATGCCTCCTCCTCCTAGTCTCCATGTGGCTTAGCCTACTGAGGATTACCAACGCTTTTTTTTTTTTTTAACCAACATTTTTAAATGTCAGTGGCATTTATTTCTATCTCACTGGGCAAAAATAAGGCACCCAAAGCAGAGAATAAAAAAATAGAACTGCTTAAATGCAGACTCAGTCTCCAAGAAATCCGTTTCCTCGCCCTGAGGAGGACCCGGGCTTCTGGCTGCCGGAGAAGCAGGAGGTGGTCTGTGTGCTGGATGGGAACTCTTCCAAGAGGTTCTCTCCACCAATTAACACCCTCAGCTCCAGGGCTGAAAATGCTAGCGGTAGTCCTCTGGCCGAGAGCCGGCTCAAGCAGCGTTAATCCCCTCTGATCACCATGTCCTCTATGCTTGCAGCTTTTTGTCTCAATTATTCCTACTCTCTCTACCTCTCCCATTCTCCAAGAACTCTCTTATCTTTACTTCCCTCTCTTTCCGGCCTAGGTGCCATGTGCCACCCTTCCCTTCATTTTTCTGGTCTGTCCTCTCAACTTCTTTTTCCCAGGAACAACCCTGATTCGGCACAGTCTGGCCTACAACGACATAGAGCCCAGATTCCCCATGTTGCGCACACAAGCGGGGTAAAGTGATAAAGTGGAGTCAGCCCCCAGTTCAAATCCTGCCTTTGACACTTAGAAGCTTTGTTGCATTGATTAGGTTACATAAACTCTCTGTGCCTTAGTCGCCTCACCTATAAAATGGGGCTAATTCCCCTGGCCCCAGGGCTGCAGAGAGGATCAGTGAGATAAACGGGTAATGTGCCCAGCAGCATGCCAGACCTTTCGTGCGCCCTGAGTAGATGCTAACAAGTACGTGTGACAAGGCCCGTCACACACAGCCTCTGCATACCTTTCTAGGCCTTTCGGGCCACTTGCTCTACTGCAAGCCTAATGAACAGACACACTGATCTCCACGCCTTCGGCTGCTGTTTGCGCTGGACTCTTTCCCCACTGTCCTCATGGCCTGGATGATGCCATCTCGTTCCCAGAGACTCGGCTCATGTGTCCTCCTCCAGGACTGTGCCGTCTGAAACAGTAGCCGCTAACCTCAGACGGCTATTTAGATGGAAATTAAGTAGAACGAACTATAATTAAAAATCCAGTTCCTCAGTCACGCTAACCACATGTCAAGTGCCTAATGGCCACACGTGGCTGGCCGTGGCTGCTGGGGTGGACAGAGCAGAACAGACTGTCTTCATCACCCGCAGCAAGTTTGGGGGGACACAGCAGCTCTAGGGGAAAACTTCTTTGCTAACCCGTGTATAAAAGCACCCGTCACTTTATGTTTTGGTGGTGGAGTCTTTGTTTTTCTCTATAAATTGTAAATTTTCTGAAGTACCTACCACCGCAATCCATAATCGTATGCTAAAGGATTACTGAATGGTTAAAAAGCTTAAAAAAAAATCTTTTAATTTTCTGGAGGCCCCGGACCCATGAGGAAGGAGCTCCTGATATCGTTGCTTTCAGGAGTTGGTCCTGAATGGTTTTGCCCTGTTTTGCCTGCTCTTCTGTGTCTGAACCCACTCTAATCCTTTTAACTCAATTGCCGACCTTCTTCCTCTTCTCAGATGTGCATCTTCCCGAATTGGCTGCTATCTCCTGCTCATGGAGCTCTGTCCCTGGCTTCCCTCCCCCTGTCTCTTCACTGTGCTCTTTTATGGGACTGCATTTGTTTCCAGCCTCTCTGGGTCCCTCACCTGTCCAGACAAGCCCAGCTCTGGATCATGTGGGCCAGGATTTCTTGGCCTCCACGATTGGGTATGAAACCATATGGCTTCTGGGAAAATATCAGATACCGGCTAAGTCACCGAATATAAAATATCTCTGTATTTGCAGTGCCTTTCGCAGATCCTGGCACAGCACACAGCTTACAGATATTTGTTGAAAGAATGAATGAGCCATTATTTTATCATGAAATACAACTGCAGGAAAGGAATGAGGTACAAGGAGAATGAGGCTGAGAAGGAGGAGAGCCAATGTGGACAAGACTCTTTTGCGGCTGGGTGTGACCATTCCATCCATAGACCACACCTCCAAAAAGCTGGACAAACCAGCTCAGAACCAGCCCTGGGATGGGGTGGGGAAGGGAGGAAGAATTCATCCCAGGCTCCCCTTGGTCGGAGGCTCGCCCCTGCATCTCCGGGTTGTGCATTCCAAAGCACGGGCACCTCGTGGGTCCTGCAGTGGTATCAACACAGGAGTCCGGGTGGGAGATGAGAGGTGTTGCTGTGAAGCTGGCCAGAGCCCATGCGGACCCAGAACACGACACCGGGGAGCTGACAGGCTCCGAAGTGAAGCATGAGAGGGGTCCAGCACAATGGATGGAAGCTAATCTTTCAAATCATCCAGCTATCGTGGGTGGGTTTCGAACCTCAGAAAATGACAGTAAGGGGAGATTTACAATGTGGGGTGTTCTCACACTCGATTCCTGCCTGGGTTCTAGGAACACGGTAAGCATCAATAAAAACTGCCTGGTTGACAGCGTAGAGGCACCTGAGCCGTCTGGTGTCCTGGGTCCCTGACGGCGAACGTGATGCAGGGGAAGTGAGCGTGGGGCCGTTACCAGGGACTGTGGGCAGAGAAAGACTGCAGAAAAGCCGATCCACTTCATCATTTTGTCTGAAGCCGAGTCTCCTTTGAAAGATTCCCCAGTCTTCTCCTTTGTTCTAAATCTCAGGCTGAGAAAAGTTCTAAAGTTTCATCTTTAATAACATCTCCTAAATCGTTATCAAAACTGCTAAAGGCCCCGAGAACGGCCTTGGTATTAAGGATCAATAATCTTGACTTTTGGGGCGCCTGGGTGGCGCAGTCATTAAGCGTCTGCCTTCGGCTCAGGGCGTGATCCCGGCGTTATGGGATCGAGCCCCACATCAGGCTCCTCCGCTGGGAGCCTGCTTCTTCCTCTCCCACTCCCCCTGCCTGTGTTCCCTCTCTCGCTGGCTGTCTCTCTCTTTGTCAAATAAATAAATAAAATCTTTAAAAAAAAAAAAATCTTGATTTTTCTCCAGACTTTCCTCAGAGCCCAAGCATCGATTCCTTTGTTTCCAGAGTTAGCGAAACTGCCCACATCAGGTGTGGTTTTCTCGAAGTAGACACGGGAAGAGCTCCGCTTGCTCTACACCTTGGCTCCAGCTGGCAGATGGCTTCTGGAGAAAAATGCCATTATTGTGATCTGCTGTGTCCATTCACAATTTCTTAATCAAGACATTTTCAGCAAGTTTTTGTTTCCTCTTCAAGAGCCATAGACTTGAAAGGCCAAAGACACTCCAAGACATTATTTCAACACCTTCTTTCTAGGTGGAAGGACACAAAAGACTGGTGTCTTCGGCCCCACTCCAAAACCCTCTCAGTTCCTCCTGGGGTTCAGTCACAGCTGCTAGGGTCCTGTTCCCCCGCAGACTGTGAGCCGCTCTGCGCAGGTGAGCCTAGACGTGGCCTCACCTTGTCCTTCGAAGGGATCCCCTGCTTCCTGCCCTGGGCATCTGTGATCTCTGGCTCAATTGTCCCAGGAATCCACTCTGCACTTGGACATGCACGACCCAGCAGGGCTGGGGAGTTGGTGCTACGGCGTCACTCTTGACCAACGGGAATCCGAGCCAGTGACTAAAATGCACGCCCGTGTCACCCAGGGCAGACAGCTCGGAGATGCATTTCGTAAACTCCCTCAAGGTTCCAGGGGGATCAAACAGACAGTGCAATTGTACATTCTGGTGCTGACTTTGCCTCTTTCTCCATGTCACTCCCCCTTCCTGCCTTTCTGCTCCCTGAGATGACATTTCCAAACAAACGACCTCTGCACACGTTTTGGTCTCTGGCTCAGCTTTTGGGGGAACCTACATTAAGACAACTGGGTGGCAGCCTTAGACTGGATTTGCAGTGTCACATGCTAGATTCAGGCTCTAGGAGCACAGCGCCCACGACCGGCGCCTTGGTGTACCCATCACCCCTACACCAGGACCCAAGACCAGCCCCTGGTGTACCCACCACCCCTATACCAGGACCCAAGACCGGCCCCTGGTGTACCCATCACCCCTACACCAGGACCCAAGACCGGCCCCTGGTGTACCCATCACCCCTACACCAGGACCCAAGACTGGCCCCTGGTGTACCCATCACCCCTACACCAGGACTCCTCAAGTGCAGTGATTTGTGGCTTCTTCCCAAAGCCAACAGCGGAAACAGACACAGCTAATCCCTTGACACCCGTATCCCCAGCCTTGTTGGGATTTTCTTTATTTATCCTCTTTATGCGATAAGGGAACAAGTTCAGAGAGGCCAGATAACTCATCCAAGATCTCACAGTGAGAGTTCAAATTAGGATTTGAACCTAGTCCAGTGGGTTCAAAGCCCATCATCTTTCCATAGCACGGAAAGAGGAGCCAAGCCCCTGTCACAACAAGCCTGAAGTATTCCCTGAAGTTCTAGAGGACAAGACATGTCCGTCTAGATGGGCAGCTTCCCTCTCTCTCTGCCTCATTTCTTCTCGAGATGCTATATTTGGTTTTCCATCATGTCAGGGAGCACAAGATGTCCGATCAGTCATAGGTATTGACCCTCGACGTCTTTCTGCTTCACTGCCTGGATTTTTCTCCCCTTTTCTTCTTCCTTTGGGTCACATTCTTTCACCATGAAGCTTCCTGCCTTAGCTTCTTTTTCCTCCTTTGCCTCATTGGAAGCACAACTGCAGGCTCCCCCCGGCGCATGAGTCACAGCTTGGAGAGGCATTTCTCAGCCATCTTCAACTGCCCCTCAAGCTTGGCTACCAGACGCCTGGAAGGAAGGTGAACATAACACAGCCCATGGGGACCACAGAAAGAGCCCTCATCTTCCAGGGCGCTAAGTGAGCACAAGGACTGCTTCTCTCTGGCCCCGTCAGGAACCACTTTGATGCCTTGTGGCAGCAAAAGCCAACTTCTTCTCAGACTCTAGACTCCAGAAGAAATAACCAAATCATATTATTTTATCTGTTGGCCTCATTGTACTCTGTTCACTCAACTTTTTTTTTAAATTCATTATATTAGTCAACTTCTTCACAGAGAAGAATTTCATCACTTTGTTTGCCTTTTTTTTTTTCCTTTTGGGTGGAAATGAGAACTGATGTCCTTTCTCCCCAAATGTAGGGACAAGACAATAACACTAACTCTGAAGGTCAGAAAAAGAGAAATCCTCTGCGCGTGGGTGACACAATAGTGTGGCCTCTGCCCTAACAGGTGCAAAGTGGCAGAGGAGCCAACTGCCGTTCCCTGCCCTGACTCTGAGCCTCGTCCTCAGGCAGCGCTGAAACGGGGTCTGCCCGGTGCCCACACCCTGCCAGCACCATCTGGCCGGTGCCAGCGTTTCCCAGCCATGAACCGGGCTGTGTCATTGCCTCAAATCACGGGGTGTTTCTCTGAAGTCCTTACCCCTGCCACGAGCACAACTGTCGCACAGAAACCTCTCAGGAAGCTAGAAGCCATTCATCTCCACGAATGACCCACTCCACAGAGCTCGGCTCCCGGGCTTATGGGATGACTTAATCAGAAAAGCTCATTTTCATGTTGGGTGGGTGCCATCCGGAGGAACACATGTTAGACAGCTGAAAGGGACCTGGGCCAGACCTCATATCCGCCTGGCAGCTTGAAGAGTTCCTGAACTTTATTTACCTTGTAAGACATGCGGGCTTATGTGGTCTTCCCATATTGCCTCGCCTGCTGTTTCTCAAACATATCGTAATAGTACTACCACATTTAATGCTACGTATATGAAAATATAATACAGCTTAGCATCTTTCCTACTTTAGAAAGATAACACACAACTGGGACTCTTGGGAAAATCACAAGGACCTTAAGTTCTCTTTTTTCTTTTAAGGATTTATTTATTTGAGAGAGAGAGAGAGCGCATGTGCGCACACACATGAGAGGGGAAGGGGCAGAGGGAGAGGGAGTGGGAGAGAATCCTCAAGGAAACTCCCTGATGAGCACGGAGCTGGAGGCAGAGCTCAATCCCAGGAACCCGAGATCATGACCCGAGCTGAAATCAAGAGTTGGCTGCCCAATCGACTGAGCCACCCAGGTGCCCTAAGGACCTTAAAGTCTTCAGGTGTGACAGAACCAGGATTATTCTTCTACCTTTACTTGAAATTATCATTCTAAAAACGGCCCCCCCCCCAAAAAAAAACGGCCCAAAGGCTGTAATAAATGGATATTTCAGAGACGTATTAATACTCCATACTGAAGGAAATTGGTGAGTGAGAAAAACAGTGGTTGTAAAAGTGCTAGAATAATATTCAGCATTTGGGTAGTTACTATGCATTGTTTAAATCATTTGAAATATTCCCTCCTCATACATCTCATCTGGTCTTCATTGTTTTTCTTCAAATTTTCCATTTTTTAATTCTTTTTTTTAAAAGATTTTATTTATTTATTTGATAGAGAGACAGCAGCGAGAGAGGGAACACAAGCAGGGGGAGTGGGAGAGGAAGAAGCAGGCTCCAGCAGAGCAGGGAGCCTGATGTGGGGCTTGATCCCAGGACCCTGGGGATTATGCCCTGAGCCGAAGGCAGACGCTCAATGACTGAGCCACCCAGGCGCCCCTCCATTTTTTAATTCTTAACACTTTGTGTGTGTGTTTTCAAGTATTTTCTCTTACGGATGAGAAGCACTATTCCACAGTGTTCTCTGTAGGGTTTCCCCACATCACAGTTTTTGAAAGGGCTGCATGATTCTCAAACCTAATGAATCTTCAGAAACATTCACAGAGAGGAACCATATAGGTCTAACTCCCAGGTCATCATGAAGCACTTGGCAGCAACTTGGTGGAGGGCATGGCAGAGAAGCCCGAGGCTGCAGTCCGGGGGCGTGGGAGAGCAGCCATGGCCACCAAGCTGGCCAAACTCAATCTGTAACAAGAGGAAACCTCTTGGACTGCTTGCAAAGAACAGAATCGTGAAAGCTCCTGTATGTTTTTATTCATCTCTCTCCTAGATGAAGTCCTTTTACCTCTACCATCATTTGTTCTGGGAGAACACATAGAAATGGACAGTTTGGGCCTTTTCCTGAATGGCATGTAAAAACCCTTTACCTTCTTTCTGGTGAGGCAACATCAGGCTACATGTAAAGGCTACATGTGATTCCTGTAAGCATATGGCATGGCCTCAACTAAACCATTTTGAGTGAAGAGCAAGACGCTTCTGTCTAGTCCAGTGGGATCATTTCTTCAAGGCATGTCCACACTAGGACGGTGGATATGACGAAAGGCTGCCATCGTATCACTTGTAGCAATGTTGCCTTTGGCATCCCGGCAGGGAGGCGGGGTGCTAGGCTAGAATGAGCTGTCATTACAAGAGGAGGCTTATGGTTTTCTGCTGTCTCCAAGAGTCACTGCACATGGCATGTGCTCTAGGCGAACTTAATGTTTTTCTTGAGAATCTGAGCCAAAAGAGACAAAGCCCAAATCAGATCCAGCATCCTTTTTGTCCCCAGGGCATCAAGTTTCCATAAAAAGACAATCTCCTACACTCTTTGAGAAATGCCAATTATTCTGTGTGACTCACACCACCTTATATGTTTAGAATTGGCTGTCTGGCCATCCCATGCGGTGCACTACCCACACGTTATACGTCAGACCAGGTTATCCCTAAATCCACCACCATCCACTTGGGGTCGTACACAGAGAAAGAAAAAGGCTATCATCTCTATCTGTCCTTTCACAGACATTCCTGTCAATAAGTGTGAAGGTTCTGTGATTTTCCTCACTCACAAGCTAACCAGTTAGGTTGCTTCCGTTTTATAGACGGCAGCAGAGGACATGCAACTCCTTGGTCAAAGACAAAGACTTTATTACCTATGGCGGTAGCAAGAGCTAGAATATCCAGAGTATCAGCATTTTCTTACCCTAGTTCTCAAGGTCCCAGTTCCTACAGGGTGATACGAAGAAGGCCAGGTGACACTTGTGCACTGTGTGAGAGGAATTCTGAGCTTAGGGAACCCAAATCTTTTATAATGGGCAGTAAGCATGAATGTTCTTTGCTCTAGAGAGAAACACTTTCTCTGCATTCTAGGGCTGTTCACGGTATGAACATCATCAAAAAGAGTCTAGAACAAAGGGTCACTAGAGCCTCTGCTTGCAAGATGTACAAGGAACTCATGGAGAATTTTCTCCCAGCAATCCCTTAAATTTGCTGTTGCTTAATGTGGCAGAAAGGCACATTGGGTGGCCATGCAATATAGCAATACTCTTTCACAGGCAACCGCATGCTTTCAGGTCCTGAGAATCCCATGGCTTCCAAAGAGAATGTTAAATGGAAATCATGACTATTGGTTACACTTGTCCATATAAAAGTATTCTACTTTAAAAAGTAATATAAGGTTTCACTACAAATGCTCTAGATTTAACCAAATTTTAGTAAGTGTGACCACAAAACATACATTCTTAAGGGGAATGATTTTCATTTCATAATGCTTTACTCTTTGAATTGGCATATTGCCCTGAAAGCTTAGCTTACTTGGGTTCTTTACAGGAGACGGAAAGATACTTACATTTGCATAAACTCTCAGAAAGAATATGAAAAAAGCTCATCAAAGAAGAATACTAACTCCAACCCAGTGGCCCTCTTTCTATAAATTGTTAATTCAAAGCTTGAGGGTAAAATAAGAAAGAACCCATTTACTCACTCTGAGATAAAGCTCATTTCTTCCATAGTATAATATTATTTTCCCTAGGGCAGTTATTATATTCACACATAGAATCTACTTGAGAAAAAATATTAACCTGTTTAACCAGAAATCTGTACAGATAATTAAATTCCTGCTTATCGCACACAATTGTCCGCAGTCTTATGGAATAAATTAGTGCACATCAGAGTTTTTTTTTAAATTAAAACTTGTATTTAGCCATTTTCACGTTAATATCTTGAATAAGTAAAATTAATCCACACCACATTTCTTCACTTTTTAAATTAGCAATATTGGGGCGCCTGGGTGGCGCAGTCGTTAAGCGTCTGCCTTCGGCTCAGGGCGTGATCCCAGCATTCTGGGATCGAGCCCCACATCAGGCTCCTCTGCTAGGCACCTGCTTCTTCCTCTCCCACTCCCCCTGCTGTGTTCCCTCTCTCACTGGCTGTCTCTCTGTCAAATAAATAAATAAAATCTTTAAATAAATAAATAAATAAGAAATGTTTTCCCTGCTTACTCCTACTATTAAAGTGTGAACACAAGACCCTTGCCATAAGAAATAAGGGTACAATACTGTCTTTAAAAAAGCGCTTTTACACGAATAAAAAAGAAGCCTATTAGATTTTGCCTATTAGGCTTGCCATGAGGGGAATTTAAAATGACACTAGAAAGAAATGTTAGCAGAAAGCTATGTGTTTCCCCCCGGACAGGAACAGAAGCAGTGGATTTTACGAGAGGGGGATCATGGTGACGGACTGGCCTGTTTATTCATGTGCAGTGCCCTAAGAAGCCTACATAGAAATCCATCAGTTAAGTGAGAGGAAGAATCTGAAGGCTGTGCTTGATTCAGCAGCAACCGTGCAAAGATGGTCGCCATGGCTTCACTGGGAGAACAACACACACCCGTGTGGTGTTCCACAAGTGTCTGAAAATGACTGAAAGATGCGGCTGCCTGAGGTTGATGGTGGACCACAAGTCCCTGGGTATTTGGGGGTGCTTCACCTTCAAAATCTATCACCACATTCACGATAAGGCTGTCCTGTGAGTGTATGTGTGAATGTAGTCAAAATGGCAGAGGGGAAAGGTCGCTGATGCCAGCCTGGTGAAGACATATGGGATCCAGCTCAGAATGACTCATTCAGTCCCTGAAATAGTCTAGAGGCGTCTTCCTTTACGACACGTCTTCAGTACAGACAGCACTTTGTGCCAGGCACTGCTCCCCTGCTTCACAGATATGACTTATTTTAATCCTCATAACAACCTCAGGAGGTACTGCTATTATCCCCACTTTTCAGCTGAAGAGACTGAGGCACATGGTATAAGCAACTAGTAAGTGGCAAAACCAGGGCTTGAGGTCAGGTAGTAGGGCAGGGACTACAGAGAGGATGCGGCTTTGGTGCAAAAGTGAAGGGGCACCAAGGCCCAGTCACCCAGATACACAACACCTTCATGAAGTATTTGCAAAAACAAACAAAGGCAAAACAAGTATCAGAAGAGTCGGTAAACACAGGATGAGTACTACTGATTTTCTACTTTGCCTCGACCTCCAACATGGCGTGGTATGGCTTTTAAGGTCTGAAACTATATGGTCTACAACCTCCTTTCAAAACATTGCCTTTGTCTTCATAGCTCTGATTTCAGCTTGTTTGCACAAACATGGCGTGCTTATTTGTCCCTCTGCCCTTTAGAAGTTGGCAAACCATGAGAGCTGGAGCCTCTCTGTCTTGGGTCACTGTTCTATCCCAGACAGACTGCAGGGAGGATCTCGCTGGGACACTAGGAGTGTGAGATAGGGGGGCTGTCTGGATGTCCTATGAAGGAGGGGACCCACCTCCTACAGGTCATACACTCAAACATGACACGATCACATATCTGACAGGAGGAACCCACTGAAACCATGATGAATTCCAAGCTAGACAAAACTGTAATGAGTAATAATACATCCCATTAATCAGTCAGGTAAAAGAAGCAAAGGCCTATGTGCCCAAATCATTAAAAAAAAATTCAGCTGAAAATAAAATAAATTAGGCTGAAAGCAAATGATCATTTTTATTAAAAGCGAAAATCTGACCCAGATGCTATTTCATCCTATAGCTACAGGAGCCAGCCTTTAGGATCCTGCATATAGGATCTAACGGGATCATTATACCCATTATAAGAGTAGGAATAATAAACATTTGTAAGTGTATAAAAGGTTTCGAGAGCACTGGAAATCTTAGCAAGGCTTCCTGAGATTGCAACCACATTCTACTTACTGTGTTATCTGATTTTACATCTGAACGAGGTGTTGGTTCTTTACTCTGTGTTTGTTAGAGTTCAAAATGTTTTAGCAGATAGAGCTTCCCTTATCTTTGCAACCTATCATGAGCTTGGAAAATAACAGTTTTCCCTATTTTCCAAATCTTCATTATTTCTATTTTGCAAGGACACTATATGGTTGGTTACTTGAAGGACTGTCAAAGGGGAAAAGACAGCAAGATAAAAGGAGCAATAGTTTGAAACTCAAACATAATGCGATAGGAAAACCAACAACTTTCTTCCCAGTAGGTCCTGGATCCGGAGGTGAGACCTGGCCTCCAGGGCCTGCCGTAAGAAAACTACGTGGTGATGCTCTTGAACGGCCAAGGGTGTTTTTCACATAGAGGCTGGCAACTTAAAAATTCAGAGGTAGACAACAGGTTAAACACCAGGGGTTCACCATTAAATCTTAAATTCAAACTGCTATTTATGCTGAATTTCTGCTCTTGAGATTCTAAACAGACAATCTAGCACGTTAACAGACTTATTTTTAAGATACTATGAGCATCTCCGAACACACGGGTAATAACTATACTAATTGAAGACTACGCAATTGTCTACACTCATGTTCTCAGCAGCGCTATTCACAAGTGGATGCATCTTGAAGACTTTAGGCGTAGTGAAATAAACCAGTCACAAAAGGACAAATGCTGGGTGGTTCTGCTTGTAGGCGGCACCTCGAGTAGTCAAATTCTTCTGGGCAGAAAGTAGAATGGTGGTTGCCAGGGGCTGGGGGAGGGAGGAATAGGGGGTTAGTGTTTAAGGGCTACACAGTTACGGCGCACCTGGGAGGCTCAGTTGGTTGAGCGACCAACCCTTGATTTCGACTCAGGCCATGATCTCTGGGTCATGAGATCGAGCCCCACGCTGGGCTTGCACTCAATGCGAATCTGCTTGTCCCTCTCCCTCCCCCTCTGCTTGCTCACTTGCACCCTCTCTCTCTCTCAAATAAATAAATAAAATCTAACATAAAACGGGGTATGCAGCGTCCGCTGGGGAAGATGAAAACGTTCTGGTGATGGATGGTGCCGAGGGTTGCAGAACAGCGTGAATGTACTCAATGCCACAGAACTCTACGCTCAAAAACAGTTACACTGACAAATTCTGTTGTGTATATTCTACCACAATAAAAACATCCAGCAGTTCCCAGTAAGAATTCTGAAAACTTACTCCTTCCAAATGTAACATAAAGCACATACTTAAAAAAGATGAAAATCGGGGGTTGCCTGGGTGGTTCAGTCAGTGACGCTTCTGACTCTCGGTCCCGGGTCATGGTCTCAGGGTCTTGGGATCCAGCCCTGCATGGGGCTCCACGCTGAGCGAGGAGCCTGCTGAAGATTCTCCCTCTCTCTCTGCCCCTCCCCCCCGCTTGCTTATTTAATAAAATAAAATAAATAAAAAAGATGAAAACCTACAGGCTTTGATTAACAGGCAGATACACCTGAAAGAAAAGAGGTTTTCAAGAGAAAAAAACATTCTCCTGCCAGGACATGATGGATAACGTTCATTCAAGACACACTCCTGCACAACGCCCTCCGCTCACCTTCCATTCCAGAAAGCCTCATAGAACCCAAGCGAGTGAGAGGGAGATTATATAGGGCAAGCTGAAATACTCACTCATATATTTTTTAATTAAGTAACTTACAAACTGTGGCACCTTCTTGTTGGTAACACTTTTCGTGAGCCACGTCACACACGGATTGTGACACACCCGTAGGCTAAAAACTGCTGGGCCCTGGTCGCATCAGGCACGATAGGCTGGCAAGCAAAATTTAGCACAGATAAACATAAATCACTTTAGAGCATTCCGACATGAGCGGAGCTGGTGAAGTGATGGATTGTATCCCCTCAAGTAAGAATTATGGCCAAAAAAAGGGGGAAAAAGCTAAAAATGTCCCGGTGCTAATTTTAACTGTACGTAATGGAAATCTCATTTCCTGTTCTATATCTATAATCTGATCTTATCAATCAACCTCTGAGCAGAGGAACGTATCTGAATCTAAAATTACCCAAGAAGGCATTTATGCCATCCTGTGAATATTTACTGAAGGGTGAAGTTCGCCACCGTTTTTTAAAATACTGTAATAGCCTTTTATAAAATCCAACGGGGATCAGAGGGGTAGGTCGAGTAAAGTTCCTTTATTCACATTCTGCTTTGTGTGAGATATGAGATCCACGTTATTTGCCATGAATTCAAATAAAAAACACCTACTGTGGGTGGGGCAGCTTCTGTTTGTTCAATAAATACATCTTCAAAGGAGGGCTTAACACAGGTTCATTTAACTAAAAGTTCTGAAGAATGCAAGTTTATACACCTTAAACCACTAAGTGTGACCACACGTGTACTGCAGAATTATGAATGTGTTCGATTACTGGGTGTTGCCGTAGGGCCCCCCCCCGCCGGGGGCTGTTGTATCACATTGGCATATGCACTGTGTCATCGTTCTAAAATAAAAATTCTAAGAAAGTCCTGAATTCTAAAACTCATCTGGCCCCAAGATTCCAGGAAATGAATCATGGACTTGCATCCCCATTTTACAGATGAAGAAACCGAGTTTCAGGGAATAGCAGTATCTCACCACAGCCTTACAGCAAGATGCAGAGGTACTGGAAAAGGGCTCTCTGCTTCTAATGCCCGTGTGCCTGCCATTACCCTAGACGACAGGGAAATAACTGGGTGAATCGGGAACGTAAGGTAAGAGATTAGATATTTGGTGTTAATCTGGGTGGGCTTCCTGGCATAAGTGTTACACGACTGAAAAAAACTGGACAGACACGGGTTACTTAAGTGTGATAGTGTAAGGATCTTCCTTGAGCTCAGTCTAGTTTTTATCAATTTTATTTTCTCTGTTTTATGTTCTATCTTCATGAAAAGAGATGAAAATTTTCCACACTCACAAATCAAATAGAGCCCTGACTTCAGTTTTACAATTGCTATAGTTTGTTTCCTATGCTTTTAAATGCTTCTATTTTTAAAAGGTAAAAATAAATGTATTTATATATAAATGTATAAAAACATTCTATTTTTTCTGTCTGGGAATTTGGGGGTGGGGGAGACTTATGTCCTATTCTATGCTTCCTAAAGGAGATGAGTTTTATTTGTAACGCACAGCAGGAGAGCAGGGGAGAGAGCGTTTTACAGAAGGCTGTTGGAGCCCCAACACAGAATGGAACCCTGGCGTCTCGCATTTTTAGCTACACACTCAGTTAGCTTCAGCAGCGATAATACCAACGTTTACTCTCAAGAACAAAAGTCTTAGTTCTGTCCAGGGAATTCTGATATTCAAACAACTTAATAGCAAACATAATAATAATAATATAATAACAAGACCAGAATGAAAGGACACCAGCGGAACCTTCTGGGCGAAGGGCTGGCCTTCCCTCAACGTCAGTGGCTTCCACATTATCCCTCTCCTTTGGTGTCTCAAAATACAATTATTCCTCCTACTTGGCTAATAAGCCTTGAAGCTCCAGCAATTCGGCCGCTTTCACCGGGATGAAGGGTAATCTGCAAAAGGCAGGAGGAGGCCACAGCTTCACATATGAGAAATAAATGAGACATTTAGTAGGAGGTGTAAAAGCCTCTTTTTTTTTTTTTTTTTGCCACAGAGAATTAGCGGGACGCCCAGAGCTACCGGCATAGCCAGCATGCTGTCAGCCCACCCTATTTAGCTGCTGCGACCTTGTTTTAAAAAGAAGTACCTAAACCCTGAAATCACAGAAGGTTGAGAGCTGAAATGAAGCCCTCCCACAGAACAATAACGAATACACACAGCTCTCTATCTCTCTATTTTTCATTGAACGGTCTCAAAAATCATGAGCAGGTCGATCTAGAACTCCTAGGTTGAGTCCATTTGGTGCTACTGGAAATAGTTTGACCCCTGTCCATTCATAACTAGATTGATGGGAAGAACAAAGCCGTATTTTACATAATGAAATCAAGGGTCTCGCGATCCAGCTAGCAGCTGTTATAAGAAGACACAAATGCCACCTTAATATGATTTCTTAAATATTTAATAAGCTGCATTTCAGTCTGGTCTGTATGCTCACTAACACCAGGTCAAAGAAAAAGATAACGAAATAATAAATTATCTTCTGCATGAAGACAGGGAAGGTAGACAGGAAAGCAAGGGGCCTATTATGCTAAAAGCTCTTAAAATGGAGGCATTAAATATACTTAAAAAGTAAATGATGAAAAACCTGTCCTTCTAAAATCCCAACAGTCTTTAGTAATGGGTTCCTTGCTAAAGGAAAGAAGTGACTTGCTGCCTCCTCGTTGGTGTAACACAATAAATATGATAATTACTTCATGGAACAACTTCAATTATTTTAGATAAATTGCTTTGAATGGTTACATATGTTACCACTTTAAAATATGTGAAAAACTATCAAAAACATCAATCCACTTTTCCGCCTTCACCCGATGGAATGAACAGAACGAAAGAAACCCGTTAACGATTTCCTCACATCTTCAATGATACACTTGTTTACAGATAGAATACTAACTTTGTATGTGACAATGACCTACCTTCACATTTGATAAATGCCTTTCTTAAATTTTAATATTTTATTTTTTGTACACAATGGGCAATAGAAAAATGAATGACGGGCATTCTCGAGCTCTGGGTCTAGCAGGGGAGCTAAGAAGGAAGGCTGTACCACAGGGTACGACTGTATCACAAGGAACCGAGTGTATGTGGTCCAGGAATGGCAGGACGTGCCATGGGATTTCTGACAAAGGCAGTATTTGGGGATTAGGAATCAAAAAGATTTCACGGGGTAGGAATTATTTGAATTGGACATTGGCAAGGATTCGAAAGGATGCTGGAGGTGTCTGCTGGCCTCCCCGGGGGGTTGAGGAAGGGGGTAGATAATCCGCCCACCAGAAAATGCAGGTAACACAGCCTAGGGGTGGGGGTGGCAGCTGGGAGTAGGGAGGGGGTGTCTGCAGGGAGCTCGGGGGAGATCAGTACGCCAGGGCTGACCAGCCTGGGGGCTACTCTGCCCGCACGAGCAGCCTGGAACTGGGAAAGGGCAGAGCCTTGGCATCGAATAAAGTCGGCAGTTTTGATGAATAAACTAAACTGAACATAAGAATGACAGAACTGAGGGTGTTTCAGGGATTCAAGGGTCTGGAAGACTTTTGATTAAACAAGTATGTGGCTCAATCTGGAGATTTCTTGCAGGAGGAGACCAGGTCCCATGGAGCGGAAGAGCTGGGGCAACTGCAGGAGAAATTAAAGTCATCACATCACCGTCATCAAGCTTCTTCGACGTAACTGTCACATAACCATGGAAATCTCTTCATTAACAAGCAGCTGTGCGTGATCATGGACGCAGTACTTTTAAATACACCTATCTCTTCATCGAGAGTGGCTATCTATGCAAACTTAATACCATAAAAAGGTACAGCACAAGGAACAAAAGATGTTACTACACCGTTTCTAATGAAACGACCACAATTGAGATTTTTTAACAGTGAAAGTCAGCAGGAAATCATTTCCGCCATGAAAAACAAGCTGGAGTACTTTACTAACGCCCGAGATGGACTGATCGATACCGGAGTGCTCCTCTCTCTCCTGCTCTTTCATTTGTCTTTAAGGAAAGAAATATTTTCATGAAATTTTTTTTTCCTGGAGACATGATTATATGTTATAGATAGAAATACATAACACTCGGACAGTAGTGTTCGCCTACCTATTTTTATTAGGAATTCCTGTGTATCTGGAACTTGTTAAGAATAAAGCTAATAAGGGGCCTTGGTACTACTAAAGACATCTAATGCAACTCAAAATTCCCATATAAAATCAACTTGTATTTTCTACCAAGTTAGACATGGACATGTTTATATATTCAAGGTTTTGCTGTTTGTTGGCAATGGGCCAGGGCAACACAGTCATAGAAGAGACTGGTATTTTTTTCTCCTGGTAGAGATAAGAGCTCCATCAGTCACGCTTTGAAGACTCTTCCCTCTTGGGTTGGGGGCAGAAAGGAGAAGGAGAAAGAGAGGGAGGGAGAGAATATCTTGTAGTTAAAAACAAATTTCTGCTTTATAACTACACGTGATTCCAAAGTCAGAACAATTTTAGTCCTCCCCAGCAAAAGATGGGCTCTTCAAACGCAAATCGGGTTGAAAACCTGGTTCTCAAACTCTACTTAGCTCATTCGATCCACCTGAGATGATCTGAAGGACCCCACCCACCCACCCCCGGCTCCAAGACGTCAGAGGCTCTGGGGCTGGAAACCAGACTTCTGTGTCAGTGGTTTAGAAACTCTCCAGGTGATTCCAGCGCCCAGACAAGATGGAGAACCAGTGTTTTAAAAGGCTTCTCTGTACCCTACTCTCCAAGTATGTTGACCTTTTGTAATCAAATGTACAATTGTCCGTAAAAATGAACCTACAGTGTAAGAACACTGCAAGGAAGTCAGCTTTCCTGATTTTATAGCACAAACCACTACATTTCTGGGAAGAGCTACATTTTGGTGATGGGAAGTTAGGATTTTAGGATTCTTTAACTCATGAGGGAAAGATGATTACATTATCTGTAGTATGACCTAAAGGGTGAATCCCAAGGTATTCCGCAAATATGGTTTGTGTGTTTTGCACCTGAGCAAAAAGAGGACAACTACAGGAGTAATTATAGTAGTAGGTAAAAGGTGACTGGTGACACAGAGATGTACACAGTGCCGTGATTGCTGGGAGAAGGGAGAAATCGAAGCAGTTCAGTCCAAGTTGAAGGTCATGGCATTTGACGTGGTCTCTGAAGCATTCATTCCAGGAAAGGAAAAGGAGCAGGAGACGGAAAATGAGGGATGCGCATAGCAAACAGAACAGTTCGATTTGGCCGGAGCAAAAAGAAGTAGAAGGTGATACATTGGAAAAGGAGACGGGGGCCGCTTCTGGGCGGATCTTGCATGTCGAGGTTTGTGGTTCTGGGATGTGGAATGACAGTTTCTCTCATGTCTTACTCGACCTTTCTGCAGGGTGTGGCACTGCTGTCCGCTCGCTGCCCTCTCCTCCCTCAGGACCGACGGTGTCCTTCACCGTCCCGCTCTCTGAGGTCCTTTGCAGCTCCCTTCAGACTTCTTCCATTCATCCTGCATGTCTCTCATTCCCAAAATTCTACATTTCTTAAAAATCTCCCGTCCCAGAGTTCCACTCTACACTGTCGTCCATTCTCATGGGACAACAGGGGAGTTCTGAACAACTTTCACGTGCTTGAACACCAACCTGCAACCTATAGGCCATCCACCGTTCTTTCTCCTTCTCCCCCACCTTAAGAAGGCATCAAGTTCAGTGGGTCTCTCTCTCCAGCCTCCCTCTAATGCTCATTTTCTCCAGGTGGTCCTACCCACCTGGATACCCTGATGGCTCTCCCAAGGCTTCCTGCCTCCAACATCAGTATCTTCCCATCCATTTTCCCCTTGGTTTCAGGTGCTTTGTTGCAAAATCCTGATTACGTGACTCTCCTGCTCAGTTCCCCATGTGTGTCCCAGGTTACTGTCCAGATTCTCTACTTAACACATCTGGCCCTTTCTGATGTGACGCTTGCTCACTTGCAAAGTGATCCCCGCCCGCACACACCCTGGGTTCTTGTCATGGCAGCCACGTGCTGTTTCGGGTCTTCCCGCCTACCTACACCTGTTTCTCCTGCCTGGCTCACACTCTGCCCTTGTCATTTCTCCCCGGGAGCCTTTGGAGACTCCCTGCTGAGTCCAGACGTTCTTCCTCGGTGCTCAACTCATGGTTCACACTGAACAGCAACTGCTGGTTTACTTGTCTGTCCCCAGGAGGAGACTTTGACTCGCACAGACAGACATCTACTGGGAGCCCTCCATACATCACCACTCTCGTTTTCAAGTGCGTCTCGGCTGGGAGCCTGTAAGAGCCTCGCTGGGGAGGGCAGGGAACACTTTCTGTTCTGCTTTGTGTCTCTGGCAGTGAGCGCGGCACCTGGCACATAATTAGCCCTCAACTGGATGAGTGGCTGACTAATCAGAGTTGGGGGGCGGAAGGGCTCGCTCAACCTACGCACTGAGTGACTAAAGCAGCGATGTGAGCAATGGGCTGGGGGAGACTCAGACACAGAGGAATAGACGCTTCTCTGCTGAAGAGTCGGGAGTACTGATACAACTGACGATGGTTTCATTAACTTAGTAAGTGAACTGGCTTGTCTAGCTGGACCATCTGAGCTGAAGTCCACCCAGTGGCTTTAGTCCTCTGTCTTCTCTCTGAGTCTCAGGCATTGGATACCTGATCACATCTTGTCTTCCATGCAGCTGCAGAAAACTCTGACCTCCCACCCTTTCCTATTCACCACGTTCCATTCCTTTAGAGCAAAATACTATACCATGAATCCTCCCAGGAAGAGCTGTTTGCATTTAATCAGAAAAACAATGTCCATTTGTTCACAAATGCCAGTAACGGCTCCCTCAGGGGTTACTTATCAAGGAATGTGTGATCAGTTTCAATCTGTTTCTACAAAAAAACCTTTACAATGGGTTTCAAGGTGGATACTTGATCTGGTCAGACCTTCTCCCAAAGAGATACAATAAAATTCCCAGCTTGCTCAGAGAAAACAATGGATTTCCCAAGGATAACGGACTTATTGGGAGAAGGGGAGAAATTTACATTGTTATTAGATATCTTCTGAAATTGTAGGTCCAAACGGTGTGTGTCCAGGGACTGTTTCACTGAAGCCTCACTGCACCGATCTCTCCCAGACCCGGACCCTGATTGCCTCATAGATAAACCCGTCTAAAGGCATGGGGGCTAGGAACAAAACTCCCTTTGTATACAGTTATCATTCACTAAATTTTGTCAGGCGTTAATGGCAGGATGAGAAGAGCAGAGAGATGGATTCCTCCTGCCTCTGTAGGCAATCTTCAGAGACAATCTTCAGGAGCTCCGTCATCCCTCTCCTCCTGTGCTCTCTTCCACACAGTCAGCTAGGGAAGGAAGCTAACACTCATCCCACCCCTGCTACGGCAGCCCCGCTTCGAGGCTCCCCTTTCAGAGCTGGCTTCACATTGAAGTTCATGCACGTTCCATTCCTTTGGAACAGAGGTCAGCAAACCTTTTCTGTCAAGAGTCAGATAATGAATATTTTAGGCTTTGTAGCCATTCCTTCTCTCGCAACAACACAATTCTGGCCCTATTGTGTAAAAGCAGCCATGAACAGTGCTGAACGAACGACTGTGGCTGGGTTCCAGTAAGGCTTTATTGATGGTCACTGAAATTTGAATTTCATGTAATTTTCACGTGTCATGAAGTACTCTTCTTCTTTTGATTGTTTTCAACCATTTAAAAATGTAAAAACCAGGGGTGCCTGGGTGGCTCAGTGGGGTAAGCATCTGCCTTCACCTTAGGTCATGATCCCAGGGTCCTGGGATCGAGTCCCATGTCGGGCTCCCTACTCAGTGGGGAGTCTGCTTCTCCCTCTGCCCCTCCATCTGTGCTCTCCCTCTCAAATAAACAAATAAAACCTTTAAAAATAAATAAATAAATGTGTAAAAACCATTTTTGACTCACAGGCCATACAAAGAGAGGGCCAGACTGGCGGCACCGGTTTCCAGAGCACTGTTTCAGAGCGACGCCCGCCAGTCTGGCCCACGGGCGTAGCGTTGGCTGTGAAGGACTCCAGACCATTTCAGAAATCAAATTCAACTTCACTGGCGAAAATGATGAGAGAGGTTCAGGGAGATGATTCCTCTGAGCAGGACAATACTCACCGAGACAAATAAAGCAATGGGGGTAGAAGAAGAAGGAGGGGAAGAAGAGGAAGAAGTGGGGAGAGCAGGGAGAAGCAGAGGGGGAAAGAGCAGGAAAAGGGACAGAAGGAAGAAAGAAGACAGAGGAGCAGTAGGATGAGACAGAAGAGGAAAAAAATAAAGTTTGGAGGCAGAAGAGAAAGCATTTATTGCATGATTAGTATGTATCAAACATTCTCTAAGTACTCTATATACCTTCTTTTATTTAATCCTCCCAATCCCCGTGAAGTAGGCATCATTCCTCCCATTTCACGAACACTGAGCTGTTTATAAATGGCAGGGTGATGCTTCGAAGCCAGGTCTCCGTTACTCCATGGCCACACCTCCGTTCCACTCAGATGTCTATGTCATTTCTATTATTTTTATGCACATCTTACATAGTGAAGTTCCAGTACACTGAGTTTTTAAGTCTTAAGAAAGCCTAAATAGGAAATTTTTGTAGCCACAGGAAAAACGGTTTGTTCATTCAAAATCTTTGCTAAATACGTTTTCTGACATGGAAATTCATTTATTAGCAATGGGCGCTCAACGCACATGGAAAATGTACCTCAGTATAGTATTTGAGAACCGTAAGCAAGCTAATGTAAATGGGTCTCTATGTGCCAGTTAGTTTAGATTCAATAAGAACAAGAAAGTTTTACTTTACATAAGTAAAAGCTCACTTTACATAATAAATTTTTTTTATTTATTCATATTTTACATAATAAAAAAAGCTCACTTTACATAAACTCACACATCTATTGTATTCTATCTCTGCTCAATAGCATACATATATTTTTAAGATTTTGTTTATTTATTTGACAGAGTGAGAGAACACAAGCAAGGGGAGTGGCAGAGGGAGAGGGAGAAGCAGGCTCCCTGCTGAGCAGGGAGCCCTGATGTGGGGCTCGAGCCCAGGACCCTGGGATCATGACCTGAGCCGAAGGCAGACACTTCACTGAGTTAAGGTGCCCAGGCATCCCTCAATAGCATTTTCATTGGAGACATGAATTCCTTCTCAGGTTAGTAGGCAGCTAAAATTACACTAAAACCTGTCCCCTACTCCTACCTTACCCTCTACATGCTTCTTGGGGTAACTGAGCAATCAGGGGGAGCCAGGGAGAGCTCTCCACCAGTCCTCCCAGGAGCAGTAGGGCAAGTGTTTCTCTCACCCAAGGGATGCCACATCTGCAGCCAGACGGGCCACCAATACTGAATTTGCTTATTTGTGTCGGATATAGGCCCAATTTGCCTTCTGCGGGAGAAGAGAGGAGTTATTTCTTCAGCCAAAGGTCATGACTCAGACCTTGGGTCTCTCTTATTGCTTGCTTTTCTCCAATTCTATTTCTTTGTGGGCCATCATGGGTGTGCAGTGATGAACGTCAGCCTGCTTGGAAGAGCACATGCAGTGAATGGGCCTGGGACGTCCCCCACACAAAAGTGACCTAGAACTCAGGGTGGTTACAGGACATAATGCCCTGTTCCAAATAGAAGTGCACAATAACCATAGCGATAATTGGAATACCACGATCAGAGAAACCTGGTATTCCACTAAAAATCCTATAAACACTGCCAACAGTACACACAGAAAAAGTACAGACTCTCTGCCTCTCGGTGTCGTTATTCAGGTACCAGACAGACGCTTGATCTAACTCATCTTTGTTTCTGTTCTCATGATCACAGTGTCTGTCGGGGCCAGGCACACAGCAACACCTAAGACATGACCGTTGAATTAAATCAAATCAATAGCTAACCTCCCAGAAGTTAAGGCTTCAGAGCCTCATCTGAAAATTCCTCACGAGCAGGAAGTCTGACCTACTGTAGATAAAAATGCTTCTGAGGGGTTCTCCAAGTGTGGTTTCCAGACCACCAGCATCAGCATCACCTGGGAACTTGTTAGAAAGACCAATTCTGGGGTCCTACCCCAGCCCAGTGAACGAGAGAGTCTGGAGGTGGGAGGAGACCGTGTACCACAGTAATTCTGAAACGCAGTGAAATTTGTGAACCACTGTAACCTCATGAAAAGCAGTATTGGGGGTTCCTCCTTTCCTGAAAAGAAGCCTGCGAACAGGGAGAGATGCATTTCCCACATTTGGGGCAAACTTATGGCGCTACTAAACGTAAGTGTGGAAGATTTTAGGTAATAGGCTCATTCATTAATCTCCTCAAATTCTAAGGGCTCTGTTTTGCCTCGAAGTCTCAAAGGTCCAACATTCAGTGCTAAACCTAATAAACTCATCAGATGGAAGAATAATATAATAAATATTATATATATTATTTATTTATGTATTTATAATTATAAATAATTTATTAATAGTAATATAATAAAAAGACATGTATCCTTTTTGCTCTTCCCCATCTTCTGGCATGAAACATGGGCATCACCAGCAGTCAAATTGAAAGAGTGAGGACTTTTGTGCCTCTAAGGAGGGAAGAGCAGAAAGCAGGAAGGATGGTGTATCTTTTTGTTTTTTTTTTTTAAGGTTTTATTTATTTATTTGTCAGAGAGAGAGAGCGTGCACTCATAGGCAGGGGGAGCTGTAGGCAGAAGGAGAAGCAGACTTCCCGCTGAACAGGGAGCCTGATGTGGGACTCGATCCCAGGACCCCAGGATCATGACCTGAGCCGAAGGCAGATGCTTAACCGACTGAGCCACCCAGGCGCCCCAGGGATGTTATATCTTGAATATAATCTACGGAGTGCCATTTCTCCAAGTCGCAAACCATCAGACTTCTTTGTCCTGAGTAAAATGAATACTACTTCATTGGATTTACTCTTTTCCAAGTTTCTGTCAGCTGAATACCATTCCTATCTGAGACAAAAGCGAGAAACCATTTCCCTCAAACATTTAGAAAGCAATCATTTCTGTCCTTAAAAAGTTGAATCAGCAGTCGTCCGCTCAGGACAGAGCAGGGTCAATAGTAGGGAACAAAGCCGGCATTTCTACTCTCTGTGATTACAACTGTCTAAACATTTCTGACGGATTTCATGTGGTAATGTTTTTCTGAATGTCATCTTACAGAAGTTAAACAATAAAGAATGAAACTCGAAACTTGAAAAAGCTCATCAAGGAAAATGAACTGTAATCATTTTTCTGGAAGCTAAACGGCACCAACATCTGACTACCCATTATTCCTTTCGTCGTTTCAGCATTGTGTGCTATCATGATCTATTCTTTCAGCGCGCTGAAAAGGCTTGAAAATCTGCTGATTGTCATCAACTAGCTACAGAAGCCCCAGAGCTCTGCCACACCGCTGGACCATGGCAAATGTAGAAAAGACAGTTAACTGCTGCAAATGGGGCTTCCGTTGCCAGATAAACAGCGTTACAAAGCTGGAGTTCTACAGTGCTCACATCTGGGCACTTTCAGAAAGCAATCTGTGTACGTGAGCATGAACAAAACCGCCTGGGATTAGTCACAATTCCAATGGTTCCACAGAGAAACCCGGCAAATCCAGAGTCTAGTCGCTTGGCCAATGGCAGATGAAATATACAAGATCAAAAGAAAAGAGCCGTGTTTCTGGGCAGCCCCTTCCTCCATATACCTTTAACCCAACACCAAGTTAATTTGTATACATGAGTGTTTGAAATTACACATGCCATGGAAATATTTTATTATCTCCTGCATTTACTTTGGGTAAATACTACTTAATCTGACTCCCTTCTGAGTAATTAAAAATGCATTATCTCAATGGAAGATAGAATTACTTTCATTACGCAATTTATTTTTGAATTAAAAACAGCCAGATAGCTTAGAGGTCATAAGCCTGATGGTACATAATTTGAAAACCAGAAATGAATACTACTAATGATTGGCATAACAACATAGAGAAGGACAAGTCAATTCCAAATAGTGTGTCTTTCTCAAACGTGTCTTTCTTGACAGTTAAGCATAGGTCGTAGAGACTAGAAAATGACAGCATCACCAGTGTTTTGATTTTGTAAAAAAAAAAGGAACACTATGTTTTAGAGACTATGGACTCTGAGAAACAAACTGAGGGCTTCAGAGGGGAGGGAGGTGGGGGAATGGGATAGGCTGGTGATGGGTAGTGAGGAGGGCACGTATTGCATGGTGCACTGGGTGTTATACGCAACTAATGAATCATCGAACTTTACATCGGAAACCAGGGATGCACTGTATGGTGACTAACATAATATAATAAAAAAAATATTAAAATAAAAAAAAGATTTTCTTAAATTTTATTTATTTGAGAGAGAGTGTATGCGTGAGCACTAGCAGGGGGAGGAGCACAGGGGGAGGGAGAAGCAGACTCCCTGCGGAGTAGGAAGCCTGATGCAGCTCCATCCCAGGACCCTGAGATCAGGACCCGAGCTGAAGGCAGACGCTTAACCGACTGAGCCACCCAGGTGCCCCTGAACGCTATGTTCCTTTTAGAGTAGTTTTAGGTTCAAAACAAAATTAGGAGGAAGGTACAGTGATTTTCCAGGTACTTCCTGCCCCCCCCACATGCATAGACTCCCCCATTATCAACATCCCCCACCAGAAGGATACATGTGTTACCACTGATGAACCTACAATGACACATCACAATCGCGCAAATTTCATTGTTCATCTTAGGGTTCACTCCTGGTGCGGTACATTCTAGAGGTCTGGACACCTGTATAATAAGGTGTGTCTATTATTATAATATACAGAGTATTTTCACCACCCTAGAAATCTTCTGTGCTCTGTTCAACCCTCCCCCACACCCCCAATACCAACATCTGGCAACCACAGATTTTTCTTTTTTTTTTTTTTTTACTGTCTCCATAGTTTTGCCTTTTCCAGAATGCTTGGAATCATACACTATGTAGTCTTTTCAGATTGGCTTCTTTCACTTAGTAATATGCATTTAAGGTTTTCTTCATGTCTTTTCACGACCTGGTAGCTCATTTCTTTTTAGCCCTAAACAATATTTCATTGTCTGGATGGACCATGGTTTCTTTACGCGTTCACGTACTGAAGGACATCTTGGCTGCTTCCAAGTTTTGGCAATTATGAATAAGCTGTTACAAACACCCGTGTAAAGGTTTTGGTGTGGACGTAAGTTGTCAACTTATTTGGGCAAATACCAAAGAGCAGGACGTGCTGGATCATACGGTAACAGTATGTTTAGTTTTATAAAAACCTCCAGCCTGGCTTCCGGGGCAGCTGTACCGTTTTACATTCCCACCAGCAACGTAGGAGCGTTCCTCCTGCTGGGCATACTCATGTGCATTTGACGTCGTCAATGTGCTGGAGTCGGGCCGCTCTGATAGGTGTGGGCGGCATCTCACTGTCGGTGAGTTTTCTTTTTGGTTTCTTCTTTACCTGAGGTGTCATTGACATACAACATTATAGGAGTTTCAGGTGTACAACATAATGATTTTGTACTTGTATATATTGTGAAATGATCACTACAATAAGTCTAGTTAACAGCTGTGATCACACATAGTTACAGAATTTTTTCTTGTGACGAGAACTTTTAAGATCTACTTACTCTCTTAGGAAGTTTAAAATGAGCCGTACGGTATTATTAACTAGAGTTGCCATGCTGTACATTATATCCTCATGATTTATTTATTTCATACCTGGAAGTATGTACCTTTTGACTCCCCTCCCCCATTTTGCCCCACCCACCCCCTGCCTCTGACAACTACCAGTCTGTTCTCTGTGTCTACGACCTTGGGTGTTTTCGTTTTGTTTTGGCTTTTTGTTTTGTTTTAGATTCTACATATAAGTGAAACTCCAAGGCATTTGTCTTTCTCTCTCTGATTTCTTTCACTTATCATAAAGCCTTCATGGTTGTTACAAATGGTAAGATTTCATTCTTTTTTATGGCTGAATAATGTTCCAGCATGTGGGGGGGTGTGAGTGTGTGTGGGTGAGGGTGATGGGTGTGTGTGGGTGTGTGTGGGGGTGGGGGTGGTGGGTGTGTGTGTGAGGGTGATGGGTATGTGTGCAGGGGGGTGGTTGTGTGTGGGGGTGGGGGTGTGTGTGGGGTGGGTGTATGTGGGGATGGTGGTGTGTGGGGGTGGTGGTGTGGGGGGTTGGGGGGTGGGTGTGCGGGTGGTGTGTGTGAGGGTGATGGGTGTGGGGGTGGTGTTGGGGGGGTGGGGGCATGTGTGCGGGGTATATCTCACATTTGCTTTACCTATTCATCCACGAATGGACACTTAAACGTTGTCTCCATATCTTGGCTGTTGTAAATACTGCTGCAGGAAACATAGGGGTACATGTACCTTTCTGAGTTAGTGTTCTCATTTTCTTCAGACTAAATACCCAGAAGGGGAACTGCTTCATCGTATGGTAGTTCTATTTTTAATTTCTGGACGAACCGCCATACTGTTTCCCACAGTGGCTGTTCCAATTTACAATCCCAGCACGAGGTATACACAGTGCACGATGGGTTCCTTTCCTCCGCATCCTCACCAATACTTGTTATTGTCTTTTTGATGCCAACAGGCGTGAGGTGATACCTCACTGTGGTTCCGATTTGCACTTGCCTGACGATCCACAATGTTGAACATCTTTTCACATACCTGTTGCCCATCTGAATGTCTTCTTTGGAAAAATGCTTATTCAGGTCCTCTGCCCATTTTTTAATCAGATTTTTTTTTTTTTTTTTTGCTGAGTTGTCTCTCTTTATATATTTTGTGTATTAACTCCTTACCACATACATGATTTGCAAATATTTTCTCCCATGTAACAGGTTATCTTTTCACTTTGTTGATGGTTTCCATTGCTGTGCAGAAGCTTTTTAGTTTGATGTCGTCCCAACTCATTTATTATGTTTTGGTTGGCTTTGATTTTGGTGTCAAATCCAAAAAATCACCACCAAGATCGATGTCAAAGAGGTTACCACCTGTTTTCTTCTAGGGGTTTTATGGTTTCAGGTCTTACATTGAAGTCTTTAATCCATTCTCAGTTGATTTCTGTGTATGGTATAAGATAGTGGTCTAGTTTCAGTCTTTTGCATGTAGCTGGCCAGTTTTCCCAACACCATTTATTGTAGACACACTGTTTTTCTCCCCATTGTATATTCTTGCCTCCTTTGTCATAAATTAATTGACCATATATGTGTGGGTTTATTTCTGGGCTCTCTATTCTGTTCCACTGAGCTCCGTGTCTCTACCATACTGTTTTGATTACTATAGCTTTGTAATATGGTTTGAAATCAGGGTGTGTGATGCCTCCAGCTTTGCTCTTCTTTCTCAAAATTGCTTTGGCTCTCTGAGGTCTTTTGTGGTTCCATGGAACCACTGTTGTTTTAATTTGGATTTCCCCGATGACATACCACGTGGAGCATCTTTTCATATGCTTATTTGTCATATACATATATTCTTTGGTGTATAGCCAGTTATCAATTATAGTTGTTACATATATATTTTATTGTATGTAAATGAGGAGAGTGATCAATGTTTCTTTGGACCTTGCCTGGAACGAATGCATCACCACAGTTCTTGGAGGGGGAGGGAAAGGAAGGGGAGAGGAGATAAAGAGACGCAACTGTGTCGTCCCACAAGAAGAGCTGAAAACCTGAGTAGACTCTTAAACTAAAACATGAAAAAAAAGTACCTGAATTGTAAATGTCCGTAATTTTCTGAAAGGACGATACGCTGGTGTATAAAGAAGACTTGACTGGAATCACAAAGTCTTTGTTCCAAACTAGTGGTCTCAAACTAACAGGGGGGGGGCGGTGGAGGGGGACAAGCAGTTAGAGAATGAATCTGCCCAGTGAAGGAACAACGACTCACCCTGCTTATCAGGCAGCCGAGGGCCCGCTGCTGCTTCGCTCCAGCTGTGGTCGGGGAAATACATACCCCGCGTTGCCACACCACCTGATTTGTTTTAATAGCCATAAATTTCAATTTTTACACAAAGTCAACTGTTTTTAAAGCGGTAGCAACTAATTTAAAAGTGCTGTGTGGTTGCAGGGCTCTGGGACCAAGCGAACACATTCAGGACGGATGCTGTCTACCCCTTGCTCCGCTAAGTGGCTCTGGGTCCTCTCCTTGGGGCTGGTTCCTTATCTGAAAAACACGTGTCCAAGCTTTTCTTGGCACCCGTCGCCTCTTCTGGTCCTCTTAGGTAATAAATCTCTTTACTTGTGAAAAAACTAGAAATGTTAATTCTCAGTAAGCTAGAGCACTGAACAATACCAAAGTCACACAGGACAGTGTCCAGATGCTGATGCAAACCTGAGTCTTAGTGACCTGATTGCTAATTCTGGAGTCGAATTTACCTACAGAAGTCTGTGTGGTTACATATGCCACATCTAGTTAGGGGCACAACCACCAAACAAGAAGAGACAGACAGTAATTTTCCATTTTTGAGAGGTATGCTTCCCGGTGGTCAAGAACACCCCGTGCAGCCAGCATGTGGCCTGGGGTCGAGGCCAGGTCCCCACTTACTCACTGTGACTTACGCAACTTACTTAAGGTCTGTTTGCCTTGATTTTCTCACGTGTAAAAATGGGCATCACAGTTCCTACCTCATTGGGTAATTACGAAGGTTAAGTCAGTGTAGAGCTTAGAATAGTGTCTGACACAGAGGAGACATCCTGAATTAGCTGTTGTTATCCCTACTAGCATAAGACATGTTAACAGCTGATCCATCCACCAAATCTTCTCTACTGGTTGGGCTAGCATTTTACTCTAAAATATCTAAAAGAAATGAAACCCAATCTTCATCCTATCAAGATCAAAATCAATGGTTTGCCTCCACAACTCCACTGGCAACTTGTGAATGAGGACCTAACAGGCCACGATTCATAGAAATCTAACAGAGGTCAACTTAGGAAACGCGGGTCAATGCGGTGGAACAGGGGCCATTCGGAATCAAAGGGTGTGAATGTCCCCATCCTCCCTTTCCACCCCCTTGTGATTAATTAACGGCCTTACCGCATCCACCCACCAGCTGGATCCTAGCTCATATGCCTGACCCCAACCGAGGACTACAACAGTATAATGAAAACTGTGCTTCTAATTGTCCGGCGGCGATCATGGCTCGGCTAAGAAAGGCTCTTTTCACTCTCCTCCTTTCTGATTAACTAGATGGCTTTATAAATCCCCTTAATAAGTTCATTTGTGTAACCCAAGGCGAGCTGCCCTTCCTTCCTGCTGCTGAGAGGGCTCAGCTGCTTATCTTTGGATGTGACCCATCAAAAGAGAATTGTTAAAAAATTTTTTTAATCTGCTAAATTGACAAGTACCACTGATCTCACATCTCCCCCAATTTCGCGAGGTTTTCCTATATCATAAAGGAAGTCCAAGTGCAGGCGGTCAATTGAGAGACTAGCGGTAGTCTTTTCTAGTTCATAAAAAAGCCCTTATGACTGTCTCATAAGCAGCGGATTCGGTAATTACCGACGGGTCTGGGTAAAGTAACTAATATTTACACAGATTTTCTTCGTTCTAAATGGTTTTCACATGCATTGTCTCATTCAGCCCTCCTGACACCTCTGTCCCATCGTACTATTGTTGGTCTCATCTTACGAGCAAGACAGCTGAGGCACAGAGAGGTCAAGTAACGTACACAAGATCACATGACGACGGAGTGTTAGACATGGGCTTGCCTTCCGGTCTTGTGATTTTAGATCGAGTGCTTTTCCCCGGATAACACGTGGGCCAGCGATCCACCTGTTGTCTTTCAACCCCACACCTGCCCCACAACGCTTTGTGCTACCAGGGCCTGGAGTTCGCAAACTAAATTTCCACATGCCTTTCCCAATCGTCCTCCCATGTGGTTCGGCTAACTGGAGGTACAGGTGGGCAACAGGACAGCGTGAGGAAGACAGAAGAGTCCTGGTTTTGATGGCAGCTGCTGTCGTCGCAGTGGGGCCGGTATGATTCCGGACTCCAGCAGCCCAGGAAAGGGACAGCCCTTTTTTATTCGTTCCAACCCTGCTTGCGAGAGCACCTCCTGAGTAGAGCCAGCAGCAAATGCACCTGTCTCAACCTGCATGCAGAGTGGGAGCAAGCTCACGGCCTCCGGCTCAGAGATGTCAGCTGCTTCTGGTCTAAGGATCACCCTTCCGTCTGCTTGCAACATCCCTCCCTCTCTTTTCTGCGGCTCCAGCCTTTCCAATCCATTCGCTTAATCCATTGTTTAAAATACCTAACGTGGCTTCCATTTGCCTCTGTACCTGCTCTTATATACATGGACCTGCTATGTGACAACCCTTTGGGAGAAGGATGTAAAGCAGAAGATGTTGCCCGTGCCCTGACAAAATGTGTAATCTCTCTGGGTCCTAGAACTAACACATTTGAACCAAGAGTAAACAAGGCAAAATAGATTCAAGGGCTGACGAGGTAGATGGCAGACCATGTGTGCAGTGGGGAAAAGTACTTCATCACAACCTCTACTTGCTCAGTGCACGGACTGGGACCCACACTTGTGCTTTTCGTCCTCTGGCACGCAGGCATGTCTGTTCTCAGCCAGTCCAGAAGCAGCCCCGCGGCCAGCCCGCCCTCTGGTCTTCCGAATCACTTCCCCTTTTCTGGACATGCTGGGTTTATACTTCCTGCCCTGAAGCCAAGTCTGGTGCCAAGTTGTCTGCTCTATTCTTGTTCAGTTTCCTGTTCATTAACTTCTGGCTCATTATAACATTAGCATCCCTTAACCCACATTTGCATCACCATACATAAGAAACTTTTTGTCTATAGCAAAAAGGGCCACGATTACTACACATCTATAATTTGGGACAGAACTATTAATTACAACAGGGTTAAGAGCAGGAGAAAAAGTGATTAGATGACTGTTAGGCTGTCCCATTTTTTCAGCCCTCATTAGATCTATCGGCTTCACTTTTTTCTCCTCTAAAATCAGAGAATTCTCTATCATGTGGGATTGAGTTTTATTTATTTTTAAAACAACTCCTCCTTACTGAGGGCTTACTCTCTACCAGGTCCTTTGCATATGTTTAAGTCTCTTCCATTTCTCCCAAAATGAATGTCTTCCCATTGTACAGATGAGCAAAGTGAGGCCCACAGGGGTGAAGTTATTCCTCCATGTTTCTTACTTGCTACTGGCAAAAGCAGGACTCACGCTGTCTGGTTAGGCTGTCTGCCTCTTGAGCCTCTGCACTTGAAAACAAGCGAAACCATCCCTGTTTCCATGGGTGGAGAACAGCGTCTGCGACAAGCACCACGGCACCTCTGTGGTCGCTGTGCCACGCTGTGGTCACTGTCCTATGTCGGGGGATGGCATCACGGGACAGAGCCTCCTCAGGGCGCCGAGGACAGGCTTAAGCAAACGGGCTCCAGAGCAGTTTAGCTCCTCTCTGGGTTATCTCGTGGGATTCTGCACATGACTTTATTTGAGAAGGGCTCCCCCGAACTTGGCGAGGGAGCGCGCCGAGCTGGCACGGAGCTCCCAGAGGTGGTCCACAAGTTGCAAAGGCTAACTCTCTGTTTCACATCGTTACCGATGGCAATCTGCCCTCTGGCCTGATGCCCTTTCACGCCCTTCAAAATCTTCAGAAGGACCGAAAAAGCAGGCAATGGGACAACCACAGATTTTCAAGCAACTGGCATCCTTCTATCCCTACAACTAGTGGACAAGACTGGATTTCCATAAAATTAGGGAATGGGAGAAGTGTCCCCATTGTGCTCTCCATTTGAACACTTTTTCTTACCAGGTGTAGCTTCTCTCTCTCCCACCAGGCACTGCACATCCTGCTATCTTTCCCTGGGAACCCAGAGCTGAACTACGGAGCCACTAAGGCATTACCTACAGATGAGACCTCAGGGGTTTCACTTCGGCAGGGATCAAAGCTTGAAGTCCCTGGCATAGGGGACATTATATAGGCACTTCAGGTTGCCCCCCCTGCCCCCCACGTCCGATGTGATCGAAGCAATAGCCGCGTAGTAATTATAGAATGGAACCAAGGAAACGAGGTCTGGCGGGAGTTTAGGTACCAGCCAGTAGGCTGGGGTACGTTTTTAAGAGAGAGGGAGGTTACAGGGGGGTTTCCTAGCCTCCTAGCCCCCTAGCCTCCTGAAAGCACCACACGAACGCAGTGTCACGGCAGGCCTTGGGGGTTCACAAAGATTTTGACTGTATTGATAGGAAACACGCTGGCTTCGTTGTTCATACCACAAAACACAGACTCAGCGATTGCGAGACTATTAGGAATATTGTTCTAACTCATATGGTCTCTTGTGGTTTTACAACTAGTAAATTAAATGAATTATAGGGGAAAAAAAAAACCTCTAAAAAAATGATAATCCCTCTCCCCAAGTAATCTGTTTCCTGTCACCAGTATAGAAACTACTATGTCGGGGCGCCTGGGTGGCTCAGTCGTTAAGCGACTGCCTTCGGCTCAGGGCGTGATCCCGGTGTTCCAGGATCGAGTCCCACATCAGGCTTCTCCGCTGGGAGCCTGCTTCTTCCTCTCCCACTCCCCTGCTCTGTTCCCTCTCTCGCTGGCTGTCTCTCTGTCACATAAATAAAAAAAATCTTTAAAAAAAAAAAAAAAGAAACTACTATGTCTTTGGCAGAATCCTCAATGGTATTTATATCTTGAGCAATGCAGTATTTTAATCTAAAAGAGAGCACCAGGCAAAAAATTGAATGTCTTTGAGGACAAGGGTCTTTACTTACAATTTGTGTGTCTGGGCCCGTTGAGAGTGTCTTCTGTGTCACTGCCAGGAATTCGTCACCAGCCAAATGCCCAATCAGTTTTTGTAAACTTATGATTAGCTTTCATCCCAACAAAGCCCGTGTTTGTTACTAGGATACTCGCTTCTCCAGCTACTGGTTCAAGGATCAGTGACATACTTCAAAGATTTTGGGAACAGTTTCTGTTCTTTGCGAAGAGCATTTGTTCTCCGAAAAACAAATGCTAGATTTGTTCATTTGCTCCAAAGAATGAGAGGAACATTTCTTTTGATTGTTTTCCAGCCCCACCTCCGCATTCAACCATGGAAAGCCACACCACCCTTTCCTCCAGCTAGCAGAAGCTGTGAGTAAGCGGAGGTCCACACGGTGACATTTCTGAACCTTGGGAAGTCACTGTTACACCAAAGTGAGGCAGGACTTATGCAGCTAGTGACATTATCTGACAAAGGGCCGAAACCTTGAATTTCCGTAAGTCTTCATTCATTCATTCATTGAGCAAATTAAGCACCCCCTACGTGCCAGGCGGTGAGATACGTTCATGATACATTCATGAACACAACAGGCAAAAGTTCCTGCCCTCGTGGACTTTACGCTCCGGTGCAGGGAGACAGAGAGCAACAAAACATAAATCGTTAAGTTATATAGTTTGCTAGGCAGTAAGTACCAATAAGAAAAAAATACTACTAGAGAGGGAGACGGGTTTCTAAGTTTGTGCGTGAACGTGCACGTGTACAGGTAAACTTGCTCTCCACGGGACCAGAAACCAGCTCACCAGAAAGTGGTATTTGAGCAAAGAGCTGAACAGGCAGCAAGCAATGAGGATATACACAGGAAGAGTGCACCAGACAGAGGGAGCCGCTGTGCAAAGGCCCTGAGGCAGGAGTGTTCCTAGCCTGCTCAAGGGCCAGTGAAGAGCCAGAGTACCAAGCCCAGAACCAGGGAAGAGGGATCCGAGTGAGGCCAGGGTAAGGACTTGGTTTATACAGACTTCACTAGGATACAGAGAAAGGTAAGGAATATCCCAAATGAAACACTTGGAAATAAAGAGATAATACAATGAAATACAAATTTAAATAAAATGCATGTTGCAAAGCCATACTCTATTCCTGATGATCGTATTTCAAGAAAAAAATACATATGTATCATGATCCTTGTCTAAAAGGCATCACTGAAATTATTAGAATCTAAGTAAGTGGGAGATTGATGAGTAGAGAGTTCTACTGTGTGGTGATTTAAGGGATTTGTGGGCCAGGCTCCCCTGTCCAAAACAGAGAGAAGCTCGGTGTGGAATTACACTGTTTGGATTGAATGAGAGGATTTCATTTCCCTTCCTTTAGATCGTCAGGGCCATTTCTCTTCTAGATTCTTCTGTTAAAACACAAACACCGGGGGCGCCTGGGTGGCTCAGTCAGTTAAGCGTCTGCTTTCGGCTCAGGTCATGATCCCAGGGTCCTGGGATCGGTCTGGAGTCAGGCCCCCTGCTCAGAGGGGTGTCTGCTTCTCCCTCTCCCTCTGCCTCTCTCCCCTGCTCTGTCTGTCTGTCTGTCTGCCTCTCAAATGAATAAATAAAATCTTTAAAAAACAACAAACAAAACAAAACACAAACATTGGGTCAGGATGGGAAGGGGGGGGAAGAGGAGGGGTCACGTCTAGGGCAGGTATCAGGTCACTTCTTTTGCAAAGCAGCAGCAGTGAGCTGCCTTTGAGATGCTGAGTGACCAGCACCTGCAGAGGCTCCCCTGGACGAGATCTAGGAAGGGAGAGGTGGGATTGGCGGTTGGGGGGATGACAAGGTACAAAACGCAAGTTCCATTCATGCAGACAAATGTCATACCTATGAGCAAACCACACTGACGCCAAAAATTTCCAAAACCTTATTATTTTTTTTTTCAGATATAAGCCGTGGCACTAGGGAGAAGAATGCCGAGCACTGCTATTAAACCACCTCGCTTCGGGGCGGCATTTCCAACCACGTTGCATCAATTGGCCTGGAGGTTTTTTCTCTTTCTGTCGCAGTCATTTATTCTATACAAGGCGCACGGACGTGGAATGGATATTTAGAACCACAGGGGCAGTGTAACAGCCTTGACAGCCTCTAAATTTATTATTTGATGTGAATGGGCAGCAAGGTAACAGCTTTGACCTCCATACGAGACCTTAGTTGTCCCGTACACACAAGCGCACTGACCAGGACTCCCACGGCCAAGGGCTTCCCTTGGGAACTAATGAAGCGTTCCGGTGGGCACCTCTCCCGCTCAGGCAGAGGTGTGGTGGTGAAGCACAGAGCTCTGGAATTCGACTCCCTTAGTCTGAATCCCTGCTCTACCATTCACTAGCCGTGTGTTCACGGGTGATGTGAACCTCAGTTACGCCATCTATAAAACAAGGACAGTTACTGAGAGGATGACATGGGATAACACATGCCAAGTACTTAGAACACGTCTGGCGGGGGCGCCTGGGTGGCGCAGTCAGTTGAGCGTCTGCCTTCGGCTCAGGTCATGATCCCAGAGTCCTGGGATTGAGTCCCAGGTCTGGCTCCCTGCTCAGCGGGGAGTCTGCTTCTCTCTCTGCCCCTCTCCCCCATGCTCTCTCTCTCTCAAATAAATAGATAAATGATAAAAAAAGAATATGTCTGGCACTTGATAAGCCTCATAAATGGTGCCTGTTTTTGCAGGAGAACATACTGGTTTTCAGAATAAGTCTTACTGGGAATACTCAGTTCCACTATTCATGGATGACCATCTGCATACAAATTTAATACTTCCACAAACTTCTCTTGACCTATTGTATAGGCACAGGCTTGAAAAAAACCAAACCTGATATATTAAAAAAAAATACTGCTTTGGACACATTTTGATCATTCTCAACTGTTATTATAATACCATGTTAATTTTACCTTATTAAAAATTGAAGAAGGGCCATCACCATTGGGAAGACATTAAAATATATGAAATTAAACTAATTTGTCTTTATGGGATTGGACTTAGAGGAGCTCAGATGCTATTTTTATAATAAACATCTATTTTCTAAAAAGGCCATCATGTCATACCTTAGGCCAACAAAACGGAGAAGCATCAGACAAATGCATCCCCGGGTAAGCTTAGACCTTTCAAGAAAATAACTTGCTCCCTGTTGCTTGCGCTCCCCTCCCGGCAACACTGAAACAGGAACAGGTCAAACCAGTAGTTCCAAACAAGAATGGCTTTGGTCTACCCTGGTTGAGGCACACAGGCCAGGAGGAAATAAAATTTGTATCAGATCTGGCTTTACAACTTAGAGTGTTCTTCATTTTCTTTCTTAATTTATTGTGAAATTGAAATTATGGTGCTGATTCTGCGGTGCTAAAATACTTTAGGAAACAGTAGACACTCAAGCAGGAAAAAGGAATGTCTTTACATTAAAATACTTTGGGCCGAAATATAATACTGTCAACTCAGCCACAGAAACTCTGCTTTTTTTTTTTTTTTTTTAAAGATTTTATTTATTTATTCGACAGAGAGAGAGACAGCCAGCGAGAGAGGGAACACAGCAGGGGGAGTGGGAGAGGAAGAAGCAGGCTCCCAGCGGAGGAGCCTGATGTGGGGCTCGATCCCATAACGCCGGGATCACGCCCTGAGCCAAAGGCAGACGCCCAACCGCTGTGCCACCCAGGCGCCCCAGAAACTCTTCTTTAAAAAACAAAATCGGTTTTACTTTACATTTTATTCTGGGAACAAATTTTACTTCGATTGAATATATATTTGGATGGAACTAGATTGCAGTGACTCATAAAATCGCCTTAAAAATAATTCTTTACAACAATAAAAAAGGAAATTGTAGAAGATTCTCTATATTCTCTAAATAGAGGTAAAACATTAATTACAATGAAGGAGTATACGAGGCACAGCTCTATAATGCCGAGAAGAGAAAGCATAATTTTGATTTTAAAAAATGAATTTAAATTGTAACGAACTCTCTAACATCACTTGCAAAGAATTCTACATAATCTGAACAATTTAAAATTAGTGCTCTTGTCTATCCTCACAAACATTTCCCGTTCCTTTTATCAGGAAGCGAATTACTGACTGAAGGTAAATGTAATTTCATTATAGATGCCAAAGTGTGTTATAGGCCAGCCAGATTGAAGACAATGCAAGTAAAATGTGGCAAACAAATCAGAAGGGTTTTTCCATAAAATTTACAGAAATATTTAAAAGTATTAATTTTCCAGAAAATAGGTTCCAAGGCCCACGTGGATCACCAGTATGACTTCTAGAACAGGAACTGATGAGGAATTGGTACCAGGCACCCAGGGGCCATCAGCCACAAGACTTAACCTTAACAGCTAGAGCCGCAGAAGGAAGCAGGCTGTGGGACGCCCCCCCCCCACCCCACCATGCATGAACCACATAACTGCTTACTCTCTCATGCTATGATTCTGGAATAATTGAAAGGAGTGCCACATCAGATTTGGGGGCTTTCTCTGCTTATCCTATGTACATGAGAAATAAACGGAAACTTAGGTAATTTTCCTATTTTTTAAAAACTACAGTTCTTCTCCATGGCATTGACTGAAGGGAAGATGAATGGCCCGTGGTATGAGTTTTGATTACCCAGGAGCTCAAAATAAAATATTTATGAATATAAATTATGATTTGGGCATTTAAAATTATGATTTGAGGCATTAATGATGCCAGAACTTGTCCATAAGTACACATGAATTCCCTCTGCAGCCAATTCATCACTTTAGGACAAAATTTCTGAACCTCGTGATTCATCTTAGCACATGCCCTCGGGTTAGGCCGTTTTTCATCTACAAATATGAAAGAATTATTAAAATGGAAATGTTTCTTGGAAATACCACCTTAGTCATTTGGCACGTGTCTAAGTGATCTCCCTTCCAGACAGTGACCACGGGACAAACGAAACCGCCACCACAAACGTAACCAGCACAGAAACAAAGGAGCTCTTTCCCCCCTTACACTGGACTCAAATGTGTCTGCTTAGTAATAATGACATATTGTCCCATGTTATTGCTTCAGAAAAATGTTTCCAGTGACCCTTGGGAATGCTATGTACTGTTTTCCTTCAAGTTTTGCCCTTGGCAAAATTTTCTTTGTTCGGATCGCTCTCTGAGAAAGTCATTTCAGTCTGAATTGTGTACATTCTAGGTCTTTCGGTTAATAAGAGTTTTTGACCTTTTGGTTTCTACAGCCAGTTCTTCTCTTGGGCATGATTGATGGCATTAATTCTTCTAGCATGTGATCCGTGGGAAACCACCCCCACCTCCTTCAAATAAGTGTGCGGATTCTGAGGACAACCTGGGATGACCAGTTGACCAGTTATCAGGGCCGCCATCACAGTTAGAGAACTGTTCTGGAGACGGAACCCACCTAAGGCAGAGACGTCTCCACTGAGCTTGTGTTCAGGGAACCACGGGGCAAAAGCTTAGCTGGGTTTAAAGAAGACAACGAAAGGCAAGGCTCTGCTGTTCTCCAGCTGCAGTTGCTTGACTCCTGCCTGGCATGTCTGCTTGCCATTCTCGAGGCCTCTCTCCTCATTTGGGGGTCTCTGTCCTTATGCACCCACCACGGCCCTAGCTTTCCTACCTGCTTTCTTCATCTTTAATGGGGTTTCATGAAATTTTCCTCACATACTGATGTCAAATGAACTTTCTCGAAACAATGGTTGGGCAAATGTCACTTCTCACTCAAGACCGTAACGGGTTCATCACTGAACATAACTCAAACTCCATACGGTATATTCATAATCCCATGCACCTCAGAAAGCCTATTCACGACAGAACCCTGTCTTCTTCTCAGAAGCAGCCCTTCTGCCTTTTCTAGTCCACTCAGTAGCACCACCAACCACCCAGTGTCTCAAGCCAGGGGTCGGGCCTTGCTTTTCCTCATTTCTCATTCCTAACTGGCAGACGGGTCTATTCACTAGGCCAAAAACTGTCCTTTCTGTGGCCCCTCTGTGAGGACCCTGAGTCAGATCCCCCAGCTTAGCAGGTCTCAGCCCCTGCAGGTTTCCGGCTTCCAATTCCACTCCCGTGCGCTAGGTACCAGGGCGTCTGTTCCAAGCTCAGAGCTGATCGTGTGACTCCCTTACTCAAAATCCGTACGTGGAATCCCACAGCCTCTCCCAGCCTCCTGGCCCAGACAATACTCTCCAATGTGCCTTCACAGCACCTCCGACCTCTCCTCCTTCGGTCACACCAGGGCATCACAGTGCACCGACCGCACGGCTTCGAGGGGAATCTACTGTGATTCTGCTCCCAGCGGGGCCGTCCTGCCTGCAGGATGCCTCCTCATCCTCTCTGTTCCCCTTCCAGCATCTTCCTGCTGCCCCCATGCAGAGCAGTCACATTTGCCTCTGTATCATCTCACACTACACACACACACACATAAATATATACACTGCTATTATTTGTACTTCTGGGGGGCTGATGACACCATGCTCTCACTGTGCTGGATCCACTCCACGCATAGCTTGCTCGCCAGCCTTTGATGGTGTCTGAAACACAGCAGCTCATTCATGAAGGAATGAATGAACAACTGTTTATTCATTCATTAAAGAAAGAAGGAACAAACACCTCTCCAAAGTCACTTCCAACCACTTCTTAGTTAGGTCTACTTTGTGCTCTAAATTTATCTGTTTTTTCCTTTTGCCATGCCAATACCATGCTTATCTCCCTCTCCTCCTCAAGACTTGGCCATTTCCCCCTCTGGAATTGCTTGCTTTCTTTCTTTCTTTCTTTCTTTCTTTCTTTCTTTCTTTCTTTCTTAGATTTATTTATTTGAGAGAGTGGGGGGGGGGCAGAGGGAGCATCTCAAACAGACTCCCCGCTGAGCGTGGATGGGGACGTGGGGCTCGATCTCACACCCTGAGATCACAACCTAAGCCAACCGTGAATCACGACCTGAGCCAAAACCAAGAGTGGAATGCTCAACGGACTGTGCCACCCAGGTGTCCCCCCCCCACACACACCTCTGGAATTTCTGCTCTTTTTTTTATTTAAAATTTTTCTGAACTAGTTTGAGAACCATTCTTCCTTCAAGGATCAGTTCAAGTTCAAATCAGCCATAGCTCTTTGTCAATGTCTATCTAGTGGTCACCGTTCCTTTGACCTCCCCGAGCACTTTCAGCCTGTGCATTTAACAGTCAGTAATGCTACCCTGTGCTTTCCTTTGATGTGCAGGCCTCCGACACACGTGTGCAGTGAGCAGTCGATTCCTATGTATATAACTAAAGAGTAGGAGTCCCTGAAGGGCGAGAGCCATAGTTCATAATGCAGGCTGCATTCGCAGAAACCCTCATGATTCCCTGTATGTAAAAAACAATCAATAATGTTTGTTAATGAAGATGTCAGCAGATAGGCACTATATGTAGGTCTCTTAAGTAGTATTTTATTTGTATTAATGAAACCCAAATAAGTGCAGAATAAACTCTGATTTCTTCTCAATAAAGTGGTGAGATTCTAGAATCAGGTATCGGCCATGGCCCCATAGGTCCTTTGGTGGTTACTGCACATTCTACTTGTGAAAAACTGTGTTTGGCTCTCAGCTGAGGGGAATGTGTTTTATGAAAGGAAGTCTTTCAATTGCTCACTCTTTGCAACAAAGATCTTTCCATGCCCTTCCGTGTCTACTCGAGCACTTACTGGATCAAGGCAGCTCCATTTCAGTAATGAAAGTAATTGGGACAGGGGCACCTGGGTGGCTCAGCTGGTTAAGCGTCTGCCTTTGGCTCAGGTCATGATCCTAGCGTTTTGGGATCGAGTCCCACACTGGGCTCCTTGCTCGGCGGGGAGCCTGCTTCTCCTTCTGCCTGCCCCTCCCTCTGCTTGTGCTCTCCCTCTCTGTCAAATAAGCAAATAAAATCTTTTAAAACAGTAATAATAATTTGGACAGAATCAGCAACTCCATTACAATGTAGATATTTGAAATCTACTTTCTTACTGAACTTGTGGGCTGCTCTATAGAAGAAAAATCCTGGTGTTCAAAGGTTTGTTTTCAGGAAAAGGAAAATGCCCATCAGTTTAACATAAAGCAGCTCTGGGTAACCAACAACGATTAGCAATACATTTGAAGACCTGGAGAGAAAATTAAGGAGAGAGTTTTCCCTGGGGATGACTTCTGGGTTTGGTACATGACAAGTATTCATTTTCATTCAACAAATATTAACAGAGGTGTGAGAGGCTAAGATGTATTTCTTTTTTTCCTACCCCTCTATGGCAAGAAAGCTTTTAAGAGCCTTCAAAAATATATACCAGTCAAATGATTTATTATTTTGCATAACAAATCAGTTTGAAGACCCTTTTTAAAATATATATATATATATTAAAGCATATCTGTCTTCGGATTCTCTAAAACAGGGAAATGTTATATAACAGAATATTTTACAGGACACTTGGAACTTTGATGTATTTTCCAGGTTATTTGAATAATTTAAATACAGTAGGTTTGTCTAGTTACATTTGTCAAATTCTTTCTCAGTTTCTTGGTTTTGGGGGGGGCGGGGTTTATGTGCTTGTTTTTTGGTTGGTTGTTTTTGCCCCCAGGAGCAAAGTCATTTGGGAAACTACATTAACTACATGCTCTCTGTGCTTACTGACAACAAAATAAATACAAACTTGCAGAAACCATTTCCCCGGCTCTCCTTCTCCACGTGGATTGTTCTCTGCTTTTCATTCTCTCCTTCCATAACCTGTTCCTATGGCCTCTCCTTCACCGGGCTAACAGCTTCTGTCAGCAAAGCTTTTGTTCACTACAGTATCAAAAGCTTTGCAGAAAAACGGATTAATCATGTTCACTGCGTCTCTTTGTTTACCCCTTCAATTCTCGTAGAATTCAAGCCCACTAAGAAAATGCATGTCTAATCACAAATGTGAAGTCCCTCTGGGTTATTTCGGTGCATTTCTCTTTTCAACATATTATATAATTAAAGGTTCTCTGACAAGTCAAGTAGATTGGTTTTCCCAAATATGTCTTCCACATCGTTTTAATGATTTAAACACATATCCCATGTACCTCGAGTTCCAAAAGAGAAGTTTATGTCTACCAACGCCAAGGAAGTGATTCCACATTTTACTTCTTTATTTTCGACAAATATTCCTTGTGAGACAGACGTCTAAGTATTTTTAAAATGGTAATTTGGGGTAAGATGTCATTAAGCAAATAAAGAAGTCATGTATTCTATGAACCGCCAAAGTAGACCTCTTTTAGTCTCATCACTGCTAAGTGTAAATGGAATAAAGAATCGTCACTGAAGTCTTATTCCTGAAAATATCAGAATGCCATCCTTCACCATTAATTTCATGCCAATAATTCAACGGGATAAATACTGGTGACTTCGCCACTTCTGTGTATAATAGTTCCATACAGTAATTCTTTAATACATAAAAGTCCCCACGTACTCAGGATGGACTTGCTCACTTTGCTTTTCCCAAAGTCAAAAGTAGTTTTTCTCAGTAACAGTGATGGTTTCCTCTACTAAAATATCTCATGGCTGGAGGCCTCAAGGCACAGTGGGTAACACCACTGAACCATTTCATCTACATTCGGATATTCTCTCATCATTTCAGAACATGGCTTTCTCATTACGTTGGTCATCTTGCTGAGAATTCTAGGGTCAGAAAATTTTTAAAGTAGCGGTACAGTTCTTATGTCAGAGGGGAAGGGGGTGGGGGAATAGGATAGACCGGTGATGGGTAGTAAGGAGGGCACGTATTGCATGGTGCACTGGGTGTTATACGCAACTAATGAATCATCGAACTTTACATCAGAAACCAGGGATGTACTGTATGGTGACTAACATAATAAAAATATCATTAAAAAAATAACAAGTGAAAGATACTAAACAAAAAATGTCACAAGCTCATCTTTTCCGAACAATCAGCCAGGCAGAACCGCATCAAGACGAGCCTTTCCAGAAACAATGTCTGTGAAAAGAGGCTGGACGGGAATCCATAAGACAGCAGGCAAAGTCACAACCCTGAATGAAGCCTCCTGGAAAGGGAATTAGCCTCGGTGGGCGGATGGGAATCCCTGTCTCTAGGAAGAGTGGGTTTCCAACCGAGATGCCAAGTTCACCACGTGTCTAATGGACCGTCCATTTGCATATCTCTTCCTGGATTATTCAAGTGGAAATTGCACTCTGCAAGGATTTGTAGCTTTTCCTCTTTCCAGAAATTTTAAGAACAACAAAAATGCAAGTCAGGGTGAAATCATCCACGGGATAGACAGAGGGCACCAAACATTTGTTCGGCCAGAAGAGCGCTCCTTCTATGAACTTCAGAGTTGACAGCGTCTCAGGCTAGATTATAGCGAAGGACACTTCTGTGAGAGGACGCTATTTCTGTAAAAGTCTGCTAGATCTGTGGTTTTATCCAGAACGGCACTGGTGTGAAATATACACACGCAAGACCCAGGCGCCAAGGGGCCCGTGTGAGCGCCGCGGCAGCCGGCGAGGAGGCCCGTCCCGCACACCTCAGGTGCAGTCTGGGCTTAGGAGGCATTGCAGGAACACATTAATCAACACGTTCCAGGACTGCATTAATCAACACCGCCGGTCGGCTGGCACGCCCATTGTTTAACCGTGCATGCTAACGAACGCGAAAGCGGCACTACGAATGCGGATTTCCACCGTGCTGCAAGAAACAAAACCCTTTTCACCACCGGCCCCATGCACCATATCCTACTCGACTCTCTCAATAGAAATCATTCTCTCCTGTATTCCTGCTAGTTTATGGACTTGCTTTCTGCCACAGTCAAGCAGAAACAAAGACGCTTTACAGACCAGCTAAGTTTGACAAAAGCTGTAGAAATGCCTTCTGCAGATATGAAAACTTGCAGCCTTCCAAGAGATTTTTTTTTCCTTCGCCTCACAAAACAGATGCTGTCGTGAAAGGCAAAATAAAACAAAACAAAACAAAGCAAAAAGAAAAAAAAAGAAGAAGTCCAAGCATCTATTTGTGTATGCAGTCAGATGTGACAGCAACATACTGCATCAGCAGCAGGGGCCTGAGCCGGGCCTCCTGCTCCACACTGGGCTTCATTTTCCTCCTGGGTAGTTCCCTAGATAACCCTCCTGTCAGGATCTGACTCCCTCCAAAAGCAGCCAGGGATGAAATGTCCAGATGCTGGAAGGAAGGTGTCTGCAACAGCACCCACACAACCTAGGCACCCATCACGACCTTTGTGTGTGCAGAGTTTGTGGACCTAGACGCTTAGGGCTTTCCGGTGTAATTTGACCCGGTAGGTAGCGGCCTACAAAGTTCGATAAACGTGAATTTTGGTCATGAGATCGCTGGACGTGAAGATCCTAAGTCTGAATGAGTCAGGGAAGCCATTTCCCATTATTCTTTTGCATGTGTTTCCTCTCAGGGGCAGAGTTGTCTCGGTCGAGGGTGCGCTTGCTGGGAACAAGGGTCACAGGGCAGTGCCCCCCTCCGGAGTGGCCCAGTTCTCCTCATTTCAGTGAGCCCCCCAAGTTAAAGGCCCGCCGATCCAGCCTACCTCCGCGCCGGCTCTCTAGCTCTAAGCATTTCACACTAAGTGTTTTAAACATTGAAGCTAGGCCAAAAGTGCTGGAGGAGAACAAATCTGACCCAGTAAGTATTTGCAAAGAGCTCTCTGCAAAGGTCACCGCGCCAAACCTCTGGCCTATATGTGCGAAGTCGTTACACGTGTCCTGTACGAGAGTGACTCGGGCGATTTTCTCCTTCGGGTTCCGAAGCAGATCTTTCTCCCCACCAGACCACAGCCGGAGGAGGGCCGAGGAATGCAGGACACTGGCAGGGCTCCTTCTACTGAGTCCCAGCACTGACTGTCACGGACACCAAAACACGCTGTGACCTTTTTCACCATTCTGCCACCCTTGCTTGATCTCACCCTTCCCACGACCTCCCATGAGAGGATGCCCACGTCCTTCTTCAGGTCCCTTTCTGAGCCTTCGGAGACAGCTCTCAGGCTGAACAGCTGGAGGAGTGGGAGGGGGACTGGGTGGGTTTCCAGAGGAAAATGGTGGTGTCTCCTAAGAATTATGAGGCCAGGATGCAAGGGGCAGAAGAACTTAATCAATGAAGGCCTCTCAGTCGCAGAGGCCAGAGGAACTCAGAGATAAACATCAGGACGTGTACTGTAATTCGGCCTCCCTACACGTGAGATTTAATATGCCCCCATCTGACCACAGGTCACAGGGTGTTACTCAGGGCTCCGCAGGGTAATGGGAAGCTGCGGAGAACACTGGGATGGAAGAACAGAATGTTCTCTCTCCCTCAGCTTCGGGGCTGAGCCCTCATTCCCTGCCGGTCGGCCGCGACCATGACGGAGGGACTGACCACGTGGGCCACCAGCTCACACAGCTGTGGGCACTGCCTTGAAATCGGGAGCGTGCCCTCATCCTATGCCAGGGGGAAGAGGGAGGAAGGCATTACCAAGAAAAGATGGTTCTGGTTTTCTAGCTGACCAAATACCTAATCAATTTTAACTGGGATAAAACCATAAAGAGGCGAATACCCTTAGCTTAGATTTAGATCTCTGTCTTGGTTTCTGTCGGTCCCAGGCTTCCCTGGGAAGCCTTTTCCTCATGTGCTTTTCATCTCTCCTTCTGTGAGGTGAGTATCCCTTTTGTGGGTGGTGGGTCTCCTAGATTTATCTGGTGGCCGGTAACACGAGATAAAACTTCGCAGCTCTACAATGATCTTGTAGGACAAATTCTGATAGATCTCCTTATTGTTAAACAGTCTTAAAAACTGTAGTCCCCTTGTATTTTGTCATAAAATATTGATTCACATTTACAGATCAACTTAAATCTTTTTACTTACCAGTTCTATTATTATTTACTCAAAATATCAATAACACTACTACTATGTATACATAATTTTTTAAAAGTTAGTGCTATGAGTCCAAGGAGAAGAACAACTTTGGAATCAGCAACCAAAACCAATCACTAAATGACTCCAATAACCTGTCAGGTTCTCCTCTTCATATAGCTTGCCCAATGGGAACGTCCCTTAAGGTACAGCAGGGCAGGATTCTTCTTCCGACTTATTATGGTTCCAAGCAGGACCAAACTCACACAAATGCAGGAGAGCTCTAGAAAACCAGGTATACAGAGAGATTTGAGGGGCACTCCTCCCCCGCCCCCCAACTCTGGTTGCTTCTAGAAATTCCACCATTAGCTGTCCTGCATTTTTGCCCAAGGTTTTCAAGCCAGGTAGAAGAGATGGGGAGAATTCTTTTCCTTGGAGAATTTACACATCGGTGTTAATGATAAAGGGGAACGTGGTCTGAATCCGTGACTGGATATCAATCAGCACAGCTAGCACTTTCCAGAGAGAAGGAAGTGGGTGTGGAAGTGCACACTCACAAACCACGGTTCTGGTTCTTCACATCTGGCGGATACCACGGCACACTAGTGAACATGGGAAAGACGACTGAAAGCTCCAAGTAGCTACAAAAAAACTTTCTTACTCTAAAGTCAGAGGCTGAACTCTTGCATAGCCTGGGGACATTCTGAATACAAGAGGGCTTCAGAATTTTGGGAAGTTTCAGGGCGTCTTTGTTTCAGGGACGCAAGGGAAAAAGAAACAGGGAAGACACTCAGGATTTAGTTTCGAGCAGATTAAATCATTCCCGAGGATAAAATGAGATATTTCAGTGGCTCTAAGAGAGCCTGACAACTAAAAGCTCCTTTAGTCATTTAACAAAAGACTAGCCAAAAAGATCCACGAAAAGAATGTACTGAGAAAGGTAGAATTGAACCTTTTCACTTGTGCCTCTAGAAGATAGAGATTTTAAGTCAAATAACTCTCACACAATGAATGAAAGACAAAACAGTGCAACTAGCCAGGAAAACGTCCCTAGCAACCGCAGGAGAGTGCCTTCGAAAGTGCGAGAGCCCTTATGGAGCTCTACCCCTGCCACCTTCCAAGGACACCTCACACTCCTTCCTGAGGTCCCTCCCCTTGCCTGGTCGTCATGCCTTTTCCCCTTTTACTAGAAACTACCACTTACAAGTAAGTTCCGGCTCATGCTGTCTTTCCATCTCTCCTAGGAGTCACACCATATATTATCTCCAGAAGGACTTGCCATAATATACTGCTGATTCGAGGGATTTATCATTGTAGGCCACTTTTACCTAACACCATTACTATTAATTTCCAATTCCCAACAACTGTGATTTGGGATATCCAGACTTCCGTGTCCCTGTGAGATTGGATGGGTCCTACTCCTCCATAGGTTTACCTTGCTGGCGTTATTTTATGAATTAAGGACCCTTGTTGGAGCGTGTATAGGTATATCGAAAAGTTATAGAGTAAATCAGTTTACCTTAACTAAGGGAGCTTTCTAGTAAAAGAGCCATTTATACAAAATGAAGGCTTTTTGGTATGGGTCGTGACTACTTAACTCAGCCATTTACTAGTCTTCACTAATGTTCACTTTTCAAGAACTCTTCAAAGAAGAACAAAATGTGTGCTCCTTGATTTGCAAAGCAACGTTCTTAGTTTCCGGGCTACTGATTTGGGGATTTCTGGGGGGTATTTTGAAGCACCGTAAGAATTAGCTATATGAAATCAGTTTTAATACAGCACAAAAGAAACAAATTCAACTGAGGCATGAATCATTTCCTCTGAAGCAGAAAACGACATCTGAATAGATTAATTTTAGCATTTCTCAAGGACAAGAGACAACATGCTTGCAAGATTTTCCTACCTCCAAATCTTGTAGACAATCTTCTTTTCATAATTAAAGTCTGAGAGAGTTTCTTTATTTGTTAAATAGAACCTAGGAGGGTAGAGGACTAAATGTCCGAACAATCATGCTCTCACAAATTCCTTATGAGATAGAGGTCTCTGAGCTATGTTCCAGATCTCCAAGGAAGATAGTCTTCATCAGGTTCAATACCATAACAGCTGGCTTTTCAGAAGGCATCATAGGCCTGGCACAGTTCATTCTAGAGCCGATAATTCAAAGTGACATAAATGGGAAAGGGGTGGGCAGTGGGGGTGGGGGCAATTGATTTACAAAGCAGAAAGCACATATCAAAGTAACATTTAAACTTTCCAAACAGACTTTTGTATTATTTGGACTTCACTGTGAAACAACAAAAATGATGTATGGATAAGTATGTTCTCGGGAGATTTTCTGATACCCGATTGAATCAAAACGAAAACTCTTGTCTTGTAAATGATTCCTTATCATTTTAAATCTTTAATTCCTTCAGAAACATATTGTTTACTAGCAATGCCTTCACTCTGCTGTCTATTTTCTGAACTTTATGATTCATGATTTAGTAAGGCAAAAATCTCATTACTATGGAAGGACAGGAAGGGCTGGTTTTCTTTCCCATGTATTCAATCCGTCTCCTTCGACAAGCAGTGTGATTAATGTTTTTGCATCTATAGTCCTAGTCCCCATCTTTCATCATGCTTTTTGGATTGAAAAGTATTAATTATGGCAATAATATTACATAATCATATCACTTTATGGTACGATTCCCTTCTTGACTAATTTAAACCTTCTCAGAAGGCAAACTCCTACCTTTAAAGAAGTTCTTCCTGTCTGAAGAAGTTGTCCTTTTAATTCTTTAAACCAGATGTCTTCTTAGCATCGCCCTGTGGGTCGAAGAGTGGGGGAAATGTTAACGTGACATTCATCGTCAATCATAGCAGACTGTCAATACATTAACTTCCATCCGACTCCCTGATGGGAAACACAATGACCAGGGGGGCCCTGTAAGGAAAGACAAATTATGAATAGATTTGCCAAAACACATCTCTGCTGGTTTCAATCAAAAGTGACACCAGAGAGTTGGCTAAAACTCTGATGACCATCCCCTTCATGCAACCCAGTCAAAAGCGACATGTCTGTTCCCTCTTTTCAGTTGGGGGGATGGAGGGTTTGTTTTTTTTTTTTGCAATGCGTGTATACGGTGTGGCTTAAATACTTTCTTGCTTATTACTGCTGTTATTCTTAAAATTTTTCATTTAGTAGAGTAGGAATTCTTTTGACTTTATTTGAAAGGCCCCAAGTTCTCAATGAGGGTCATAAAGAGATGGTGGGAGCAGCCAAGAGGAGAGGAGCCCCACCTGGACCGTGACAAAGGCTCAGCTATGGATAGCTCCAGAGTTTGACCGGCTCCAACTCCCCGCTCCTCAGCCTGAATGTTTCCTTTGCAAATATTCCAGCTGAGAAGTAGCCAGAAAAGGACAGTGTGGACAGGGAATGGGACAACTGCAGCTGAGCACATTAGGGTTCGTTTTTTTTAGACAACCAATTCAGTGACACCCAGGGTTTTCTAAGGGAGGATTTGTGGCTTTTTGGACTTCGGATTTTTGGAAACAGAAGTCATACTATCAGACCTCTGAAGAACCTTTCAGAGGAGAGAAACAAGTGTCAATTCAGGAACTCCCGACTGCATTGAAATATTAAGACAACTATGAATTGCAAAGTGATTCCATTAATAAAATAAAAAGATGTGTAATCATCAGATGTTCTTGTTTATGCATGTGTTATAAAATATTTTCTGTATTAAATTGCAAAAAGCTTTATCTTAGTGACATGCAAAACCACTCTTAATAGATTGTTCTTGGATCTCATGCAATGATATTTTATCAGGACAAAAAAATGTTGTTGAGGTTAATGACACTCCCTTATTAAAACCAATTTTAGAGTAATCAAGGTTTTCTTTCCTTGTTATTTATTCCCACTTTAAAAAAACTCTTTTGAGGTATGTAGGAAAGAGTTTGCAAGAATCTGAAGTCATGTCTACAATAATAACTCAATCCAACAAACATATTGAACATTTCATATATATCAGTCAATACACTGGATAAATATAAATGAGGAAAAAGTGTAATACACGAAAGCACCTTTACAGGTGAAAATTGATTAGGTCAGTATGTGGATGCTGTCTCCTTTCTCTCCTCCACCTACCCATCTCTCCATCTTTCCACCATCTCCCTCCCCCAGGGCAGCTTGGCTCTGCTTCTGGCTCTGCCCAGAACCTGAGGCCGATGGCTTAGCCCAGCGTCACAGGTGACATGAGAAAAACCCCTCCCTCTTTATGTTACTGAATGTGGGCCTTGGATCAGTCTTCCTCTTCACCACTGCAGTGTTAATGTCTGACATGGGTTTGGGCCTCAGGGACTCAGACCCTGCCTAATGGAGTACTTTGCTTCCAGGTCCTTCAATCTGGGGAAAGCAGTCTGTCACCTCTTCTAGCCCAGTGTAACAGAGCTCTGCACTGGGACCCAAGACGAAAGCCTCCGCTAATAATACATCGTTAACTTTGTCTTGCTTTGTCAATGTCCCCACCACAAGTATCTCCTTCGGGAACCTCAAAGGCCCAGCAGAATGTAGCATTCCTGGGTTGTTAGCCAAAACACAGTGCCACCCTTCACCTCCAAATCATCAAGCTAAGGCAAATGGCCAACTCAAAAGGGTAGCCCGCTCCTTCCTTCTTAAAGACTCTTCTAAGACAAGTTTTTGTGTGTGGCAAAATCCATAGAAACAGAAAGTGGTTCCGTTCGCTGAGCCAAGCCCTAAGGGCATCTCCACCCCAACTCTTTTGGTACCCCTCATCGTGTCTGCGACATCTGCACACATTGCTGGGGAGCTACTGCTGAAAATCGACATCACAGGTGACTGGAGGCTACAGCGAAATACTGAGAAGAGACTCAACTAAAGACACACGTCGATAGAGTTAATGTCGCCATAATTTTTACCTGGAAGAGAAAGAGAACTCACAGTTTGTGGGCTACTCCCACGTCCCAGACCTGGTGTACGGATTACGGGCGATGCAACTGCCTGTAAGTATCATAAGCGCTCTGACACGGAGGCAGAAACGCAAGCGTGGAGAGGTTCAGTAAACGACGCCACTCACACGACTCCCGAGGAATCCATCTGGAATATAACTCTGCTTCTGTCTGAATCCAAAACGTGTGCCTCTCCTACCTCCTCCCAAGGCTTTGACAGAAGCTAGGACGAACCTGGAGTGGGGTGCTACCGAGATTTAGGGGGGAGGGGCAGCGGAAGAGGAAGTTGTGGGAAGGCGTGGCCAGACGGATGGGAAGCAGGGAGGAAGCCAAGAGGAGTAGGGTCGGGGAGGCAGGAGGGTGGGCCACAGGGTTGAAACACGCAGGGAGGACGCACCAGAGGAATGGCCCCTGAGTCCCAGCTGGTGGCACCACCTCCTGTGGACCGCAGTTTACAGCTGTCAGCGACACTTCCTGCACTACCATTCCTATGCTCTTCTGCCAAGCGCACCCTTTATTAATAACGTTTCGTGGGAAAGGCAGGTCTGAAAATACCACTGGGTATGGGGTGGAAGAAGATATTCTTGAACACAAATTTTATTTTTTTTTAAATTTCAATTCAATTAATTAACATATACTGTATTATTTGTTTCAGGGGTACAGGTCTGTGAGTCATCAGTCTTATATAACACCCAGTGACCATTACATCACATACCCTCCCCAATGTCCATCACCCAGTTACCCCATCCCTCCACCCGCCTCCCCTCCCGCATTGAACATAAATTTTAAAGAGAAGTCAAAGGAATGTGGTTCTTTGAATAAGACTGAATCATTTTTAGTGTAATTCAATTCAGGGCAAAATGCCCTGAAAAGAACACACATGCAATTTTGCATAGGTGTGTTTTCCCATAGACATTGTGTGGGAAAACTATTTTATCTTTGCTTATATATATAAATGATAGCGTACAGCTTCATTTTTAACTTCCTTGTGATGACTGAAATCCCCCAAGCCTTTGCAAAGACCACCAAAAGACTACGTATTAATGGTATTACCATGTCAGCAATTATGCCAAACATTTCTAGGGAATGAATTTTTGTTACATTCATTACTCTTGCTTTGACAACTGTGTCAATAGGTTTTCATCACTCTGAAACACATTTAGGTTGACAGAATGGGGTAATACATCATTGCTAAGGATTATTTTTCCAATAACAAAGTAACAATTCAATTTCTTTTAACCAAAATACAATCAACTTATCCTATTAAACAAAACCAGTCCTAAGTCAAAAGGTCAAGATGAGATCTGATGTAATTTAAAAGTAGCCTTCAGAAAAGATAAATAAAATCTAGGTTAAAAAAATATATATATATGAAATATATACATATGAAATATATATATGAAATATATATATATATATATATATGAAACCCAAAGGCCACAGTACACACGATAAACCAATTACAATAAAAGTAATTCAATGGTGCATAAGTATGACATTAAAAAAATTCAATAATTCAAGAAAGTGAATACTTGTCTTAGCCACTCATGGAAAAATAATATAATGAATTTCCTAATCGCTCCAAAGGAAATCAAACTATTAACTGGCATGATTATTATTTTTTTTTTTTGCAGGATTTTGTTTTGTTTTCTTTTGGCCTGGTTTGGTTGAAAATGAGAACCTATAACATTCAATGCAACTGAAAATCTGTTATTGCAAACACTACCAGGTAAAAAGTAACAGCAAGCAAAAAACACTCAAAACCTCATTTGGTTTATACTCTCAGGCACAACTGTGAAGACATTAAAAATGCTAATATTACTCTTTGGTTTCTGCAAGGTAGATTTCTAAAAGCTGGCTTTATTGGTGATATGGCAATGGGCAGATTACATTAAAATATCAAGCATTTTACCACTCAAGCCAATTCTGTTCTCAACTGTGACAATTTTATTTCCTGTTTACACTCTTAAAAAATCAATACAGCTGAGAAATACTTTTTAGAACACCAATTTTGAAAACCTTACATGTAACAATATATTTATACACCTGCACTACTACGTGTTTACCTAGTATGCAAAATTGTGCTTTTAGGGTTATGAAATGATGGTAACTTACAAACCTATTTTTAATCTTTGGTCTTAACAAAATTTCAGTAGTATCAAAATCATGGACTAACCCCCAAACTCTTCTTTTTTTTCTTAACTTCCTGCCTTTGACATGATCCTTGGACTGAATTTGGGGTCCATTCATACTTATTAACTGGAGAGAAAAGGATAAACAAACAACCCTATTAAAATTGGCATTTCTCTTTGGTTTCTCTGGGCATGCCTGTCATCTAGCAGCCCAATTCAGCTTGGCAGGGCAAAAAGCCAAAATCATCTTGAAACCCAGTTCTCAGCATTTCAGCAACCTATGAAACAAAATACATTCCAAAAAGCAGAGAGCATGGTCTGGAATAAAGAAGGTTCAACTAGTACTTCAATGGGATGGCCCCCAGAGAGCCACCTCTCCCACTGCCTGGCTGGCTGGGGTTCCAGGTACACAGGGTCCTTAACTTCCAGCCCCGAGTTTAGCATCAAGCTGCAGCCTACTCTTGTAAGACTGCTAATCTTGCTGGGGATTGGGACCAACTCCATGGCTTCTTAAATGTCAGGGTGGGAGCAGGGCAGGGATCCCTTCTGATAGGAAACTTGCAGGTAAACCACTGTGTCATGTTTGACCTTTCAGAGAAGGGAAACCACTGATCCCTTACTAAATCAAATTAAATAGATAGAAGACTGACCACCGGGGTGCCTGGGTGGCACAGCGGTTAAGCGTCTGCCTTCGGCTCAGGGCATGATCCCAGCATTATGGGATCGAGCCCCACATCAGGCTCTTCCCCTATGAGCCTGCTTCTTCCTCTCCCACTCCCCCTGCTTGTGTTCCCTCTCTCGCTGGCTGTCTCTATCTCTGTCGAATAAATAAAATCTTAAAAAAAAAAAAAAAAAAAGAAGAAGACTGACCACCCAGAGAAGCTGAAGACTGATTCAAGTGACATCATCATTTGCTACCTTGTAGACTGGTGCCAACATCCAATAGTGAGGAAATTACATTCATCTACGGCATGCTGGGTATAATGCCATCCTATTGCCTGTCGGGGCCCCGGCAATCATGCTATCACACACACACTGTTGTAACAGTTTACAGCACGTACGTGGTACGTTTCATAGTTTACCAGGAGCAACTACTCTAACTATAAATAGAAACCTAGAATTCCAGTGTGCAGTAATGCTAGCTGTCTACCAAAGCACCATGCCCCCTCTCTGCCATGCAGAGTGGCCATGGGGAAGAGGACCCTCTCCAGGCTCTACTTTTCCAGCTCCCCTTGAACCTGGGTGAGACCGTGAGATGTAAGGGAGCCTCCTTGCCCAGATGTTTAAGAAGCATGTGTCTTTCCCACCTCTCCTGTCTCTATTGCGGGATGGATGCCAATGTCCCGTGTGACTCTGGAAGTCACACAGCATGGCCTTTGTCAAGAGAGGTCTCTGAAGGGTGACAGGTAGAGGTCCTTCTGTCCACACAAATGATCTACATGACCAGCACTGGACTGGTACCTGAATTGGAAAGGAATTCTAACTCGGTGAAGTTTCTATAATTTGGGGGTTTGTTACAACAGCTAGGTCTGCCCCGTCTCATTGAATCAGCATGTCGTGAATGCAACAGAAACCTGAAATGAAATCTATTCCTCATCAGTCCTTTTTCTGTGTCTATAATCGAAAAGGAACAGATTTAGTTTTAAAATATTAGCGTATCCAGGGACGCCTGGGTGGTTCAGTCGGTTAAGCATCTGCCTTCAGCTCAGGTCATGATCCCAGGGTCCTGGGATCGAGTCCCGCATCGGGCTCCCTGCTGAGCTGGGAGTCTGCCTCTTCCTCTCCCTCTGCCATTGTCCTCCCCCTGCTTGTGCTCTGTCTCTTTCTCTCAAATAAATAAGATAAAATCTTAAAAAAAAAAAAGGTCTCTAGGATAATGATGGTTAAACTGTGGAATATGCCACTTTGTGAGGTCATCAGATTTTCTTCCTAGAAGAAAGTAAACCTGGGAAAGTTTCCCATCCACAAGGTAGAAAACACACTCCGTCAATAAACATTACAGAGCTCTGGGAATCTAGGCAAGTACAACATGATCCCAATCCTTACGCAGCTTCCGTCTCAGGAGAGTGACTGTGAATGTCAACCTGCGTGTGCACATGTGTGCGCGTCTATGCAGAGGAGGTGGTGATGAGGAGAAGGAGGAAACAAAGATGCCATCTGGGTGTGAACTGGAGAGATGGGGTCCCATCCATGGGTGTGAAGAGATTCCCCAGTGTGGCCCCAGGTAGTACACTGATCTCCCCGGACATCCTCGTCCCAGAACAGCCTCCAGATAATGTTACCACCAACAAGGTACAGAATGAAACAGAGGAAGGGGAGGAGCCAACTCTATTCAAGAAGAAAAAGCACTTTATGTTTACCTACTTTACGTATCGAGCTTCCATGTAATGTGTTGGGAAGAAAAGATTCTAAGGAAAATTTTATAAACCATACGGCCATATGGGGAGTTATTGCTTAGTGAGTTGTTTCAGTCTGGGATGATGAAAAAGTTCTGGAGATGGGTGACAGTGACGATCACATAACGAGGCCAATGCACTTAGTGCCACTGCACACTTCAACATGGCTAACATAGTAAATTTTACGTTATATATATTTTGCCACAATATAAAAAAACACATGGCTATAGACTTTCTTCTAACTCTGTAAGTTAACAAATACAATAGGATATTTGCAGGAAAAAACCTCCACCCTCTCATCAATACTTTCTATGTCCCTGAAAAGTCAGGAAAACATGAATTCAATCAACAAATATTTCATGAGAACTACCATGGCCCAGGCACCGTTCTAGGCACTGAGGACACGGGAGTGAACAGAAGAGAAACAAGTCCTGCCCTCAGACAGCATTTATTTATCCATCCCCTCCTACACTCAACAAATATTTATTAAATGTCTATCACTTGCCAAGCTCTATGCTGAGCACCAGAAATACAATGGTGAAAAAAACAACAATGAAAACATCAGCAAAACAGATTCTTCTTTGCCCTCATGCAGCTTATACTTGACCACAGGAGACAGATATGATTCTAAAATACCCACACTGAAAAGTCATCAGAGATGTGTGGAGCTCCTAGAGGGTGTGGTGATGGGAACTGGCTCAGTCAAGGTCTTTCTGAAGGGAAAGAGGACTGAGCCAAGATCTGATGGACAGGGTTGGACAGGGACAGTGGGGGGGGGGGTGGCCCCAAAGAGGCTAGAGAAGCAGGGGGAGGCCCAGTGGCCACACAGAGCCCTGTGGATCTTTCAGTCTCTGTCTTAAGGGCCATGGGAAGCCATCGATGTACTGTAACAAGGCCCAGGGTGGGAGAGGAATGATCTGATCAAAAATGATACTGATTTAGCTACTCTAACAATTTAAGAACGATGAACCGATGACGGCAAAGGGTTACGAGTGAATTCCTGTACGGTTATAAAAATAGGTGAAAGTTGGGCGCCTGGGTGGCTAAATCGGTTGAGCATCTGCCTTCAGCTCAGGTCATGATCCTAGGGTCCTGGGATCGAGTATCGGGGGTCCCTACTCAGCGGGAAGTCTGCTTCTCCCTCTCCCTCTGCCCCTCCCCTTGCTCGTGCTCCCTCTCTCTTTCTATCTCAGATAAACAAAACCCTTAAAGAATTTTTTAAAAATAAGTGAAAGTCTTTGAAGCTCTCAGATGAAAGACAGTATTTAACATATCAAAGAGTTATCATGATCAGATAAGAAATTATAAACAGTATGCCAATTTTTAACTTTTTAGTGTTAATCAAAACATAGTCTATTAAGGCTCTATTACAAAAATCTACTAATAAACTGAATATGATTAAAAGAGAATTACCAGGACTTGCAAGACTAGTAAATTAAGTGGTCCAACACTTGATCAATACTGTGTAATGTAGATACTTTGGGGAATAAAAAACAGTTGAACTATTTGATCAAAGGAATGAAGTATATTAAACGTCACAAAATATGATTACTTAGGCATCTTTCATTAACACAAGGTGACAACAGGACATGTAACTAAATGGTGCACTCATTTGATTAATATTTAAGAACCTGAACAAAGAATCAAATACACATCCTTTCTTCCTTTAAAATATGGTTATTGATGCTAATATATACTGTTGAATGGGGAAAAATTCAGATCTGCACAGTGCTGTGTGCTAAGAGCAGATATATAAAGTAATAACAACACCTTTTCTATACCGTCAAGTTAGCCATGGGCTCACTGCTTTAATTTATGCAGATTTATCATTCAATAAGTAGGTGACAGACATTTCCTCATTTCAAATTCTAGATAAAAACAGGAGTAGGATCCATCAAGCTTTTGTGTAGTGAGTTCATCTGACCTCTGAACAACATAGTACATTCCAGACTCTCTCTCAAAGTTCAGAAAAGTTGTATGGACTTGACCCATATAATTTGTACAATTCACCTTTCCACCAAATTGTCATTTATACAATTCGCCTCTGTCAGTTTGTTGTTCTGCTTAAATTATCTTGAGAATGCCATGTAGAGAGCCAGGAGAAGGCTCCAAGGCTGCTTGAGCAACACCTTTATTATAAGCTACCAAAGCCCCCTGGGTTTTATAGGTCCTGGGAACCCAGGCTGATTTGCAGAGGTCTCTACCATTGCTTTTTGAGATCCTCATGTTAAAGTTTAATCTGACTTGGTTTAAAACCTAATAATTATTGTTCCATCAATGCACACTTTGGCCTGAACAAACTTAATATACTTGGGTACAAAAACGTTCGTAAATTTCACGTGTAAAAGTCTTCTAATGTTTAAATGCCCAATGAAACTGCCCATTACTATCAAAACCGTAGTTCATATTCCTAGCAGATGCCACAAATAATAAGTCAGATTGTAGACAAAGGGATAAAGATGCAGTAAATCAGATTTAGCAAAAAAAAAAAAAAAAAGAATACATTTACCATAAAAAAGGGGAAATCTTTCTTCTTTTTTTTTTTTAAGATTTTATTTATTTATTCGACAGAGATAGAGACAGCCAGCAAGAGAGGGAACACAAGCAGGGGGAGTGGGAGAGGAAGAAGCAGGCTCATAGCGGAGGAGCCTGATGTGGGGCTCGATCCCAGAACGCTGGGATCACGCCCTGAGCCGAAGGCAGACGCTCAACCGCTGTGCCACCCAGGCGCTCCAAGGGGAAATCTTTCTTAAAAAAATAAGGAGTATAATTTGCATTTTTATTATTGGCACTAAACAAATCTCACTAGAAACATAAAATGAGAAGTCAGAAAAACTTTCAAACATTTGGATAAAGACTAGATTCCCCTTCTTCTTCTTCTTCTTCTTCTTCTTCTTCTTCTTCTTCTCCTTCTCCTTCTTCTTCTTCTCAGCTTTCAAAGTTAAGTCATTCTTTCAAAATTCTCTTTTAGATCCTCTAGTTTTTCAGTCTCTTCTTGATACAGACATGAACTCACAAGCGGCCCACACGCTTCGATTTCTCCTCGCAGTGCCATGCTCACTGAACTCAATTTGACGCCTTTTCATAATACTGCACGGAAGGAAGAAGGACTGAACCACAACTGAATCAAAATAAAACGGGTTCTGAATAAGACTCTGATGTACCTTCAGTGATGTTCACCCTGGGGTTCCCATAATAGTTACTGACTGGCACCAGGGACATCCTAAGAAGGTTTTGTCTTCACTTCTTAGTTGTCTATGCAAGCACTGATTTTCAATTTCACTTGTACTGGTTTTTTGAACCAAAAGGGACTTTATGAGCATAAAAAAGAAAAAAAGAAAAAGAAAAGCAAAAAGCAAAGAAAGTCAAACAGGATTTCAGTGATAAGCCTACCATGACAGATTTCTCCATAGAGGTGTCCGAGCAGAATGGCCCATTCCTGGTCAATCCCAAAATAGTTCTGGGAGTCTCCGATCTTTCGGTTGTCTAGATAAGTCTCCTCAACTTGAGAACTGTAAACACTGGTCTTATGGAAATCTGGAATGCTATTAGTTCTAGGTCACTAACTAAAGCTAAGTCCAAACATGAAGCTGTCCATTTAAAAAGAGGTCATCTTTAATGCAACATGACCTGTATTAAATGAACCATTATTTCTAAATAAAGCAATCAAGTTATGAATTCAATAGCTTACCAGGTGACATTTAGGCAAATTACTTCCTGTCTGTGTACAAAATGGGGTTAATAATCCCGACCTATCTCTTAAGGTCTCGGGGGACAATTCATTTAGGAATTGTCTAAGTGCTGTATAGATGTTTCTGGTGTTATGAGAGCTTGGTTTTATTGTCATTGGAATGCCACCATCATAAAAAGGAATTGAGAGGTTTAGTCCGAGGTGAATTAACAAAGCAAGGTCTATGCTAATATAAGTGCCCTCTGACCTTGGATCACTGAGCTTGAAAAATCACACAGATCAAAATGGAAATGAAGTTTGCATTTTCAGAGACAGAGTTTTTGTTAATTTATTTCCTATTCAATTCCTTTGCTTTGAAAATCATTACTCTGGAAGCAAAACAACCATTTTCAATTTCCACCTCCTTTTTGTTTTCATTATTCTCATTGCTATTCCCAGCACCATTTGCATGAAAGCATGACATTGGAGGCATCCAAGGCCTTTCTTTCTCCATCAACTATCTGGCACACCCAGGAAACATGCCAGTCAGGAGGCATGGGCTGTGCAGACAACCAACTTTTCTCATTTTAAGTTTTGTTTTTTTTTTAAATTGTGTGATCCCCAGACATTCACTACTTTTAGAGGAAGTAAGTTCTCTCTCTCCAGTTAAATGTCCACGATTCATTCATTTATTCGACAAATAGTTCTTGGGTACCTAGCACATAGGTACCAGGCACTGTCCTAGGCACTGCAGGTAGCAGTGAATTAAAAAAAGGCAGAAATGACTGCTCTTGTGTGGCTTATATCCTGAGGGTGAAGATAAATAGTAAGAGAAAGAAAGAAAGAAAGAAAGAAAGAAAGAAAGAAAGAAAGAAAGAAAGAAAGAAGTTAGAATGAAAAGATTAAGCATGGTACGGGCATGGAAGTACGGAGATGGGGAGGGCTGCAATTTTAAATACGATGGTCAGAGAAAACCCTCCTTTCAAAGGTGTGATTTCAGGAAAGACTTGAAGGACCGGAGTGTGAGAGCCATTGGGGAAGGGCTCTGCAGGCCAGGTGAGGTTTCTAGGCACATGCAAAGGCCCTGAGGTAGGAGATTTTGTGTTTGAGAACAGCCAGGAGGTCAGGGTTGGCTGAAGGGAGTGAGCAGGAGGAGAAGAGCTGGAGAAGGAATGGCAGAGGTGGAATGGGGGACCAGATGACCTAGGGCTGGTACACGGGTTCAAGGCCTCTGACTTCCACTCGGAGTGAAATGGGAAGCCCTTGAGAGGTTCTGGGAGGAGGAGTAACATGCACTGACTCCCACTTTAAAGGCTGGATCTGGCCGTATGAGAATAGGCTGAAGGGGAGCGAAGTTGAGCCAGGAAGGCCACATCAGAGGCTACTATAGTCGTTCAGAGGAGACATTAGCGGCTTAATCCCAGGTGGCACTTGGGTAGAGTTTCACCACTTCAATTATTAATCACATTCTTCTTCTTCATCTGGCTGTATGTAGTTCCCTATTTGAATTACTTCCCTCTCGAAGAAAGTATTTTTCCTTTATAAGGCTTCCCTCCCACCCCCTTCTGTCAATACTAATACTTTCCCTCCCATCCATCACCGTCTTTAGAAAAGGTCAAACATGCCACATTTGGATGAGGTCAAGGACCTCTAGCAAGGACACTACAGTTGTAAGATAAACTGAGGCATATTTAAATTTTTTAAAAAATTTATTTGAAGAAAAATCTATTTGAATCAGGCAGCATCCAATCTAGCAGACAGGATGGAGCTCAGAGGAGCCGTATGAAATGAAAGGCTGAAACAAGGAAGTCATACTAGGCAGACAGCAGATCGTTGCTGCAAGGTCCCTTTGGTTTAGGAGATGGCAGGGTTATCCGGCAGATTTCCCCGCTAGGGCCAACCAGGCGATTCCTGATTGACTGGCTTAAGATTCCATTTCTGAGAGAGTCAAAACTGTCATTAAGTCCTGGTTTGGTGACAAGAGACATAGCATAAGTGACTCCATTTTGGATCTATTGGGTTTTTTTGTTTGGTTTTGTTTTTGTTTTTTTAACGCTACTCTCCCAAAGCACAAATGACTTGATGGGTTCTGTTGAAGTTCTCAGTAAAGACACTGGCCACTCTTCAACGCACTGCATTACAGTCCAGATGACTGCAGAGGGAAAGCCTCCCTCTGAAGTGGGGGTGGGGGTGAGGTCTGGGTGATTGGGTACAGAGGTCTGGGATGAGGCCAACAGCTTTGGTTTTCAGTAGCCTCTACAAACCTGCTTGCATTTTGAGTTAATTAAGTCCTGCTAGGACTGCCCACAACGTTTTTGAAGTAACCTATTATCCTGTTCTTACATGCTCTTACGTCCACATACACCAAAGAAATGCTCACTGTCTTTTAACACCTGTGTGTGTATAAAATTTAGTACTTTATTTTTTATCTTTAACTGGGGCCACTAAAATCAGACACCACGTACCCGGCAAGCCTAAGCCCTGAGCACTGATTGCCAAGACTTGACAGACTTGACTGTCACCAAACAGAAAGGAGGTGGCTACATTCAAGCCCAAGTCCATGTCTCTAGAAAGGTGGTGGCAATGACCACTACTCAAAGAGGACGTCCTGGAAATGGCCCTTGTGGGAAAAGGAGGAAGTTATATTAGTCTTTTCAACCAGCCTAGAAACGTTACTGGAAACCCTCAGGACCAGCTTAGGTGAAAGAGGCAGGTATAACCAGAAAGATCTTGGATTATGGCGTTCTGGGCCCATGGCAGCTTCTCTAGGTACGTGGGAATACTCTTGCTTCTTTAGCTGGTTCTGACTATTTGCAGAAAAAATAAGAATAAACATTTTTATTCTATAAATGATCGATGACTTTTATGAATGGGTTATTACTTTAAATAAATGTTCTCTCTCTTCCTCATTTTGGGTGACTTACAAAAAAATACCTCTTGACATTTAGAAAAAAAATTTTTTTTTCTTGCGTTTGAGGTCCCACCATGGGGCTCCAGTTCCTCCGAACACTCACACGGCCCATTCTCTCACCTCCTGCAGGGCATTATTCACATGTCATCTTCTCGATGGCTGGAGCCACCGTCTGCAGCGGGTGGCTGCCCTCTCTAAATGGCAGCATACACCCAACTCCCACCTCCTTTCCCTGCTTTATTTTCCCCTGTAGCCCTAGTCCCCATCCAACCTATTACATATTCTATTAATTTATTTTATGTGTTGTCTCATGCACTAGAACCTAGGCTCCAGGAGGAGAGAGATTTTGTCTGCTTTGTTCATGCTATCTACGCTGTGCCCAGAACAATGCCAAACACACGGAGGACATCAATACATATCTATTAAATGAATGAATTCCACAGTGATCAGATAATAATATTAACTTGAGATGTTTTAGTCAAAGATCAATTCTGGCTAGCACATGCATAGAAAGTACTTCTGGAAGGATACACGAGACTGCTAACAGTGCTAACCTTGAGGGGGAGAAATTTACATCTGATTTCACAGCTGTACGTACTACTCATATCTTTAGATCATTAGAATTTTTTTATTATCACCCAGTGATGTCTGGGTGATGTGAATTATGAGCCATAGTAAATACTTTTTATAATCTTCAATAGTGAAAAAGAAAAAAAAAACAATAAATGTGCATTTAAAAATAGTGAAGCACATACATGTGTAGAAATCTACACACAAACATAGGCAATATATTGGACGAGACATGCAAAGTTAACACGAAAAGATGACACATCTAATAAGGTCTGCTTTAGGAGTGCTCCAGGATCTCATATCCAATAGGACGAACAGATCTGGCTGGAGTGGTATGTCAGTACAGAGACACCTGCAGCTAACACTTTCCAGTGAGCAGGACACTCTGACCGATGAAGGAGGCAGAGAAGAGTGTATCCTTATAACCTTTTTTTTTTTTTTTAGGTGCTTTTATTTATTTGAGAGAGCAAGAGAGCAAGAGAGAGTGAGGTGAGGGGCAGAGGGAGAAGCAGGCTCCCCGCTGAGTCGGGAGCCTGACACAGGGCTCAATCCCAGGACTCTGGGACCATGACCCGAGCCGAAGGCAGATGCCCAACTGACTGAGCCACCCAGGTGCCCCCTAACAACCTTATTTACACCAAAGATATGGTAGCAAAGATTCCAGTCTGGTCCACGGCTTACAAAGCATTTCAGTTTTCCTCTGAATTTCAGGGCCAAGCTATTGTCATACAATAGTGTCATTATCATAATGAGAGTTCCCGAGGAAAATGAAAGAAACCACGAACACCAGAGTAGAGTCAGAAATGTCAGAGAGAAGGGGCTTGACAAAGTAGCCGAATACAACTACAAGAGCACAGTTATTTACAGAGTAAGAAAATCCAGAAGGGAAAGAAGGCAGTCCTGGCCAGTGAATGGGACTTGTTAGCAGCAGAAATCAATGTTCTTCTCCCTCTAACTCAGGGAGGCATGAGAACGAGGCCATTTGTGATATAAAGGGAAGATTTACAGACTTGATAGCTCATGTTCTGGAAATGAGATGGAATATCAAGTTTGAGAAAGGCGCCCTACGGTCCTACGGTCACAAACAGTGGCCTTTGGTGATGAAGCATGCTGAATTTCTCAAAAGGAACCAGGGACAAGGGAAAGAAGAAAAAAGGGATGGAGGCTTATTTGGACAGAGCGAAAGGAAGGAAGCATGAGCCTCATGAATCATGTTCCCTACCCCACAATTCTTTTAGGATCATTCTGTGATTTGGGATCTTTTCTCTCTTTTCTCTCTCTCTTGATTACTCCACTTTCCAACCAAGGGCTTTGATTTTAATCTACCTAACACCAGCTGTTGCCAGAGCCTTCCTATTAAAGGGCTTAGTTCAGTCTGATCATTAAAGCAAACATCAAGCACATGGAGCCAACACAGCGTTTTGGAAAGAGCACTGGTCTGAACGCCTGCGTCAGACCCCAGCTCCGCACGGTCCTAGCTCCGCAGCCTGGGGCACTCTGCTGAATCACACTTTTCTCACCCTCAAAGCAGATAATAAGACTTGTCCTTTCTACGGAAAATGGTTATGAGGATCAAACTAGATCGTGCAAACTGAAAAACACTGTATGTAAACAGACAAGTGATTTTTATGGTGATTTCTAATGCTCTTTTACTATGGTCGATGGAAAATATGAATAGAAAAGAGAAAACTGTCCTAGGAAAATAGAAGAATGTCTTTCAGTACATTGGCTCTGGGTCCCACTGTAATAAAAGTCAGATAATGGGGATCTTGAGGGATGTTTTCAAAGGTGTGAAATTTTGTGGCATTAGTATAATCACCGTGTGTTTAATTTCATGAGGTTCAAAAAATTGAGTGACACTGAATATAACCTCACAGGTGGTCTTTGAAGATATTTCACGAGCTAAAGCTAGCAAATCCAATTATGGCATTTTGGCCTTAAAAAAAAAAAAAGTACCCCTAATCCAGCTTTTCTCATCCTCTTGACCACTGAACTCTTTGGAATACAGAATTAATACAGAAAACTTGGGGAAAATTCTCAAGCTAGTACAGAAAGAATGACAATAGAATCTTCTTTTTATTCCAAAAGGCAAATTGGTAAAGCTTACGCCATACTTCGTGCACAGGGAGGATTGCATTACAATATTAAAAAACAGCAGGAATGTAGGANGCAGATAAGGGTGAATAAGCCTTGGCGGGGAAGTTGTTTTCAGGTAATATAAAAATGGCCCATGAGACCTCTAAGAACAATTATCTATACAAAGAATGACAAATTACATTGAAATTACGTGTCAACACACTCCACCGAGGTACCCTGCCAGCAAACATAAACCTAGGAGCATTTATTTTTCTTTAAACTGTGTTCACATTTGCCTAAAAATACTTGCTCTCCATCTGACTGGCAGGCATTGCCCCGCCCAGTCCCAATTGCAAGTGTTTAACAAGCCCCGGGAAAGATACTGACTTCCGGATACAAACTCCACTAACCAGATCAGCACACTCGATAAACCCAAATCAATGAGCAGAGAACGCAGAGCTTCAGACAAGCCTTTACGGTTGGAATACAATTCTAGTTTTGGCTTCAGTTTTAAACAAATCATTGAAATGATACCTGAGAGGCGGAACAGAAAATCAATCGGTCCCAGTAAGCAAACATCACTTCCCTTTGCACAGAAACAAGCACACGCATTACCTTACGAAGGAAGTCATCTTATGCTTCCCGTTTCCTTCCCGTAGCAAGAGGAAAATCTTACACGAAGTGCCTGCCCATCCCAGCACATTTCTGCAGATAAAACACTGGTCAGTGAACACTGTTGTGGCCGGACCCTGTGCAGTAAAATGTTAAGAGGCCTCAGCACAGCCAATCCAAAGCCGCTCAGACCTCCAGGGCCTCCCAGGGCGATCAGCCCGGCTTTGTGGCAACACAATGGGGGTTAAACATGTCCTCGTATCCACTTAGAAGCAAGGAAAGTCTCTTTAGTTGCTCACAACTATTTAGCAAAATACGCAATAAGTTATAGCTTGATAATATTGTTTTCAGAAAGTAACTGCCACATTTTCACCTATGGGGAGAAGATGTAAGGTGTTACACGTGATTTCTTCTTTATTTTTAACCTAGTACTAACCTGAAATAACGTGTTAAAATTCCTATCTGGTCGTTGTTTAAATACTCTTTCTTTACAGGACACAGTAATTGCTTAGAAATGGTTTGCTTAGCTCGGCGTCAGAACCTACTTGGCGTGCACATATAACCCGCCATCCGCAGGACTCACAACCATCATTGCTGCCTTTTTCCTTTCATGGTAGCCTAGAAACCCTACTTGCTTCAATTAACTTATTGTGAGATCTTACAAAAATGAATATTACAATGATTTTTCTTTTTCCCGTATTTCTCAATTTTATTCCTCTTTTAGGCTCCTCTGCTACCCACTGTTGTTAGTATCTTAACTGGTTAAGTTGTAAAAACTTTTAAATGATGATTATGATTATTCTTAGAAGTCAGATATTATTGATACCTAAGTACGCACATAAGAATAACAAATAGTGAGGAGGTATTTTCATGATAGTACTAAATACATCAGAGTTCTAGTTCACGTTAAGAAGACCCAAAGAAAGTCCTGGAAGGTGTTCTAAAATGAGGTCTATATAGTAGGACCTCATGGTGGGGGTTGCCACAAATCTTTAAGTCAACCTGTTTTTGCTTGAATTTCTAACGATTATTTTTCAAGCTTTAAGGTTCTCTGGAAAAACTACCAGAGAAGTAGGTTTCTAAGTCCTTCACCGGCCATGATACGAGTTTAGAAAGTGTCCATTTAGCGCATTTTCAATTCAAGTTACTCACTTCCTAAGATCAAAACCTAAAAATCTGTCCCCCACTTCTTACAACGCCCGGCATGAACAATGGGTGGGCGTATTTCTTTGAAGCTCTTTTCAGGACTTCTCGAGACCTGGCTGGAATAATGCTTTTCCTCACAAAAGCGCAACCAACATGGAACACAATCTCCTTCAAAGGGTATTGTCAGGAGATCAACAAATAACCACAGCCACATGACCTTTCCAATCCAACCAAGTAGAGACATCCGACCATCCTGACGGTCCCACTTCTCTCTGCACATCTGTTTCTGCTTCGTATGTCCTAATTAGCAGCCTTGAATCGTGTTCATAGAAACTTGAAAAGCATAAAATCATTTTCTGATTTTTTTCTTTACTCTTTAAAAAATATGTCACGCAGAGGAGGGAAGCCTTTAGAGTTATTTCCTCCCGACCGCCTCTCTGTGCTCTGTGTGCGTTACGAGTGGTCCCCGTTGATAGGAAACAGAAGCTCATCGCTGCTCAAGCCACCAATACGGCACACGCCGCCGGGAGCGGAGTGTGAATTACACTTGTTACACCTGTTGGGATTTCCCAGTCAATGCTCTGGAGCAAATTTTTAAAATTGAAGCTTTCCCGCTGGAAAGTAAAGGGTGCCTATGTTTTTCCATGAGTATGTTAGCATAACCTTTCTTTTCCCAGTTGGCTATTCCCACAGGTGTAAAAAAAAAAAAAAAAAAAAAAAAAAAAAGCTCACGCAGCAATCTGAAAGAAGGTTGTATTTTAAAGAACAGGGTGAGGACTGCTTACAATGGGGCTTCAAACGGTGATTGTGTTCCTCGCAGTGAGGGCTGAATGGAGGAGAGCCCAGCCTGATCACACAGCCTGGCGGACCCAGCCTCATGAGAATGATCTCGGCGCACTGCTTCACGACAGCCGCACGCCCATTAAACCCTAAACGCCTCTGCCTGCCCACATCTCGCTCTGTCTCTCACTCTGACCTGTTACTTCTCAACAGAGGCTCCTCAGTGGGCTACTCAAAACATTTTTTTCAGTAAACGGAGGTGCTGGGTTTAACGGGCTCCTCCAAACCCATCAGCAAAGCTGGCATTTTATGGCAAGAAGGGGTAGTGTCCCACTTTCAAACAGCACCACCGAGCTGCCCTGCAGGAGGGGGCCCTTTGAGGTAGTAGCTCTTTCACCTTGAGATACATTTTTATTGACAAACGTTGAAGTCGACAGCTATTATTCCTTTGGCAAAACCAGCTCTGTCTTCAAAAATCAAAGGTTGGATATCTCATCTTGAATCATCAGGTCGTTAATGCCTATCATGTACTTAACGCATCATTTCTGAACATGCAGCTTCATTTTGAGGACCGGGGAGGCAACTTAGGGCATCAGAAGGGCACATTCTGCTTTCTGTTCCCTTAATTCAATCTCCCGCATTGTCCAGATTTATGTCTTTACTGGCGTGGCCCTGCTTTTCTACATGCCACCTCTTCGTACCCATTTTAATTTAAGTATGCAAGAATGTTCAGATGTGCTTTTGTACAGACCCACTTCTTTCTTGAAACCTAAATAAGGTATCTAAATTTTGATTAGAACAGATGCAATCAGAAATTTTCAGTCTTTAAAGATTACTTCCTATCCAGATTTGATACTTGTAAATATCATACCGCACGTGTATGCGTGATACACAGTCATGTGTTTCCGATTTCTCAGCTGCAAAATGAACATAGTAGAACACCTTCTTCATAAAGCTGCTATGAGGATTAAATGAGCGAATATTTTTAAGTCACGTAGAACAATGGCCGGCACACAGCCAATACTATGCAAGTGTTTGTATTAAAGAAATAACAATAAATCAGATATCATCTATGAATGAGAAAATGAGCCAATGATTCTTTCAGGTACTCTTCCAGAATGCAAGAGTCCTGCCCTGAGTCTTAGTTTACCTTCATGATCTTTACTTTTGTCATGATTTAGCAGGCTTTTCTATTTGACCAAGTTCACATTCACTGCCCATTTTCTGCAATATTTTGTAAGTTCTCCCAGGGCAGAGATGATGGATGTTTTCTTTTGAATTCCTTTACTGGAACTAAAAAAAGATGTCCCTTAGCTGGGTGAATGTGAGATAAAGAGATTTGCTGAAGTAGTTTATACACCGAGTGGGGGGAAAATGAATTAACCGAGTGATTCTCTCCTCCACCCTCAAATGCCATTCTGCACCCACATGGTCACAGGCATCCCTGGGCATGTTTGTCAAAGACATGGCTCTGCATAGGGGAGACAAGTTAAGTGCCATGTCATTTGGTGAAAGTGTCACAGGAGCCATCTGTTTTTGCAAACACAGTACAGAGACCCAGGAACCCAATAGATAATTTGATGGCACGGCGGACTGGCATGCTATTGCTTTTCTATAATTTACTGAGAGGCAAAATGCCATGATTTTAGAAAGGCTTCGTGATACTGAATGATGGAGGGAGCTTGGGAGAGAATGTTTTGGAGGCGAACTGGTATACTTTTCAATATTTCAAGAGAACAGCAGAGATTGGCTCTCTTTTTGAATCTGAGCACCATCAAAACCAAGAAAGGTGCATTAATTCTCGGCTCACTCTTTCTCTTTCTCTCAGTCTCCATCCCCCCTCCCGCCCCACCTTGTTTTGAGTATACTTGTTTTGAGTATAGACAGATTTTATAAGCCACTGTTTTTTAAAAAGGAACTCTGGTATTGTTATAATGAAGAATGATTCTATTAGAAAAGGCTTTTTGCAAATGAAAGGGGTCAAAAACTCTGATACAAGCGCACTAAAATAACCAGAATTTCTCATACACTATGTCCTGGTAGCACTTCGTATAGAGTTCTCCTAGGGTTACTCATATATGTGTCAAGATACGCATTTCATTTTAAACGTATGTCTAACCGCATTGCATTTAAAGTCTTCTTAGTTAGAACTGTGTTTAGATATGTGAAAATTTATTGGACTATTCAAAGAATAAAAACGATGACATTGTAACTGAAATTTCGAAGGATATAACAACAGGGAAAGACATGAGAAGGAAAAAAAAGGAGGTTGTAAGCAATAGGAAACATATCAGGGTTCAAAGTATATAAAATTGCCTCTGTAGGTCAGAAAGGTCAAATATCAGTAATTTCATGTGATGGACCCTAACTACTTCCCTGGGACTTCCCAGCTCCAGTAACATCCAAATTCTTCCTTCCTTCCTTCCTTCCTTCCTTCCTTCCTTCCTTCCTTCCTTCCTTCCTTCCTCCTTTCCTTTTTCCTTTCTTTCTCTTTCTTTCTTTCCTTTCTTTCTTTCTGATTGTATTTATTTATTTGACACAAAGCAAGATAAGCAGGAGGAGCGGCAGAGGGAGAGGGAGAAGCAGGCTCCCCACTGAGCAGGGAGCCCTACTCGGGGCTCGATCCCAGGACCCCGGGATCATGACCTGAGCCGAAGGCAGACGCTTAAATGACTGAGCTGCCCAGGCACCCCACATCCAAATTATTTAACAGAAGTATAATCAGGGTTCCCAGAGTCAATGATTTCCATTTATATGACTGGTTGTATAACAAGACTCATTGCCATTTTCTAGAAGTTTCAGTTGCTATAAGTAATGTTACTTCCACTCCCCACCACCAAACAGCCACACACTGCTGAAGGGCATTAGAATGTCAAAGTAATTTTCCCTACCTCCTCTTAATTATATATTTAAACACACACACAACCTGAACATATCTTTATATAAGAAGGTCCTATATGTAAGTTCATTTTTCAAAATGGCGTTCCTTCTGACATCTAAAACCTCATTTGAATAATGCAGAAGTGTTTCATTCACAAAAATAAGAAAGAGGTTTGATAATTCTACTCTAACAAAATTCACCAAAATCACCCTAGCTCAAAGAGATTTTTTAATCACGTATTTTCAAATTTCTTCTGAACTGTAAAACCCACCACCTCTTAGAAAAATTCTTCACCAATTCTCTCATTACTGCTGTTACAATGATGTTAGCGGGCGCTTTCACAGTCAGGCTCCCGGATTTATTTTAGTAATCCGAGCATTGGATGAGTCAGGAAGGAGTTTATGAATTTGTTGATTATGGAAGCCTAACCCAAGAAAATTCAGAAACCCCTAAATACCTGTTGTTCCTGAACCCCATAGGAAGTTCAAGAACCCCAGGGTCCCTAAAGATCAATGCAACTCTTCCAGCTGCCCCACTGCATCCTGTTTATCACTCATCTGTCTTTTTTGCTTAGACAACACTATAGACAACAATAAAATTCCTCACCATCCCCCCCACAACAATGTATCAGGGTTTCCTTAGAGTTCTCCTCTGAACCCTGTCATTTCAACAAAGTTGCAACCTCGAACTTTTTAATTTTTGAAGTTAACATTACGTCACCAATATTTTTCATATTGCTGCCAGTATTCAGAATTATAATTTCAAGTGAACACAAAATATTCCACTGCAATGCTATGCCATTATTTTTATCATCAGACACCAAAGATTTCGGAAAAATTTTTCTGAAACAAAACAGAAGTAGAAACCTCTTTATGGAGGTGCTGCCCCACATTATTTTTTAAACGGCAACATTGTGATTTTCAAGGCAACCAGAAGTGTATGTGGCCACCTTTACATGTTGCTACTGGAAATTCTCTTAGAATATTTTGGCCAGTTTCAGTAGATGTAAGACATATTCATCTTCCCAAACACCAGTGTATTACCCGAATGCTAAGAGACTTCCATTACCTGTGGAGTAAAATGCTTTGTCTGTTAGTCAATCCAGCCCCCACCTGTCACTCCATTGGTCCTAAACACCCATAGGTCCTTCCCGCTAGACAGGCCTCTCATCCCAGCCCCCACTACGCCCGGCCCATCCAGCTTTGCACCTCTGTTGACTCTGTTTCCAGACACCACTCTTGGAATGTGCCCCTCACTCCTCGCCGCTTGTTTAAATCTCTCCCTTCCATCAAAGCCAAGATCAAGTCCATTTGCCCCCATGACGATTCACTGAGGGGCACAGTCATCAGAGAACTGCCTCTCTGCCCATAGACCTTATCATCTAGCATCTCTCTTACAATTACTACCTTAACTTTAGCTTTTGAGAGAGGTCATTTCCTCTTCTTCCTATCTCAGATTATAAACCACTCGTGTGAACTCTACCACCAATGGAGCTTTACACACAGCGGGTAGACCTGTTAGACCAGCCAGTGAATGTCTGCATGTGGCTGTTTTCCTGCTTCTGTATATGAACAACTGTATATACAACTGGAGAAAAATATTCATTAAATTCCAATGGAAGCATCTTCGCCTCCTCACATACTGCTTAGCAAGAATAATTAGTTCTTGGCTCCATGCCCGCTTCCCCTGCCAGTGCCCCCCACCCCCACCAGTCCCTCCTCACCTCCTGTCTTCCCCGTAGTACTCTTGCAATCATCCCAGCATCTCCCCCAAGTCATCTGCCACTATGTTTCTTTCTCCCCAGAACTTCCCTCTTCCTCTGTTATTCTGCCATGTTTCCACTGTCTCTTCAGCTCATTTATTCTATCTATTCATGAAGGGGCACAGTGGTGAAGAACTCTGGGGCCGGACTGTCCTGGGTTCAAACTCTAACCCTATCCCTTCACTGGTTTGTGACCTTTTGTCTTTTTGCCTTCGTCAAGGTTCATTTTCTCCATCGCAATCTACCTCAGAGAGTCTCGAGGAAGAAAGAGTACAACACACACAAAGCATGATCTTATATATTAGCAAATGCTTAATAATGTTAACTTTTAATGACCACTTTCTATCTCAACTCCCATTTTATAAATTCTTCATCTTAAAATTGTGTCCCTTCTCCCACTCTTATTTTCCTACTATTTATCAGACAAATCCTCTCCACCGTATCTTTCCTTTCTTCATTATTTAACAATTGAAAAAGAAAATAGAAAAAGACATTTAATTAGTAAAAAACAGTGCAATGAAATAATTGACAAAATAGAAAAACAAAACTGGAAGCAATTTTGTTTACCCGCATCTCCTTTACCCAAGACTGTTAGCTTTATTCTTTCCAAGTTCTTTGCATATTTTATATTTTATATATATGTGTATGCATAAATACATATCTATATATCTATCTATGGTTGTGAATAGGGGCGCCTGGGTGGCTCAGTCGGTTAAGCGACTGACTCATGATTTCAGCTCGAGTCATGATCTCAGGGTCCTGGAATCAAGCCCTGCATCAGGCTCCGACCAGCAGAGAATCTGCTTCTCCCTTTCTCCCTCTTCCTCTGCCCCTCCCCCTACTCTCTCTGTCTTCTAAAATAAACAAATCTTTAAAATAAAAATAATAATGTTTTTTAAAAAGGTGTTTGTGCCTTGACTCCTTTTATTCACAACCGTGTCCCCAAATATAGGGTGAGTTCTGGCTGGCGTTTCGAAAGCCGACTACCATACAGAGCCATCCTTTTTAAGAAACAAAATATCCACAGAGGAAATGGGAACCCGATGAGATGTTTGCCTGTGTCTGGGAGAGAACAGCGGAGGTCCTCCTAGATGAAAAGGACAAGATGAGCAGAGGGAGGGAGGGAGGGAGACTGAACCTGGCCTGAGCAGGAAAGAGAGCTTATCGGTACTGGGCTCTGTCATCCGTGATCAGTGCGGAAGGTGACAGGCATGACCAGATCACAGTCCTGCTGAGATGAGAAAAGCTGACCCGGAGGCATGACCACTGGACAGCTGTGCCTGTGACTGGCTCACACACACACACACACACCTGGGAGAAGGCTTGCTACCAAACAGCACCCTCACCATGGAATTTCTTTCCGTTCTTTTTAAACAAAAATTAAAGAGTATCTAGTAAGCAAGGGATGGCAAAATGGGATACCCCTGAGATATGTAATATTGTATATAAGATGAGGTCTGAGAAGTGAGACCAGCTAGAAAACGGGAAAATTTGACCATTTTGCTGTTTTTACACTAGGACACGATTGTGTAATAAAAGGTGGCATTTACTGAGTCCTTCTATCACTGCTGTAGGCATACGTGAGCCTGCTATCTAATCCAATCCTCATGATTACACAATGGTGCATTTCCTGTGACTACGGCCGTTTTGCAGAAGAGGACGCAGAGAGTCCACGAGGTTAGTAACCTGCCTAACATCACACAGCAAGGAAACGGGGGGCTGGACTCTGTTGGCGTGTGGTGTCCACCCCTTCAGACCACAGGTATCATCCCATCAGAGTCTGAATTAAACCTCACACCGACCATGCCACTCAAATCGCCTCTCACCACTGGCTTTGTAAAATGCTTCTGCCACTGCCGTATTTCCCTTCTCAGGACAGAGAGGGATTTTTTCCCCTCTCATAAGATCAAGAAAACCGAAGACAAGAGAGCGGCAACTTCCCTCTTCCAATTCCTTCACCTGGCTGGTTCATGTCCCTTGACTCTGTTCCAGCAGCCTGTTTTGTGTTGTTTTGTTTTGTTTTTGAGTTTTCACTGTCAGGACAGGGGGCTGGCTGGCCGGCCACCAAATAAGGGAAAGTAATTTTGAGAATGCTCAGGAGATCTCAGATTTAACTATTTTGATTTCTCCTCTATCGTTCAGATGCAGAAAGTACTTAGCTGTGTATCTCACACCAAAGTCTCCATGAATATGGGCAAGGTTTCGTCCTCTTAGAGGTAATTCCAGAGCGGTGGTGTGAAAAATGTCCTTAGTGGCTTTCAGATTTATTTTTTCCTTCAGCTAAAGCACAGAAATCTTAGCATTGCTATAAAATGACTGCACGGTGTCCTCCCATCCCTCAAATTCCATTCCTGGGAAAGATCACAGCTTACAGGTAGGGTGATGCATGACTCAACACCTCTCTTAGTGGTCCGCCCTTAGCTGCCCTTCCTCTTTCCCTTTTCCACAGGCAGCAGAGGGGCTACCATGGATGGGAATTAGTACACAGAACAAGAGCATATTTTCAATGACCTACCTTGAAATCAAAACACTAACTCCGAAATACCCTTCTTCCATCTATTTGATTTGAAACGACCTCGCACACGAATGCAAACCCCTTAGACCCATTTTGTTGTGGTCCGTACGATGTTTGCAGCCCATGACCCCTGCTTCATTGACATGATCTCTCTCTAGTTCAAGACTTCGCTGACCTCATTTTCCATAGTTAATTACTCATATTTAAAAGGTGGTCTCATACCACCAGCTCATTTACATAACTGAAGCAGGAATCCATGACCGGACCCTTAAGCTTCTTCTCCCTCCAAGCGCCCCTACCCAGCTGTCTAATCCAATTTGAAGCTTTTTGTGGGGGAGCGTCTGTCATTTGCTAGGTTTGTTTCCATTGGTGAGGACTCAGAAGAAAGGATGCAATGTTTACAAAAATATAACGGAAAGCATAGAAGGCTTAAAAAGGTGGAAACTAGAGAGATTAGCTGATTTTAAATGATCTGCAGGAATTAATAGCTAAAACTATTTGCCTTTCAAATAATATCATATGTTGATTTTTTTAAAAATCCTGGTGTTGACTGCATATACACTAAACGTTACAAGATTTTCCTGATTTGTCTTCCCTACACTCAATATTGTGCTAGCCAATCACATAGTTTTCCAGATCTTTCTAAAGTTCTCTAGAAGCTTAAAAATGTTCTCAAGGATTTCATGTAAGAAACCCAACTTTATTCTCTGCGGGCCCACTAAACTTAAGCTCCCCCACATCCTGATACATCATAAAAATTTTCCAAACACCCTGAAAATTCAAGCAAAGAACTGAATGTAGAATCGTTTTTGCCTCAAAAAGCAATAACCTTTGGGGGTACCTGGGTGGCACAGCGGTTGAGCGTCTGCCTTCAGCTCAGGGCGTGATCCCGGCGTGATGGGATCGAGCCCCACATCAGGCTCCTCCGCTATAAGCCTGCTTCTTCCTCACCCACTCCCCCTGCTTGTGTTCCCTCTCTCGCTGGCTGTCCCTGTCAAATAAATAAATAAAATCTTAAAAAAAAAAAAAAGCAATAACCTTCATATCTCTTAAATAATTATACATGAATAACTTCAAACAATTAAATAGATTACTCTCTAAATTAGGAGACAAGTTTAGTTTACCTAGATAAGACATAAAATTCTTAAGAGGGGTTATTCTGGTAAGTTATTAACAATAAAAATAAAAAATAAAAAATGAACATTTTGTATTATAGTGGCAAACTGTTCCACACTTCTGACGTTTGCATAACTCTTTTTTTTTCTTTTTTTTTGCTGCTATAGAAAGTCACAGAAGCAACAGAGGTTCAGGCTAATTTACAGTAAAATTCAAGAAACTACTCATACTCTTTAGTTCTACTGATGTTTCGTTCCATAAATCCAATTCCCTAAATAATTATGGAATCACTATTATCTGAAATGTATCGTTTTAGGGGTTGCTGGGTATAGATAAAAATTTTATAGTGGGCGGAGCCATAGCATTCATTTAGCTTACTTTTCTCATTTTATAGTTGAGAAAAATCAAAGGAGACACAGACAGTCAGAAGCTGGGTACGAGCAATAAGGTCTTAACTTTATTGCTAAACAAAAATACATTGTAGAAATTCGGGTATCTGTTTTGCTGTCTTTCATTGTACAAAGGAAAGGATAAAGAAGACGGAGAAGCCAAGAAGAAAGGCTTGATTTTGACTCTACCCAGAGAACAGGATCAGCCTTACTCTGTGGACGTTTTTTTGTTTTGGTTTTTGGTTTTTGTTTTTAAGGCACAGGGCCTGATGCTTTTATTTATTTATTTATTTATTTATTTATTTATTTATTTAAAAGATTTTATTTATTTGAGAGAGAGAGAGAGAGCACGAGGGGTGGGGGAGGGCAGAGGCAGAGGGAGAAGCAGGCTCCCACTGAGCAGGGAGCCCGATGCGGGGCTCCATCCCAGGACCCTGGGATCATGACTTGATCTGAAGGCAGATGCTTAACCGACTGAGCCACCCAGCCGCCCCTCTATGGAAGTTTTAATGAAACAACTTAGCAGTGCCTCATGAGCTGGAGATGGGGAATGTGGGCTCCTGATAGATTTTATGTTTCATAAAGAAGAAAAAAATGGAATGAAGAGGTGAATTCAAATGGAAAAACGGATCCGTTTTATCATTGTTACAAAATATGAACATAAAAGCGACCTGGAATGAAAATACGAAAAAGTCCAGATTCCCCAATCAGCTCTGAACCTTAGTGAGCTTTGTAATGCCGGCAAGCAACTCTACTTTCTGGGTTGTGATTTCCTCAGTTATTCAGGGACGTGTTTGACTAGGTACGTATAAAGATGAAATCCAGCACAAAATTCCCAGAATTCCATGGAAAGACTCTTGTCCTCAAATAAGGAAAACCTGCCTTATTGAAGCTGCCCAACAATACCATGCACATTGTTATCAAATAGTGAATTATATGGTTTGAGTTTTTATCATAGCAGCTGATTAATTACTCCCCGCATCTCCTTGGGCTCCCTACTTTGGACTGAATACTGCGGTCTCCCTCCCTTCCCCAATTTGACAGGCTGAAGCCGGAATCCTCAATGTGATGGTATTGGGGGGGGGGGGGGCTCAGGGAGGTGATTAGGTCAGGAGGATGGAGCCTTTGTGAACGGGATTAGTGCTCCTCTAAGAAGAGACACAGAGAGATCATCTCTCTCCGGGCCAGCCCCGTGAGGGAGGAGACGCAAGAGAGCAGCAGTCTGCAAACCAGGAAGAAACTCACTAGGAACCAAATCAGCGAGCACCTTGATTTGGACTTCTCAGCCTCCGGAACTGTGAGAGATAAATTTCTCTTGTTAAAGCCAGCCCCCAAAGCTGAGTCATAAACTGGCATAAGCTGGCACCAGTCCAACAAGGTTAAAACAGGGGGCGTGGTGGGGGACCCCAGGAGTCGAAACTGGGCTGCAGATAAAAGCAGGCGAGGCCACCTGCTATGGCCTGGAGGAGCCACTGCTGGACATGCAGTGTGAGATGATGAGGTTTTTATTAGAAAGGTTCCTTTGGCAGTGGTGTGGAGAACAGGATAGATTCGAGAAATTGCAAAAGACTAGCTGTGGTCGTTCAGGTAAGAAATTATGCAGTGAGGTGGAGAGGAGACGACAGCTGTGGAATTTATTTGAGAGGCAGAGTCAACGTGACTTGGGAGGAGGGGAAGGAATGGAGAGATATCCGACCCAATCCCTTTATTTTACAGAGGAGGACTAGACAGATTGATTTACTTGTTTAAGAATCTAAATTTAAGTAGTGGCAGAACTAAAACTAAAATTTAAGTCTCCTGATCTCCAGCATCCCTACCCCCAAACACAGGAGACTTTTTCATACTTTAAAATGTTTTTCATGGAAAGGAAGTATTTTATCCTCCCTAGCATTAGTTTTCCTCATTATAAAACATATCTGTACAGACTAAGTATTTTGTCATTCTTCATTAAGCCATTTTTCTACACAGTATATGGTCAACTAGCTGGTTAATTCCATTACGTAGATTAAAAAAAAAAACATAGTTTACAAAACAAACAGGAAGTGCTCATTGTTCAGTGTTTCATAAGAGAAAGTCAACACGACAGTCTGTAATTGAAATTTATTTTTAAAAACGGATTGCCTCAACCCCTTACTACAAAATCCATTTTCTCAATTGTATACAAATCTTTTTAAAAACGTGTCTTTCGGTGAGATATATTTATTTGAATATTGAAAAAATAAAACGTAAAAAAATAATGTACAAATTTATTTTGAGACTTAAACATTCTTTCGTCCTACCATCTACTCATTTGTAAACAGAGCACAGACCGTACTCGGTTTGGTATCCCTCTTAAAGTCTTTCTGGCCAGATTTTTCAGGAGATTTACTTAATCAGGAAAGATAAAGGGCCAGAAAGCCTAGAAAAGGTGTGTAGACAGGCTCGCTAACATCCAGACCTGTGTTGCCCAATCCAGCAGCCACTAGCCTCGCATGGCAGCTGAGCACTTGAAAGGTGGCTAGTTCACATTGAAATGTGCTGTATGAGGACACATATGCTGGATTCTGAAGATTTCGTAGAAAGGACAGAATGTGAGATATCTCACTGAAGGTTTAATATTCAATACGTGTTGAAATAACATTTTAAATTTACTGAGTTAAGTAAAACAGTACATTAATTTTACCCGTTTCCTTTAACTTTTTGAATGTGGCTGCTAGAAAATTCAAAATTCAATACGTGGTGCATATTATATTTCTATACTGGAGTGTGCTACTCTAGGCATGTGCAACATAGATCGAGGCAGTGAGGCATTCATAAATAACATCATAGCTGCCACGTGCATGGGAGAAGAGGCTGGGGAGATCAATTTTGTCCAGACTGGTCAGGAGGAGGGCTCCAAACCCCAAAGCCTAAGAAAAAAAAAAAATCCCAATAAAGTCCTGGCTTCCATCTCAAATTCTAGAATGAAAACCAACTCCTGAGGATCTGATAGCAGAGGATCTTCTAAGGACAGCAATTGCTCAACTAACCCTCAGTCTTCAAACCCTGCAAGTTCAGAAGCTGAAGTATTACTTTTCTAACACAGAGGGATCCAGGATATGTCTACTCAGGGTTCCTTTCAGCCAGAAACGACTGCTCCTAAGGATAGAGCCTCAGAAAGTTTTGAGCGGCTTCCAAAAATGTGAAGAACGCCTCAAGGCTCAGTGCACAAGGAGCTCTCCTTGGTACTGAGACCTCGGCTTTTGGTTGATCTCAACCTTGGCTCTCTGTGCCTGCAAGCTGAACTCCTCTGCCTTGGCCCTATCTATCTGCTCTGCCTGAACACGCCCAACCCCATACCCTGCTCATAGCTCGATCCTTGCACTCACCATGCTCTGTGAGGGCGTGTTTATTTACGCACTCACTTCTCCCCCTGGACTCAGTTCCTCGAGGTTAGCAAGAACATTCTATATCTTCGTACACCAAGTACATAAGTTGGTATAAAGTAGGCATCCGATAAATGAATAAATGCCTAGCTAACTTGTAACTGTGGCACTTTACGATCTGTTATATCTCCTCTGCTGGGCTGCACCAAGTATAGTCTAGGCTTTAAGAAAAAGATTTAAGGTGGGGCGCCTGGGTGGCTCAGTCAGTGAAATGTTTGCCTTTGGCTCAGGTCATGATCCCAGGGTCCTGGGATTGAGCCCCAAGTCATAGGGCTCCCTGCTCAGCAGGGAGTCTGCTTATCCCTCTCTCTCTCCTTCTGCCCCTCCCCCCACTCTTGCATGCTCTCTCTCTCTCTCAAATTGAATAAATAAAATTAAAAAAAAAAAGATTTAAGGTGTAACTTTTTTTTTTTTTTTTTTGCAGGCAGGGACGTGTGTGTGTGTGTGTGTGTGTGTGTGTGTGTTTGCACAATGGGAAATTCCAGAGGAGGGGAAGAGAAAGAGCAAAGAGTCAGCAGAGGGGTAGCAACAAGATATGTTCCAAGCATGACAAGCTGAGGTTTAGGATTGTGAGGTGCAGGTGTGTGGGGGGGGAGTAGGACATAAGCCTTATCTAGCAACTAAGGAGATTATCATCCTTAGGCAAGAAATAAGAGCCTCAGAAAGATTTCATTTAGGGGACTGATAGGATAAAAGGAGTATTTTAGGGAACAATGTGTTGTGGGGGAAAGGATCAAAGGCAAAACCAGCAATTAAGAAGCTACTGGGGTAATTAATAAGTGAGGGGGAAAGGCATCTTGGGCCTGGCTTTGCGGGCAGAGTTTCCAGAAGTTTAGAATTGGGAGGGAACGTCTTTAGGGGCAGTCAAGAAGTGGGTGAGCCAGCTCATGTGAGGGATGATTTGGCAAAAGAGCATTCGGGAAAGTTTTGCTATATGATGGGCAAAAATCCCTATGTACAAAAACCTAAGTACATTATTTTTCACAAATTTCGTCATTGGGTCAACGAATAATAATCCCGTGTTTATTCTATGGTCTTGAGACTGGCCAAGGAGAGCATTGGCCTACCAGGTTTCAGGTTGGTTGCATTTTATTTTTATTAGTGCTCTGAGCCTCACCTCTTTAGACTTTTTGCATATTTAAGTCTCTATCCTTTTTACTGCTCTTTAAGTGTGAACATAGTTATTAACTCTTAAATTTTGTTCTTAGTCAAGGATACAAGCTATTTTCGGATCCTGTTTGCTATATATCGCAACCTTTAATTATGAATGGTTGGATACCACTCTTGCATGAATAGTAAGTACTCCCCTGTATCATAAGAACATTTCTTATAACGATATATCTATTTCTCTTCTATAAGCCAAAACAGTCTCTCACCTGGATTGTTACAACAGCTTCCTAACCTACCACCTATTTCTACTCTTATTCCCATGCAGAGGTCATGGATCAGATCGTTTAAAACAAAATCACATTGTACATACTGCTCAAAACCATCCAATAGCTTTTCATCACATTGAAAGTAAAATCCAAATTTCTTGTCATGGCTACAAGGTTCTACATGACTGGACCCTTGTCCACCTGACCAAAGGCATTCCCTACCATTTACTCTGTTGTTGACTGTGTGTCACCCATAATGGCTCCTTGAATTCCCTGGACTAACAAATCTCTGCCCATCTCTAGGCCCTTACAGCAGTGGGCCCCTCCACTGGAGACCCTTCCCTCAGGTGTACTCATGCTTCAATCCTCAATATTCAGGTTTCTGGTCAAATGTCAGTTTTTCAAATGCCCACCTCTCCCACCTCCCACCGAACTCTCTAAAATTTCATTCCTCCTCCCACCTCCACACCTTTCCTCCACTTAACTTTCTTCACGATATTTATTATCACCTAAAATTCCTGGTCAACAATCTGGAGGTGCTCACTGTAACAGGACACTGCTGGTGTTCCTCCGGTGTTCCCGTGGCACTCACCCTCCCAGGCACACGGATGGCTCCCTGCATAAGGACATGCCACTCTCCACCTAAAGGGTCGCCCTGGAGTGCTTGGCCACTGTGTGCTGCCCTGGTAGGGGGCTGGACGGAAGAACGGGGAGTTGACACGTTGGCTGGGTTGACACCTCAGTCAATGACAATAGGAGCTGGTCAATAAATGTCCAGCCTCCTGACCACCTGGGTGGGGCAACACTGAGACATATTCTAAATGATCTCCCAGAGTCATGGTGGGACTCAGTTCCAGTTGCCCACGGTGGTTACCTGCTCATTATTACACCCTGATTGGCTTTCTCTCTTCCCGATCTCACACAGCTACTCCCCTGTGTGTGCTTCCTGGGACCAGCTCCCAGATAAGCTACTTGCACCCAATCCTCATCTCAGAGTCTCCCTTTGGATAGATGGTTTGTTATAGTTTAGATGTGGTACATAAAACAGATTACTTGTCAGTTACTTGTTGACTGGGACCCCCGATGGAATATATGCTACCTGCAGAAGCTTGTCTGTTTTGTTTTTTATTCTCTACTATCTTCCTGGTGTCCTGAACAGTGCCTAGCTCAGAAGAGGTGCTTTATTACACACTTGATCAAGTGTGGTGCTGAAGTGGTAATATCACTTCCCTTCAAGACCCACAACTTACTACTCCGGGAGATGAGACATCAAGGTCTCTTCTAGAATAGACCAGCCTCATCATTGGACTGTGGGGGACCCAAAGGCAACACTGTAGATTCAAGGAGCAGTAACACTATTGGTTTAACTAGAGCTCCTTCTCTACCTAGCACAGAACTTTGAATAGACTTTAGGACTGGAGTATGTAAGATCTCATGTTTGTTTCACTGCAGTTTGTGACAACTCAAAAGGAGAGAGTCCGTGGAAGCAGAATATGAGACTTATTGCTTATATGACGGGCTTCAACAATCAATGAAAGATTTACAGAGAGATGCAACATGTCAGACCTCGAGATTGTAAAGCAGGCCATGCTTTGTTTTCAATAAGCTACTTAAGGTTCTTTTTGGAACAAGATGGAATATAAGTTTAACAAAAGAAAACATTTGTCTTTTTGTATTTCCAGCGCAAACACTGCAGTGCAATTATGTGAACTGTAGGAACCCATTAGTCATCCAAAGTAAGGCCCCTAAAAGACAATGTCACATAAAGCAGAGACAGCTGTGCCATCACCCTGAGAGCGCCTCAGGGCCTCAGGGACCCCTCTCAAAGCAGAGATTAAAAGACCACTCCCTCCCTGGCTGTGGAGTCGTTAGTGCTTGAGTGGCACTAATAATAAGGCCACCATTACATGGATGATGATGATTATTATTATTATTATATTACTTGTAAGAATGGTCTGTCCTCTAAGAATCAATCTGAGCTATTTTTTTCTACCCAAGTCCTCAAAAGCTTGCAAAGTTAGGTTGTCAAAGAGCCAAAACTGGGAATTTTGCTAACCTGGAATACAAGATGTTGCATCCTGTTATCAAATCCCTGGAGCCCACCAGTCCATTAAAATAATGAGAATTGTAATGTTTCCCCTGCAATATTAAGAGGATCTTAATTACTTAATCTCCAGTGAGTGGCACACATATAAATTTTATGCATAATCCAATCAAAGAGCTACTGAACAGGGCTCTGCGTTAAAGTCAAAGAGAATTTTCCTTCAAAGGTGACACGTGGTGGGCCAGCATCGGAACCACTAGAGAGAGTGTAAATACGGACTGTCAGTTGTCCCTGCGTGTCAGAAAGGCCACTCTGCCTGTGCTCTATGTTTCCATAAATATGGTTCTATGGAGGAAATAGACTTTTCATGTGACGTTTTGGGACTTCGTATTAAAAAAAACTCCCACATTTAGCAATAATTCTATATTATTTCGCAAAATTTTTATTCACGATATTTTACTTGATGGGTACAAAAAATAAATTTAGGAACAATGCTTAGGCCCATGGTAATTAATAAATGTACGTGTTTACACACATACTTTCTTTTAGTAAACACTGTGCTTTACACACTTTGCAATGGCCCCTGTATTTTAAAATATTCCATACGTTTATAATCAGAAACTAAATTGCAAATAAAAAGAAAATTGATTTGTCAGCCATATAGCTCCACTTACAGTTTATATGTATTTCTAACAAAAATTTTATTTTTGTTCCCTTTATGCACATTTATAAATATTTTGTTTCATCAAAAGAGAAGAAAACCTATATAAGGCTCAGAATATATTCCAAAAACTGAGAATCATGGTGGCTCATTTTTATTGACAATCAACTCATGCTCCCCCTTGAGGCAAAAATTCGATTCCTCCCCTAAACATTTGGATTTCAGTGAAGAGCATGACCAGGTTGTTCAAATAAAAAGACTAGGAGTTATCTTGGATTGTTCTCTTTTTCCACACCTGTTTCTCTCTAGTAGCCACAAACAGCTATAAAATATAAGCTTAAAAAAAACACCTAACATTCACCCATGCATCTAATCCATCAGCAAATCCCACCGATTGTGCTTCTAAAATATATCTCAAACCCACCCATTTCTCCCCAGTCTGCTCCTATGGCCTTAGTCCAAGTCACTGCTGTGCCTTGAGGACGATAACAGCCTCCGGTTGGGCCTCCTACAGTCTGTTCTCCATTTATCACTAGAGAAATCTCTTTAAAATGGAAACAATGTTACGCCACTCCCATTCTGCAAATCCTTCACTGATTTCCCATTTATTTCTATATGATTTGTTATCTGTCCCTCACTATTAGAACGCAAGTTTCTTGAAAGCAAGCACTTCTTCTGTCTTATTTTCTCCTAGACCCTCAGCTCCTGGAACACGTGGCAGGTGTACAACAATTATGTGCTGAAAGAATGAATGAAGAGTTCTTCACCGTGTGCTAGGCACTGTGCAAAGCACTTACATGCATTGTTGCTTTTAATCGCCAACAACTACATGCGATGGGGGCTGTTGTGATCTCCATGTACAGAGGAACACAGGGTTCACAGACTAGTAAGAGACAGAGCTGTAGAAATCCAGGAAGTACAAACGCTTTACATAACTCCATTTCCATGGTAATGTTAGATTGCTCATTTAGTTTTTTTAGGTTTCAGTTTCCTGAGGGAAAAGGACCATGCACTTGTCCTTTCCAACATTTTCTATAAATCAGAGACTCCTTGAAAATAAATCACAGAATCGTGAAGTCACAAGTTACTTTGGACAGCTTTCAAAGTCTACTCCCAATTCCACTAGCTATTGCTAAATGAAAGAGCCAACAATGCATAAAATGTTTAATATATGCATAAACTGTAAAATACATACAAATGTATAATGCTTAAAATGTATAACTATAGTCCACAGTCTTTCCACTGTGGAAAGAGCCCACAAGGCCATGTGTCCATTGACAGATGAATGGATAAAGAAGATGTGGCATACACACACACACACACACACACACACTGGAATATTACTCAGCCATCAAAAAGAATGAAATCTTGTCATTTTCAATGGTATGGTTGGAACTAGAGGGTATTCTGCTAATGAAATAAGGCAGTCAGAGAAAGACCAATACCATATGAATTCATTCATATGTGGAAATTAAGACACAAAACAGAGGAGCACAGAGGAAGGGAGGGAAATAAAACAAGATGAAATCAGGGGCGCCTGGGTGGCACAGCGGTTAAGCGTCTGCCTTCGGCTCAGAGCGTGATCCCCGCATTCTGGGATCGAGCCCCACATCAGGCTCCTCTGCTATGAGCCTGCTTCTTCCTCTCCCACTCCCCTTGCCTGTGTTCCCTCTCTCGCTGGCTGTCTCTATCTCTGTCGAATAAATAAATAAAATCTTAAAAAAAAAAAAAAAAACCCAAGATGAAATCAGAGAGGGAGACAAACCGTAACCGACCCTTAACTCTAGGAACCAAACTGAGGGTTGCTGGAGGGGAAGGAGGTGGGGGGATGGGGTAACTGGATGATGGGACTTTAAAGAGGACACACGGTATAATGAGCACTGGGTGTTATATGCAACTGATGAATCATTAAATTCTACTCCTGAAACTAATAATACACTATATGTTAACTAAATTGAATTTAAATAAAAATTTAAAATATATAGAAAATAGAGTTTCCCAGGACTATATAAATGGTATGACATTAGAAAATATATTAAAATAATTCATTACATCAAAAGATTAAAGGAGAAAAACTATATGCTCATTTTATTAACTGCAAAAAATTTATTAACTGCAAATAAAATTTAATATCCACTCAAGATAAAGCTTTCAGAAAACTAGAAAGAAAAGGAAACTTCTTTATCCTGATAAGAGAAATTTATCAAAACTCACAGTAAAGAACACAACGTACAGTGACAGGTTAGAAGCACTTCCTTTAAAAATCAGGAAAAGGACAAGGATGGCTGTTAACATCACTTCTACTCAACAGTGTACTAAAACCGTGGAGCAGTCAAGGAAAAAGAATGAAAGGTAGGAATAATGGAAATTAAAGTACAAAGCCAGCAATTCACAGACTGGATGATTTTTTGCAAAGAAATCTCATGAGACTCTACAAACATAACGAAGTTCATAAAAATTTCAGCTATTTTAGCGGGTATCAGAACGTTCTTAAAAAGCAATTTCATTTCTGCAGGCCTGCAACAGATAGTTGAAAAGCGTAAATTAAGATAACACCATATACAAGATACCTAGGAATAAATATAGTAAAACATGTGCAAAGTTGTTGGGTAGAAAGTTATAAAACCTCATTTAAGAATTTTAAAGAACTCTGCTCATTAAAAGAAAGCCTCGTTGTCATAAAGATATCAGTGACTTCCAAATTAACCTATAAATTTGACAAAATGCAAACAAAAGCCCATGCAACTTATCCGTGAAATTTGACAGGCTGATTCTAAAATGCATATTTGAAGAGCAAAGGGACAATGCATTTCTAAATGTATAAATATGATGTGAAGATAAAGATAAGATCCAGAAGAACAGATAGAAGATTGATGACAGTTGTTATCTCAGGGGAGGTGGGTAAGTTTAAAGAGGGTGAGGGCAACAGAGGGGAAGAACTTCTATATCTCATCTGTATAATTACGGATTAACTTTTTAAAAATAACACGAACACATTTACATATTGCCTGAGTAATATATAAAATAAAGGGTGATGAAAAATGCATGTGTGATTTATAAAGTAATCAGCCAGAAGGCCAAACGTGAAGAGGGAAAATGATGTATATACTCCCTTTTTGCAAATGGCCCAGCAGCCAAACATTATATGTCTATGGTCTGAAAATCTGCTTCACCAGAAACTGCAAAAAGATTAATCATTTTTAAAAAAATGAATCTTACAGCCTGCCAAAATATAATGATACAGACCAAAGCAGAGCCGGAGGGCTTGACTCGGATTGGTTTGTTTGCACCACACCGCAAGGTCCATGGAGGCTGACCGTGGAGGCTGACCGTGGAGGCTGACCGTGGAGGCTGATGGTTCCCGGGTCAGGAAGGCACCGAGTGTGCGTGGAGCTCCTGCAGAGCTCGGGGCTGCCACACAGGCATTACCACTTTACTGAGTCATCACTTTAGCCAGGCAAGGATGGCAGGAAAAAAGGGGGTAAAAAGTCTCAGCTGGCAGCTGCACTTGGCAAACAACCTTATAAGTACAATATGAACACTTCCCGGGCTTTGGGTTTTTTGCCTTTTTCTAAAGCCTTCCAAGATTTGTTCTTAAGCCCTTTCACAACAGGATAGTACTTTAAAAAGCTTTCTTTCATTAAGTGGAACCAACCATTTTAGCAAAAGCAAACTCTTTTTTCTCTTCATTGGACTTAGAAATTCGTAGGTATATGTGAATACGGTATATGAATAGATTATACATAGACGAATGAAGCTAAAACATTATTCATTTGGTTATTAAGGTCTCCACCCCTTGAGAAAGGTACGGATGCCGAATAAGACTGGAGAAGCCCTATCATCCAGAAGAACTGGCTTGTCCGGATAGACTGTGTGTAAAATCCCACGAAAGAATTTTATGAATGGAATCTTAACAAGCCAAGGAGGAAAATCACAAATATTCCTTTTCCCCTCGCCAAATGTTCTTTGGCTATACTTTCTTTTTAAAGGTTTAAAAGTCTTCCCAGTATTCTTCTACTCTAGTTTTTAAAAAGGGGGTGGGCTAGCCCGGTGATGGGTATTAAGGAGGGCACGTATTGCATGGAGCACTGGGTGTTATACGCAAACAATGAATCATGGAACACTACATCCAAAACTGATGATGTACTGTATGGTGACTAACATATCATAATAAATTAAAAAAAAAAGAATATGGCCTCACTTTAAAAAAAAATAAAGATAAAAAAATTAAAAAGGGGGTGGAGGGAGATGTTGGCTTTAGTTGGTAAGTTTCAGATGGCGGCTTTGCCAATGTCAGGTGATGCCAAACTAGCATTGACATGGATTCTCGTGACCCATGATGCACCAGCCCCTCCGGAAAGCCTGCATCTCTTAGCTAGAGCCAGGCTTTCGTGTCCAATGACTGCATATCCGCCAGATCTCTGCTTGCTCAGGCTTCAGTGTCCTCCCTGCACGTTGTAAGTCACTCCCTCCCATCAAGGGGAGTTTGTTTACATTAGCAAAACCAACTGAACTGCCTCTGGGCACATCAGTGTGCCAGATGCCTTGGTTGGGAATTGCTGCCTGAGGACAAAGTCTGAAGGCATTGCCAGGATGAGGCCATCCTAAAACCCCTAGGAGCTGGGGGATTATAGTGGAGGAAATGACTTAATAGACTGCACGAAAACCTTTAAAAATCATTCCAGGGCTGTCATGTTTTTCAGATTTGCATAGATATGTATATAAGCGCAGGACTTGGCGTACAGCCACCAAAATTTTATCTCCTGTCACATTTCGTCTCATTCATTATCCCTTACAAGTAAGACATGGGGTATGTTAGAGATTTTTACAGATGCTTAGGTGGCTCCCCCCCCCAATATTCTCCACTGTCTCATACCCTCCAATTCACCCATCCATCCATCCATCCATCCATCCCCCTCCATCTATACATCCATCCGTTTAATAAATGCTTGTCTAGGTGCTGGGTGATAGAAATGGAGTAAATGGAAGTCTTGCCTTTAATGGAATGTATAGGCTGCCATGGGATAGGATGTTCATAAATAGTGCCAGGCACACGGCAAACACTCTACAAACATAGCAATAGAAACAAGAAAACCAGGGGAAAACCAAGAGTGCCATAAGAGAAAATGCTACCAGGATGGGTATGTAGACAAGGAGAATGGCTTTTGTTATGGAATTTTGGGAAAGATCATTTTGATTCAAGGTGACTGGCAGTTGGTGACAGGAGGACATTCCTGACGGAGGGAAAACTGATAGCAAAGAATTGGGAAAACACAATGCATGTGAAGAAGAGAGAGAATTCTCTTTTGCTGGATCACAAGGCATGAAACGGAAATAACAAGAGAAACTTGGTAAGTTATAGAGATGTCAGATTTTCAAAGTCTCCAAATGACAGGTTAAGGAGTTTGAGCTGAAGGCAATGGGGAGCCACCAAATGTTATTTTTTTCCTATAAAAAAATGAAGTATAATCCTATAGAGAAAATGCTCAGATCCTCAGCGTCCAGTTTAATGAACTGTGACAAAAATGTGCATCCAAGTTAACAAATGACCCAATCAAGAAATAGAACACTTCCATTACCCTAGAAAATTTCCTTCGTCTCATTCAAGTTGGAATCCAGTGGCAAATATCCTGTAGCAAACAATGTTCTGAATTTTATTCCTATCGATTAGTTTTGTGTGCTCATGGACTTTACAAAATACAGTCACACAATAGGTACTGGCTTCTTTCACTCAATATAAGCTCTTTGAGATTCATCCATGTTCCAAAATATTTTTAGGCAGGAAAAGTAATAGGACCACAATGCTCTGGATAATTAATCTGTCCCTGTATGGAAGTTTCTAAAGATGGAAAAATAATTCCAGCAGCATATTTCAGATAAGCTGGATCTGTAGAAATGTACAAAGGGATTGGATTCGAATGAATACTGGAGTAGGTGGAGGGCTAAGGACTTGTTAATTAACTGGAGAAGGAGAGGTGGGAAGGGAAAAAGCCAAAGATCACTATAAATTTATCTTCCCCAGTTGAACTCTCTGCAAGATCCAAGTTTAATCAGCTGATATTTCCAACAGGATTAATTAACAACTAGCTGACTGCTCCTGAGAAATGGGCCCAGGTAAGTGACTGGTAAAGAAGGGATAGGAGCAAATACAATTTAACACTACATAGGATGATAAAAAGGAAGAAAAGATATAAAAGATGAATTTCAAAGATTAAAATATTTCTCAAGCTAAAATTCACATGGAAATGCAAGGGACCCACAATAGCCAAAACAACCCTGAAAAGGCAGAGCAAAGTTGAAGGACTCATACTTCCTGATTTCAGAACTTACTACCAAACTACAATAATCAAGACAGTGTGATACTGCCTGAAGATGGATACATAGATAATGAAACAGAATTGAGAGTTGTGAAATAAACCCTTACATTTATGGTTAACTGACTTTTTTTTTTTAAAGATTTTATTTATGTGACAGAGAGACAGCCAGCGAGAGAGGGAACACAGCAGGGGAGTGGGAGAGGAAGAAGCAGGCTCCCAGCAGAGAAGCCCGATGTGGGACTTGATCCCGGAACGCCGGGATCACGCCCTGAGCCGAAGGCAGACGCTTAACGACTGTGCTACCCAGGAGCCCCGGTTAACTGACTTTTAACAATGATGCCGGAACAATTCAATGTCCTTTGAACAAATTGTGCTGCGATAAGTGGATATATATATTGCAAGAGAATGAATTTGAACCCCTATCTCAAACCATATACAAAAATTAATTCAAAGTGGATAATAGACCTAAGTGTAAGAGCTAAAACTATAAAACTATTAGAAGAAAATATGGATTAGGAAGTAGTTTTTTAGCTACCACACCAAAACCACATAAAATTTTTTTTAATTGGAGTTCAAGTAAAAACATTTGTGTTTCAAAGGACACAATCAAGAAAGTGAAAAGACAACTCACAGAATAGGAGAAAACATTTGTTCATCATATATCTGATAAGGGTCTTATATCCAAAATATAGAAATAACTCTTCAAACGCAACAATAAAGAGACAAATAGCCCAATTTTAAAATGTGCATGGGGCACCTGGGTGGCTCAATCAGTTAAGCATCTGCCTTCAGCTCAGGTCATGATCTCAGGGTTCTGGGATTGAGCCCTGTGTTGGGCTCCCCACTCAGCAGGAGTCTGCTTCCCTCTCTGCCCCTCCCCCTGCTTGTGCTCTCTCACCCTCTCTCTCTCTCTCTCTCTCTCTCAAATCAATAAATAAAATCTTTAAAATAAAATAATATAAAATGGGCAAAAGATCTGACCAGACACTACACCAAAGAAAATATACAGACAGGAAGTAGACATGTGAAAAGATGCTCAACATCACTTGTTACTAGAGAAATGCAAACGAAGACTACAAGGAGATGCCATGTACACCTATCAGAAGGGCTAAATCCAAAAAGTTGACAATACTAAATGCTGATGAGGGTGCAGAACAACACATGCTCATTGATTGCTAGTGGGAATGCAGAAACCCTAAAGCCACTTTATTTATTTATTCATTTATTTATTTTTTTAAAAAAGATTTTATTTATTTATTTGACAGAGACAGCCAGCAAGAGAGGGAACACAAGAAGGGGGAGTGGGAGAGGAGGAGCCTGATGTGGGGCTCGATCCCAGAACGCTGGGATCACGCCCTGAGCTGGAGGCAGACGCTTAATGACTGCGCCACCCAGTCGCCCCTAAAGCCACTTTAAAAGACAGTTTGGCAGATTTTTACAAAGTTAAACACAGTCTTCCCATGCAATTCGGCAATCGTGCTCCTAGGTATTTAGCCAATTGAGTTGAAAATGTGTCCATGTAAAAACCTGCATACAAATGTTTATAGCAACTTTACTCATAATCACTAAATCCTGGAAGCAACCAGTGTGAATGGATAAACAAAGGGAATATTATTCAATGATAAAGAGAAACAATGAAGCCACAAGAAGATACAGATGAATCTTAAACACATATTGCCAGAGAAAGAAGCCAGTGTGGGGAAGCTACATATATTCCAATTATCTGATAGTCTTGAAAGGCAAACCTAGAGAGACAATAGAAAAGATCAGTGAATGCAAGAGGTTTGGGAAGAAGAGAGAAAGGGTTCAATAAGTAAAGCACGGGAAATTTTTTCGGGTAGTAAAACTATTCTGTGTGATACTGGGGATAGGATACATAATACAATGAATGTGTCAAGACCCCACTAAACTTTACAGAGAGTGAAACTTTATGCACAAAAATTTTTTAAAATCATTTAGGAGGCCAGGGGAATCCCAGGATGAAATGTAGAATATGACAGAACAATCTAACTGTATTACAAATGCGTCACACAACCTCACTGAAGTGGGAAGAGAAAAAAGGTGCTGACCGGAAGTCGCTTTGGAAGTGAGTAGAGTCTATAAAACTAAAGACCAAGGAAGCTGAGCGTAAGTACTACATTGTTAATAGATACAGCCCGTGGGAATAGGGGTTAGCAATTCTGCTACTTCTATACATATACACTGGAATTGGACAATTAATTAAATGGATGGCGGGTGACAGGAGCCAGATTTCTCACTGTGGGAGCGAGTTTACTGATGAGCAGGGGAAGAGACTAGAATGGTCCATGTGGTACTGGATTTGAGAGAAAGACACTAGTATGAACTCAGGGTTAGTTTCCGATAGATACAGACGGTTACATACAAGAATATTTGCAGATTCGTATACAACACAGCTTATTACGCACCTATGTATCTCCTTGCTCTGTCAGCTGAGAAGACCTAGACGCAGTGCCACCCCTAGTGGCGATGAGCACAACTAATGATCTTGTTTCTAATACCTTTTTCTAATAGAAGGAACCAGAACTCCTGGGGAAATGGGTGATTCCAGGACTGAGGCAGGAAATAGAAAGGATGAGCCTGGAGGACCTAGTGGTGCCAGAATGAAAGGAAGAGACACAGGAACCAACTGAAAGAGCTCCTAATAGCAAAAGTGGAACACCTGGAGACATAAGATAAATAAAGTGGTAGTAGATTATAACCTAAAGTGTGAAAAAAATACCCATGAGTGCATACCAATATAAATAAATAATTGAATAAATTAGAAAATGAGTAGAAAGGGACAAATCTCTTACGTTGAAGAATTCCAAATACTTTATGAAGGTATTCCACCTTCGAGGTAAAGTCTAACTCCCTACTTCTTTTTTTTAAGATTTTTATTCATTTATTTATTTGACAGAGAGAGAGAGAGAACATGCAGGCAGAGTGCCAGGCAGAGGGAGAGGGAGAAGCAGACTCCCCGCTGAGCAAGGAGCCCAACGCAGAGCTCCATCCCAGGACCCTGGGATCATGACCTGAGCCGAAAGCAGACGCTTAACCGACTGAGCCACCCAGGCGCCCCTAACTCCCTACTTCTTAAAGATGAGCTGCTCACAGTGACTTCCTCCCAAAGGGTGCAGTATGGAAAGAGGGAGGAAAAACAGCAGAGAAACCTGACAAACTATCTCAGCCAAGTGATCAAGGTCAACGGCAACAGTGATGTTGTACTGATAGTATGTACCCTTGACACGACGTGTGAAAATAGTGCCCTATCACTGTGGTCTTCCTCCCAAAACCCACAACCCCAGTCTCATCATGGAAAACCATCCCACAAATCCCGATAGAAGGACATTTTATAAAACAGCTGACCAGTGCTCCTCAAAACTGGCAGAGTCATCAAAAACAAGGAAAGTCTTTTTTAGACATTATAGCCAAGAGGAGCCTAAGAAGACATGACAACCAAATGTAGTGTGGTATCCTAAATGGATCCTTGAACAGAAAAGCAACATTAAAATCTAAGTATAGAGTTAATAACAGCATATCAATACTGGTTTACTAATTGTAACAAATGCACCGTACTACTGTGAGACGTTAATAATAGGGGGAACTGGGTGTGGTGTTTAAAGAATTTTTGGTACTATTTAGCAATTTTTCTATGAATCTAAAACTGTTCAAAAAATTTATAGGGGTGCTTGGGTGTCTCTGTTGGTTAAGCGGCTGCCTTTGGCTCAGGTCAGGATTTCAGGGTCCTGGGATGGAGCCCCGCATCAGGCTCCTTGCTCAGCCGGGAGTCTGCTTGTCCCTCTGCCCCTCCCCTCGTTCTCTCATTCTCTCTCAAGTAAATAAATAAAATAAAATCTTTAAAAAAAATAAAATAAAGTTTATTTTTTTAAATGGGCAAAGGATTTGAAGAGGCATTTTTTCCAACAAAGTTACACCAATGGCAATAAGCCCATGAAAAGATACTCAACATCATGGGTCATTAGGAAATGCAAATCAAAACCCCTGTGAGATACCACTTCACAGCTACTTAGGACAGCTGTAATAGAAAAGACGTAATAACAAGTGTTGCCGAGAATGCGGAGAAATCAGAACCTTCATACATTGCTGGTGGGACTGTAAAACGATGAGGCCACTACGAAAAAGTCTTGCGGTTCCTCAAAATGTTAAACAGAATAACCATATGACCCAGCAATTCCACTCCTAGGTACAGACTCAAGATATGGAAAATGGATGTCCACGCAAAAACTGTTCCACAGATACTCCTAGGAGCATGATTCATCATAGCTAAAACGTGAAACCAACCCCACTACCCATCAACTGATGACTGAAAAAACAAAATGTGGTAATCTACACGATGACATATTACATGGTCATGTAACTGACACATGTCACAACATGGATGAACCTTGAAAACATTATGCTAAATGAAAGAAGGTAGCCAAAAAGTCCACTCCATTCATATGAAATGTCCACAAATAGGGGCGCCTGGGTGACTCAGTTGGTTAAGTGTTGGCCTTCAGCTCAGCTCATGATCTCAGGGTTCTGGGATGGAGCCCTGCATCGGGCTCCATGGTCAGTGAGGAGTCTGCTTCTGCCTCTCTCCCTGCTTGCACTATCTCTCTCATGCTCGTCTCTCTCTCTCTCAAATAAATAAATATTTTTTTAAATGTCCATAAATAGGCAAAGCCATAGAAACAGAAGGTAGATTAGTGGTGACCGGGGGCCAGAGGAAGGGGCAAATGGGGAGTGAGTGTAATGGGTACAGTGAGTTTCTTTGGGGGATGATGAAAATATTTTGAAATTAGATAATGGTGATGGCCGTACAACTGAATTGTGTGCTTTCAAAGGGTGAAGTGCATTGTATGTAAATTTTACCTCAATAAGGTTGTAGTTTAAAAAAATATATTGCTAAGGCCAGCCAGTCCCTCACTCACCTGGAGCTAAAAGCAGGAATATGTACCTAGGTGCTTGTGGTGCTGGAGAGGGGAATCTACGAAGACATCTACACACTGACCGTATGTTATTTCATTTAATCCTCATACCAAGCCACGAGGTGGGTGTTATTATCTGCATTTTAAAGATTTAAAGACCGCATTTTTATGAAACTGAGGCAGAGCTGGATTTGAAACGAGGCTAAATCATTCCAAGACCAGCTCTGAACCATCACCTTTCGCTGTATCTCAACCTCTCAAATGTTAGGTTTCTCATCAGCGACCTATTCACTTCATGGAATTGTCTTTAGGATCAAATGAGATAACGTAAATGTGACTTGTGGCATACGACTTATTAATTTATTCTTTCTTTTGGTATTCAGACAAATCCATAATCAGAATGAAATCATACAGCTATATCATAGAAACACCATACTCTCTTGGTTACAGATACAAAAAGCCTAAATATGAACACTGTGAATACAAGTGCTATGAACATTTATAACTGCTTCAAATTTAAATATTTTATTTTCCCAACTCAGAGGAGATTACATTTTCTTTTGTGAAAACACACTTTCTGTGATTATTTGAATTACAATTACATGTAAGTTATATGTACACCATTACACATACGTTTTATAACCCTGCCATTGAGTCTCTAATGTAAAAGGCTTATGAGATTACATATTCTGAATATCTGCTTCTTTTTAAAAGTTACATATGAATGCATGTGTTTCCTAAGCAGAGGTTTGCCAGTGTGATGCAGAGATGAAAGACCAAAGTCAGATAACCTGAATTTAAATCTTAGTTCTGCCTTTTTGGTCAAGTTACTTTTGGTTTCTTAAAACTAAACAGCTGGATTTAACTGAAGAGTTACACAGCTGGACTTCAAACCCAGATCTGTCTGACTCCCACTCATTGTATTGTATCATCTATACCATTATGAGCCTGTACTGTCCCAGAATGAAGCCTCAGAGATCATTAAGTAAATCTGGTGCAAAAGGCTCAAGATTTTACAAACCTAGATGAAAATGCATTCTCTTCCATATTATTGTTGTACCCCGGAGTGACTGTATCCAAGGATGAACGAGAAGGACTGTTGAAGTGATGGCTGGGGGAGATGTCACGCACCTGACCACAAATGTTCAGATAACACTGACTCGAGTCTGTGGCAGTCAGCCTCTTTAATGAGCACAGGGAATAAGAAGGTGAAGGTGGCCTTCTCAGCCCACAATAAGCATGGGAAAGTGCCTGCTTGGCCCCACTCAAATAATTTGACTACTATACCCAAAAAGCTTGTCTTGAAATAGTATCCTGCTAAAACTCGAGGTTCATATTTTTAACACATAACGTTGACTAATCATATTAGATAGAAATTATATACATAGCATTTTCAGCTTAAATTTATTCTTGAGTTAAGCTTGAAGAAGGTAATTGGTTTATTATGTGGCATCTTACAAAACATCTGAGTTATTAAGACTGATCAGTTTCAAAATTAATAATGAAGGTTCCACCTGTGGGGCTCTTACAACACCCACTAAGATTTTTTAAAAAAGGAATAAATCCACTGTTTGCTCAGTAATAGAATTATCTATACTGAAACCTTATAGGAATTTTAGAAGGAAATTTCATACGTGGAGGTAGGTTAGATTTGGGGAGTTTTTCATATTTAATATTTTTTCAAAAATTATCTCACCTCTAAATTCAATTTTCCTTTCTCATACATCTAAAGGAGATTCTTACCAAAGAACCATGAAAGAAAGATCATACTTTGTAAGTGAAAATATTTTGAGGGATAAAGACAAAATCTCATACAAATGCAAGGTGTTTATCCAAGATGGCCGGGACATGAGGAAATCCAGTTACATGAAACAGCTGCACCTCTGTGAGTTACCACGCAAACCGCATATTGCTTATCTATCGATGTCAAGCAACGATATAAAAAAGACCCGAGTACTCACATACCGTACACTTTCATATTTTGTTTTCGGGCTGTGGGAAGTGGTCTGGGATCTTAACCTGCCTCAGTACCACTATTACGCTTTTCAGTCATCACGACATACGGTTTCGTGCAAACACACTTAGTATTTGAGCGTTGAGGCTGACTCTTTGCCAGATAGAGGGGGCTTACCAGGACCGTTGCTTGTACCGTGATCCGCACCAGGTTTTTGATGTTCTGCCTAGACCCCACTGCGGTATATTTAGCACCAGCCCTCCCCGCCCTCCCCGCCGCAGCCTCGCCCATGGATTCACGCTTTCACACCCCCTCCCTCCT
>NW_024425563.1:88030317-88063973 GCF_017311325.1 Ursus maritimus
TAATCGAAACCTTGGAACATGGTTTCTGAAAGATGAATTTCTGCACACGGAAATATGGGGGAAACTTTTTTTTTTAAGATGACTTGACTTACCAAATGAAGTTTATTAAAACTTGTCAGAAGCCATCTGACTTGCTAAGTATACACACGCACGCACACACACACACACACACGCACACACACACACAACGTCTCTGAAATTAAAATAAAAATATTCTCCCTGAAAAAGGAAAGATTCTAAGGGAATAGATGAGCCGCGTATATGTTAAATGTCCCTTTCCAGATCGCACTTAGGTATATGTTTGGTTTGTAACGACAGGAGCCCCGTAAATGTGACCAGACCAGTAAATGTTGCTATGGAACCCTTTCCTAACTGAAAATTAAATTTCTCCATCTGTTTGCATGACTTTGTATTCACTGCAGTGCCGAGGGGCAGCTGATCTAACAAACATTGCCACTGAACAGATTCCTCAAACCAGAAAAAAAAAACAAAAAAAACCAAGTGTGAAATAGAGCAAATACCATGAGAAACCACATAAGGCTCACAGATTCACTCTCCAAAAGGCGCGCTAGTGTTGATAAAACTGGTGGGACTTAACTCAGACACTCACACAGGCAACCTTTAACGTAAGCTTCTCAGTGGTACAGTAAGTACGGCCAGTTTGGGAAACGCTTTAGATCCAAACAGTAATTCAAACTCTGGTCAACTAAAGAAGGGGCAATTTAACAGACAAATTTGGTCCTGATCTGCGCTAGATTTTAAAAGTACCCAAACGATAAATAAATCATATTTTAAAATACTAAATTTTCCCATATGTTTTTATCCATTGTGAAGCTAAATTAAAGATTCTTCAATAAAACAGAAGATTGTGATACAGACCATATAATTTCAGCTTTATTTTGATTGTTTAACTCACCACACAGTCATAATATAATTCACGTGAACAAGTACCAGTATTTTCAAACGCTATAAGCTATTCCAATGAATTCTAATTATCTGCGTAACTTTATATTCATAGGATTATAATTACTAAACTTCTCTGCCCACAAACACATACGTTTTATGACATCAATTTGCAATTGACTATTTACATCAGTAAGTTTATACATTTATCAAAATATTATATAGAAAGAATTACTGATAATATTCTCTTGAAACATTTTATAGTATTTTATGAAGGAGAGTCCACCAAAAAGCCTTTGGAAGCATTTTCCTTCCAAAAAATTAACAAAATTTTAAACTCATTTGATTAAATTCTATTCCTAAGGAGAAATCAACAGATGCTACAGTTCAGTATTTTTTCTCCTCAATTATTTTGTTACCAAAGAGTTTCTTCATTAGTTGTTCATACCATGCTTAGAGGATTCATTTCCTTTCCTGAATTGCAGGCAGTTTGACTTATGGGCAAGTTTTCCTTCCCCCAGTAGACTAAAAAGACCTGAGAGCAGAACATTATTGTGACTTACCTAAAATGTTTGTTAAAAACGAATTATCCATCTTTGGATTTTCCCACATCGGTAAACCTGCTTTCTTATAATAAAATATCCATGTGCTCATTAGCTTTAACATAAACTAAATTTCCCCTCTGAATCCAAAAGAAACAAAAACTTGAATTTTTCCCAAGTGTTGAACTTGACTGTTGGCATCATTTGGAGAAAATGCTGTCTGATAAACAAAATAATCAATCGTACCTGATAAATTTATAATAATGAAAACTAAGCGTGCATTTTTTTTAAGATTTCTTAACAGACTGTTAAGATTTAAAAATTCACTCCAGCCATCTGAAAATATTTAGAAATAGAATCATTCATTCTGGAGGTCCTGCTGACTTATTCTCTAGACCTGGTGAGAGATTCAATCATATTTCTCTCTACCCTACCATTATTTTTCTAACATAAAATTACCCAAGAGCACCCCAAAGATAGGATGGAATCGAGGCAAATAATTACTGAACAGGAATTCAATATCGTACTATAATCTTGGGAGAGAGTCAACCTTGAGCCAATATTTTCCAAAGTTCCAAGTTAAAGCCATTCTGCACAATCTGAGATTGGAGTACATTATTGTATACTTGGAGGGCTTTCTTTTCATCTCACTTGCTATGTCAAGTGTCTCAGACCCCAGAAGTAAAATCAGAGAGAGACAAGCGGTAGAGAATGTTTTTCCTGCGTGGCTTAAAGACTCCTGTCGTTTTCCAATCCCGCTGTAAAAGCATCATATCCAAAGATAATGGATGACAAAGACAAATTATTCAGATTAAATATAAGAGGAACATTTTGTCAAAGCTTTCTAGAACGATAAATTAGCAATCATCATGCCACTGGCACAAACATTAATGAAATCATAACGTTTTTCAGAGCCAATTATTTCATCTAGTAGCCCCTCTTCCCTTGATAAATAGCTCTTCCTATGTGTTCCAAAGTAGCAGCAAATGTAGCATGGGTAAAAGTCCAGCATTTGCTGTATCTATTTCTGTAACACATCTCCCACATGATACATACAAGTTAAAGCTCCAAGACTGTGGTTACTTTTAAATCTAGTCCAGATGGCAGCACACCCACATTTCCAGGCTTAAAATATAACATCTTTCATAACGACTTCGTACCTTGCAGAATTCATATATGCTTGCAACCATACTAAGGATGCTTCTCCAAACTGCTTTGGCTTACAGCCTCCAAAGAGTTGCTTGGTTTTTATGCACTGATATTATCCACCAGAATTGGATGTCCTCCTTGAAAAACTGAGAAATCTGTCACAGACTATAGACTTACATGAGACAGAATTATAGAAAGGCCTACTGCCTCCTCTAAAGACAAAAAAAAAAAAAATGTTTTTTCAGATTAAAAACAAAGTAAAACCAAGGATAATTCAAATTTACTTCTTTCTGCAGAGACTCTGAGGCCTGAAGCAAATGTAAGCTGTAAAAGATGATAATTGTACCTAGATGTTAGGCGCTTGAGTCATAAAAATGCCTCTGTGGAATAGTTAGGGTAAGAAAGCAAGGAAGGGAAAATTGGGCTAAAATTGATCTCTTCGGACATTTCTTGAGAAAGTGGAAAGAGGAACATCGTTGTTTTAGTTCTGGATCAGCAACACCCCTCACCCCCCAATTCTGCCACTACATCTATTTGGGGGGGGGCAGGAGGAAAGGGGAGAGGATTAAAAGATCTTTGGCCCTCCCTACATTTCTGCATGTGGCCTGCATCAGTAATAGCCTCAGGTCCTGAGGTTGTGAAATTTGAAGCAAGAAGCTCGTGTGGGCTTGATCCAAGGTAGGGTAGATCTGTATTCACGTGCTTTTGTCCCTTGTCCTGAGACAGCCCTTAGGAGTGTCACAGGATGCCAAGGTTATATCCCAGTGTTCCGACATGCCCGCCATAAACCATCAGACAGCACTCCAGTCCCTACTATGACCAAGGAAAATAATCATTTGGCTCTTCCCCAAAGCAATGTATGTGACCTCATCAGGTCACAATGGCCAGCCAGTGGGCAGTGTGGGTGCCAGAGCACAGAGATTGTGCTAATGCACCTAAGTGTCTCCAGGGCTGCCTGGAGGAAATGATACGTTTCCTTTGTAGGCTTCAAGGGAACTTGATGCTATAAAAGCATTCTTAAAACTCTGGGTAAGTAAACATATTTTTGTAAGTTATTGATAACTACGTCCTGAACATTCCTAGGTGTGAGGCACTAGAACGACCACTGGGGATATACAGATGAATAAGACACCACCCCTCATTCAAGAAGCTTATCCGGCTGGAGCAGGAGCTCCGTTAATATAAGTTACACACTTCGGACAAAGGCAAAAGCTTTTAGGGCCAAAGAAACCACCAGATAAACAAAACTGTTTAAAATCACAGTTTAAATGCACCAAGCAGTCTCACTCTTTACAGGAACTTGTTCATGCATCTTCTGGTCAAATGTGAAACAGCCTCTTCAAAAAAGAGGCGCGAGGACACTGTTGTGAGCAGAACCTGTGCTGGGCTCCAGACCCGTCCAGGGGACATGGGAGCTGCTGCTGCCTTACTTTCGATTGCGGACCCAAATCTCCCATAGGGAGTAGCTGCTGCCCCCACGGCAGGTGGATGTGAAAGCCTGGAGCCAGTATGGCAGAGCTTGCAAAGCATTTGTGGTTGCCAGTATATGGGTGTTGTTCCAGCAAATCCTGCAGGAGACGGGCAACGAGCCATCAAGCGCGCAACTGCCCTATCCTGGAGCACCATCGAGCGCGCAACTGCCCTATCCTGGAGCACCATCAAGCGCACAACTGCCCTATCCTGGAGCACCGCGAGTTGCCCCAGATAATGCACGAGGGCAAGACTGCGAACCTCAGAGCCAATCGTTTCTACTGGGATATACGTGGGGGAGGCCACGTGCACTTGACTTGAGGTAACTGAATGGAAACTTCCTAAGTTACCTTGAGGTGGGGGATGTTTACTGATGTTATATGGGAAGCGTCATGGCAACCATCTCTATTCCAAATGGGGAACACGTTTAAGCTCAGATTTTACGATGGTCATTCTTTTGGCCATCCTTCCCATCAGTGAAGAGTGCAAAAGGACAGTGACGACAGTGGAGAACACAGCCAGCAAACAATTAAGAAGCAGCACATCCAGACCGGAGAGTTAGAGAAGTGCTTCATATGGTCGCCTTCAAAAGCAGGAAGCCAATAGTTTGCCACCCAGATTGGGGAAAAGGAAAGCCTCCCATTGACATAGTCCAATACTTATATGTAAACGTACGCTTGGAAAGTGCATAGGTTAAGAGTAACCTATGATTCATGAGTTACTCAATGACTAAGAATTGGGGCCCTGAATCAAGACATAAGCATCCCAGTAGAACAAAGTGGAACGTGTAGGTCTGGGAGGAGAGTCTGGTCTGAATCAGACTTCAGTCACAATCACTAAAGGTTATCCCAGAGCTTGATGAGGAACGGATGATCAGTCAAAATCTAACACGTATACTCAGAGTTTGTCACAGTCAGGCAGAATGTATGACTCCATTACCAAATCATCGTCACCCAACATCCCAAGAACGTCGGTGTTTAATGTAGGGACCCCGGGAGCAAGAAGAAGACAGCACCCGAATATTATAACCATTGCTGTGTTCCCAAAGTGAACAGCGGCAGGGCATCTGAATTCATGATGGGGTGCCCTCTTCACGAGTCTCGTTTCTATCGGAGTCTGCTCAAATGAGAGTCGACAGTAAGCAGATGTAGAAAAATGGTGCATCCAAACTATGAGATGAGATTTCAGGTCAACAAACATTTATTGAGTTATGTGTAAAAGATGTCTTTGCCCAAACACTGGGGCTCACAGATGACAGAAATTCCTTGCTCCAAATGCAAGGTAAGCCCTAAGCAAAAAGGCGTCATGAGATAGAACAGGAGCCAGGGTCCAAGCAAAAGTCAGACCACAGCGTGAGTGTGTAAGAGTTCGTGGTCAACGAGCCGCGAGAGGGTGAAAGGGTGTCGATGAGCTTCAAAGAGAGTTTTCTGCTTAGTAGTACTTGCGGGCAAGAGGTACCTTCTTGTGGTTTTGTTCCTTAGTGATTACCAGGAATGACAACTCTGCAGCTTTGGGATCAAATATTTATCAACAGTCAGCGCATGCGGTGCTGTAGATGTCAGGAATTAAATATCTTATCTGCAGCCCAGAATATCAGAAAGCTAGAAGGCGGGGCACGTGGCCACACTGCCCAGACTGCCTGTCTTGGTAGGTGTGGCTCATTTGCAGCAATGATAAAACAAGGCCTCTCTCTCTCTCTCTCTTTTTTTAATTAAGGAACCGCGGAACTGATGATGTGCCTACTTCCTTCCAGTAGACCACGAGCTACCTGGGGGCAGTGGCACGCTACGTGACATATAGAAGGCACTCAATATCTGAGTGTTGAATGAACGAATCCCTTTATACCCAAAGCATCATTCTCTGCCTCCCAAAAATAATTACTCCCATCTTTAAAATCCTTCAAGGGAGAATTGTCACAACTCCTTCTAAGAATCAGGGTGTTCTTCCATGTGACATGTCTAGGTGAGAGACTGTTAGAACATTTCCTTGTTGTACGATCTCTACAGGATTTTTTTTTTTTTAGGATTTTATTTATTTATTTGAGAGAGAGAGAGCATGAGCAGGGTGAGGGGCAGAGGGAGAAGCAGACTCCCCTCTGAGCAGGGAGCCTGATGCGGGGCTTGATCCCAGGACCCGATCCTGAGCCAAAGGCAGACACTTGACCAACTGAGCCACCCAGGTGGCCCTGATCTCTGAGAGTTTAAAACTACTCGGAATGAACTTGGAAATAAAACAATCATAGTCCTGAAGACACTCATTAAGACACCGCTTTTCTCCATTCTAAGATAAGCAGTTCCTATGGGGGAAAAAGAAATGAGATAAAGGGACAGCTTTTTCTCTGGAGACAGTTCAAATTCAATCAAACTGTTAACCTACCTTGAGGCCTCTGTTGATCTGATATACAATCAAAGAAAGAATATCAAAATTAGTTAATTCTGTAAATATCATTACACTGAATAGATTCTTCACTCCAGACTTTCCAACAAATTTTTCTATCTCATTTGATAGGCACAAACTCGTGAAGTTTAAAAAATGTCATCTGTCCAATCGCTTGTAGAGGAAACAATGTGAACTAAAGTGGCTGAAGGGCAAAAGAAATAGAGGAGGAGAACCCATACCTGAGAGCATCTGAGAAATTACTAGTAAACGCCAGGAACATTTAGAACTGACTGTATTACTCAGACGTATTGCGCGTGGCTAGTCTGAGTTTGATCTTGACCTCCACTGCACCAAACATTCTGGCGATTCGCAGTGAACCTGAGATGGGCACCTGTTGGTGTTTGGTTGCCCGGTACCCATGCTTTGTTTCTAAGGGCACCACAGATTTGTTTCTGGGAGTGGCCTCAACTTTGGGTATAATCCGGACAGGCTCTGGATGCAGTTCCCCGACCCCCATGCTCCGCCCAGTCCTGGGGCAGCTATGTGCCCACGGCTTGATCAATCAGGTATCTACCTGCCCGGAATTCAAATCCTGCTCAGAGCGCCTATGAGATGAAAATGACAGGTTTCTCCGTGTGACCACTGTCACGCTGACCACATGGTTCCCACTTATGAGTCCTGCTTCCTGCTCTGCAGAGGTGACCTGGTTCCTGCCCATAGGCAAGTCTGCTCCCCGAGCCATCCCGTGAATTCTGTGCTGTCCCAGTGGCCCTCCAATAAACTGACTTTCCTTTAGGTTAGTCCAGGCTGGGTTTTGTTTTGCGGAAGATGAGTGTGGGCGGTACTTACTGCCCTCCTGAGACAGGGTGAGTGTGAGGTGCTACTGCTGGAGACGTGGGATACTTGTTCTCTCTCTCTCTGTTTAAGATTTTATTTACTTACCTGAGAGAGGGAGAGAGAGAGAAAGAAAACGAGAAAGAACGAGCGGCAAGGAGGGGCAGAGGGTGAGGGAGAAGCAGACTCCCCACTGAGCAGGGAGCTTGATGTGGGAGTCGATCCCAGGACCCCGGGATCATGACCTGAGCCGAAGACAGGCGCTTAACCGACTGAGCCACCCAAGCACCCTGGGATACTCGTCCTTGTTACTTTAAAATCTTCTGGGAGCCTAAGCCTACCAAGGAAGAAATGCCAGCCATGCCGGGGACTCCTGCCCCATTCTCCCTGCTTACTTTCTTGGTCCACCTCTCTCCCACGTAAGGTCTTGTGAAAGAGAAATATTAAGTAAGGTTTATACCGGAAAGCTGCGGAGAGGATAATCCTAGTTTCTTCCTAAAATCCATCTTAAATCCTAGCAAAAATCAGTAGTGACATAAAAGCTACCGTGGGGCCATTCTTTCCAAGATATCATGGGTAAGGAATCTCACAAGCGAGAGTTTGTAAACTATCTTACTAACACGCTCAGTGCACTGAAAACAGACAGCTAATATAACAACATTATTGGACGGTGAATGGACCATACAGACTGGAAACACATCTGCATATCATAATCTCAAAGCAGAAAATCGGAGCATCAGGAAGCTTCTAGCTAGGACCAAAAAAAAAAAAAAAAGCTACTTAGTAAACAAAGCAAATTCAAGAGCAGCTGTAGCACTCTCACACTTGGGAACCTGGTTTACAGTCCTCTGACGAGAGAGACATATGAAAAGAATAATTAAAAGACAGCGGAGACAAGTGTCAAGAGACCTGCTATAAATAGCCTCAATGAGAATGTTGAATTTCCTTCGGGAAATTATTAAATCGAGAGTGGACAGTATCAGTTAAGAATGGGAAAGATTAAGATGATGAAAATACTGCAGAAACTACAGCAGTCCCAGGAGTCTCACGATAGAATTATGGCCTCACCACTGCTTCTAGGCGCTCAGTAAGTAAGCAGGAAAGGCTTTCCGATAGATGACAAAACTACCACCGTTCAAACCACCCCAGAGCAAGAGTGCCATCCTTTCTCACCTTCCTTACCAACATCAGGGCAATACTGTTCCCAACATTGTTGGGAATTGGTAGCATTTTAAATGCTCAGAATTTCCATTCCCGGCAGCACGGTAGACTACGTGTTCTGGAACACAAGTAAACACCAAAAAATTCTGGATAAAATATAAGAGACACATTTGCATAAAAAGAGCTGAGTTGTAAGTAATAAAAAGGGAAATATGAGGATAATAGTAAAGTGAAAACAGTAATTGTAAAAGGCTGAGCCCGAAGTGCAATCAGTAGTTACTCTAAGGGTATTTTTCCATTGCCAATTTCTGGGAAGGGAGGGGGAGGGATAAAGTGTCAAGAGAAAAGCTCTTGGGCCTGCATCAGGAGAGGTCAGAATCCAGGCAACCACAGGAAGCCTGAATTCCTAAGGGCTATGCCCTTGGTGAAATTAAAAAAAAAAAAACAAAAAAAACAAAAAAAAACAAACAAACAAAAAAACTCACCCTACAAAGTGAGATGTCCAAGAAACTGCCCCCTTGACTTTGATATTGAGTGCATGATAAGTCCCCTTGACAATCTGTAATCAGAAGCCACACACACACACACACACTCCCAACTTTCGGATTTTAGGTCCTGATTTACACCCTTTGCCTGATCACCCCAAATCCAAAGGTGACAAATTAACTTGAACCAGTCCTGATTCTCTCTGCAACAAGCCTAAATCCTCTATAGAGGAATGCATCCTCAAGCCAGACCTTACAGAATTCCCTTAGGGTCCCAACAAATATGATTTCACAATTAAAAAAATTAGATTACATTAAAAAAGCAAGACACTATGACAGAGAGTCACCAGGAAGAATACACTGTATAACCTGCCAAGACCCCATACGTTGGAATTACTGGAATCAAAAACAAATTACTATTAAAAAAGATGAAAGAGGGAACTGAATACCTAAGTAAAGAAGACAAGACTATGAAAAAATGAAGCTGATTTGAAAAGACCCAAGTAGACTTCCTGAAATAAAATATGTAATGATTTGGGGCACCTGGGTGGCTCAGTGAGTTAAGCATCCAACTCTTGATTTCGGCTCAGGTCACGATGTCAGGGTTGGGAGATCCTGCCCCATGTGGCTCTGCACTCAGCTCGGAGTCTGCTTGTCCCTCTCCCTCTGTTCCTCCCCCTGCTCATGTGCCTGCTCTCTCTCTCAAAATAAATAAACAAATAAATAAAATCTTTTAAAAATATATAATGATTTAGGGGCACCTGGGTGGCACAGCGGTTAAGCGTCTGCCTTCGGCTCAGGGCGTGATCCCGGCGTTATGGGATCAAGCCCCACATCAGGCTCCTCCGCTGCCAGCCTGCNAGTTAATAAGACACAGGTGAAAAAGGACTTAAAGAACTGGAACCCAAAGCTGGGGAAATAACCAGACTGCAACAGGGACCAAGAATAGATAAAAAGTAAAAATACATAAAAAATTGCCTCTTTAGAGGCACTGAAGGATAAAAATAAAGTACTAACATATATAATAAGAATTCCAGACAGAGATAATAGTGAGGATGAGGGAGAAACAATATGTGAAGAAATAATGTCTATGAGTTTTCCAGAATGGATGTATTATACAAACTCCTAAATTCAGGAAGCAGAATAAATAAGAAGCAGGATTTTTTAAAAAACCCCTGAAAACCAGAAAACATCAACAGACTCCTAGACCTAGAATACAGGGAAACTTCAGAGTTCCAAAGGAAGCAGAAAATCTCTAGAGTATCCAGACAAGTCAGTACAGTGAATAAAGACAAGGCAAAAGGGGAAAGGAGTGGGGAAGGAGGAAGAGGAAATAGAAAACAGAAGGAAGGAGCATCACAGAGAAAGAACAGAGAAGAAGGAAAGAAACGGGGTGAAACCAGAATGGTGCTGATTGACAAGCATGAAAGGCAGGCTTTCCCGACGACGCTGCCCCTGAAATTCCACAGTAAGCCAGGAAGGTACTGTGGTTTCACATTAGGAGGACCTGGAGGCCTGACAGAAACAAATGAAAATCCTTCTTGAGACTGGCGTCAGGATTCCCAGATCTTCAGTTCATTCTGTGATAGCCCCATAAATAACACCACCGCGCACGGAGGGGAAGAGGCTACCACGAGGGAAAATCAGAACAGCTCTAGATGCACAAGGACTTCAAAAGCGATCATTATCAGATACTAATGAAAATTAGATCGGAAATGGTTTTTAAAAACTTTGGTCATGAAAATCACAAAGGAACACACAATGGAATATTATTCCGCCCTCAAGAGGAAGGGAACGCTGACATCGGCTACAACAGGATGAGGCTTGAGGACACTATGCCGAGTGAGATAAGCCAGTCACAGACAGATACTCTACGAGTCCACTTCTCTGGGGTCCCTGGAGTAGTCAAGTTCATGGAGATAGAAAACAGGATGGTGGTTGCCAGAGGCTGGGGGATGTGGGGGGATATGGGGTTGTTTAATGGGGATTTTACAGGATGAAAAGTGCTCCGGAGATTGGCTGCCCGACAATGTGAATGTACTTCGCTAAACTATATGCTTAACGATGCTTGAGATGGTAAATCTTTATTATCTCTATTTCACCACAATTAAAACATGTTTTAATCACAAAAACATACATTATAAAAGTGACGAGGCAGATTTACAAAATAGCAAATGGAACTCTTGAAAAGGAAAACTGAAATCACTAAAAAAATTTAAAACCCTCAATATATGATAAACATTGTATTAGTCACAGCTAAAGGAAGTTTTCCTAAAAAAAAATAGAGCTAAAAAAAAGAAAATTGAGCTAAACAAATGATCCATATTCTTGCACAAGCAGAAGAAAAATAGAAAAGAGAGGTTAAGTCCTAGAAAATCAAATGAGAAGGTCGAAGTAAATGCAGTTAGAGCTTCAAAGAGGAAGAAAGGAAGTGAGGCCATGTTCAAAGAAGTAATGGCCGGGATTCTTCCAGATTTGATGGAGAATACCAACCCATTGCCATAGGAACCAGAGTGTGTACCAAGAAGGATGAATGATAAATAATACCACCTGGACATATTATAATAAAACTATAGATTTCCAATGACAAGAGAATATCTTAAAAACAATCAAAGAGAAAAGGCATCTCATCTACCCAGAGCAAAAGTTAAACTGCCCACAGAGTTTCCATCTTCTGCTCATCCTGGCTTAAGCATACATACACCAGTACAACTGTTATGGAAAACAATCCTCCATGATCTGGTAAAGTCGAAGATGCACATATTCGGCTATTAGCAGTTAGACTCCTCAAAAAACACAGCCAAAGAAAACACCAGCAACAAACATTGCACGTGTGTATCAAGAGACACATATAAGAAGGCTCATAGCATCATTGCTTGCAATCACACAAAAATTTAAAAGCAGCTCAAAGGCATAAAAAATCGTGACATATACTATTGGCATAGAAAAAAAATTACCTTGAAGAATCTCACAAACATAATGTTAAAAATTAGTATTCCCAAGTAATGAATCATGGAACTTTACATCAAAAACTAGGGATGTCCTGTATGGTGACTAACATAATAAAAAATATTATTAAAAAAAACAAATAGGCAAAAAACATTAGTATGACATAAATTATATGTGGTTCAAAATATGCAAAATTAAACAATGATTTAGGGTCGTGTTTACCTCTTGGCAAGGGGACGTGATCAAGGAATAGAACACAAGCAAATAATAATGTTAGACTAATGTTAGACGTTTTTATTCTTTTCACCTTACATATACGTTATATTCATTTTTTAAAATGTTAATAGCTAGCAATTTACTGTCTGATTCTAATAATAACTCTGTGAACAATAGAAGTACTGTTTTATCCCCCTTGTACATATGGGGAAACTGAGGCACAGAACAATTAAGTAACTTTCCCAAGGTTCCACGCTGGCAAACTGTGCAGCCAGGAGCAGAATCTAGGCAATCTGTTTCCATATTCTCTCTCTTTTTTGTATCGATGTAATATTCCATTCTAAAAATCAAAAGAAATGAAAAGGAGAAAAATGCCCGGCATTAATGCTCCAAGGACTAATGCCATTAAAAATGTTTTGCAAAAAGCTAAATATGTTGTGTGTATCTATATAGGTGTGTGAGTGTAACAAGAAACAGTATCAAAAAGTTAATAATCATTTTACCTGTGTAAATTTTTTCTTCATTTATAAAAATTATCTGCCATGAATATTTATCACTTTTCACTCAACGGGAAAAAAAATCAACGTTATTTACACAGACCCCTGCTCTTGGCTTTTTAAAAAAAAACCATATCCTAAATCACGTGGCAAATTGCATAGTCAGCCTAATTACATCTTGCCTGGCAGATAAAACATAACCGTGAGTATTACTGGTTCCAAAAATGGGCCTTCATTTCGTATCCAAAGGCAAATAGTGTTTTAAATCTCAGCAAAAAACGGGAAGACGCTGGTGAGGACTTGCTTGGGGCTGGTCTCCACATGCACCTCAGCCAATTTTTGTGGCTTCAGGGCAATCCCAGCAGCCCCCGAGGCAGAAGGGTAGTGGGGGGGGGAGGGGGGGTCCTCTGGGCACAGCCGCCCAGCTGAATAAGGAGAGACACAGAGGGAATTTTATGCAACAATCAAGAAACAGACTCACAATACAAAGAGATGTGTGCTGCCCAACCCACAGGGTCACTTTAGGCGCCGCATCTGTTTTGTTTTCCAGAGGAGGAGGAAAGAAGGCATTTCTGCAAAGCAGTTTTGGGTTTTTGAATCTGTATCTTTTTTTTTTTTTTTTGAGTCTCATTGACACAGTTTGAGTCTCATCGACACACGTAACAACATGTTACGCAGTTGCACACAGGTGTACAACTTTGTGATCTGAGAAGTGTATCCATGATACAACAGGATTGCACAATCGCCGACTGCATTCCCTCTGCCCTGCCTCTTATTCCCGTGACTTACTCATTCCGTACCGGCACCCAGCTCTCGCGAAGGTGCGAGCAAACTCTTCACAAACCGAGGACTGCAGAGTCCGGTGGTCGAGCCAGGAAAGAAACGCGGAGTCAGCACCAGCACCAGCCCCCCCCCCGCCCCCCCGCGTGGCCGTGCGGGCGCCCCCTGCAGCTCCTGCAGACGCCCAGATAGCCCAGGTGGCTGACGATCCTAACCCCATACACCCAAACAAAACCAACCCCATACACCCAAACAAAACCTGCACTGACTTCGAAAGGTAATGGCTCCAGCTCGACCCAGCATCGGTTTCTACAGAACCAGAGAGCACTTCTCAACACTATCTCAGGACGGCTCCTTCCCTGAGCAGCGCTGTGCTAACTTTCCTTCTGAAGCTTTGGTTCCCGGCTTGCAAAACGGATATGATCACACCTGCACAGAGATGCTCTGCAAACAGTCCTTCCACTTCGGTCCCATTAACTCACCCCCAGCCATGCCACGCCACGCCACACCATACACACCACACACACACACACACACACACACACACCCATGCCTCTTCAGAACCATGCAGCCTAAGAAAACGGCCTTCAGAGGTCACTCCTGTCTGGCTCACGACCTCCCAAATCAAGATTAACAGCTCCAATGTATTAAAATGAGAATTGGGAGTTATTTTTCACTTTAGATTTCATTAAAAAAAATAACAAATTACTAAATAGTAGCTGGAAAGGGAACCTGCTAATGAATATTTATGAAGTCTGCTAACCAGAAGTAAAGACAAAAGCTGCCTTTTCTCGTTACAGTAAAGTGAAAACAAACAAGACCTGGAGGAGGCAGCAGGAGGGTCCAAACAAAACTCTGATTGCGGGGTGAAGATGAGGAGTGCAAGTCCGACAGAATACAGGGCTGGGGCTGGGTGAGGCGCAACCCCAAGAATTCTAATGAACACAATCCAGGGACTTCCATGGCGTTCCATCTCCAACAAGGGCAGTCATTTGGCTCATGGTGAATAGCTCTAACTCTTGGCTTTCTAGCTAAAGAAGATGGAGAAATTTCAATAAAAATTAAGAACAAGAGGTTGAAAAATGCTCCTTTTTAATGAAGTACAGTCTCATACTTCATCAACTCCCATTTTTGCCAAAGACAACTGTATGTCCTTCTCGGGGCCAATGACCTGGTGAAATATGACAAATAAAGGCTGTGGTTTCTTTCTTACTTTATGCTGGGTGTGTGTGCTTGCTTTTCACTTCTGAGTTTCAGTGACGGCCGCGTGGGGCAACCAGAGTTCTTATTCCCTGATATGCCAGTAAGAGTCAGAGCTTAGAAGGGGTACATTGGGCTTAAGAGTAGGTTGATGAAGAGGAAAAAAAAATTGTTGAAGGGCACAGCTGGGCTGGGGTAAAAGAAAGCTTTCATTTCCATATGAGTCTGGAGCTTTAAAAGCAGACTAGAGTGTATGAAACTTTTAAAAACCTCAAAGTCTCTAAAAATCTATCAGATCTGCTAAAGACTCTTCAAAGGGAAGGGAGATTAGACAGAGAAGATTTGGCAGCAACAATAGAAATAGAAATAAAACCCTCTCACGTTGTTACCGCAGGGGCTGAAACTGTCCTTAAATTACAGTACTTCAACTTTAAAGTACATATGAATCCCTAGGCATCTTGTTAAAATGCAGATTCTGATTGAGCAGGTCTGGGCTGGGGTCTGAACTTAAGCATTTTTAACAAGAGCCCAGGTGATGCCCTTCCTGCTTGTCTGTAGCCCACGCTTTTAGTAACGTGCGTGTACAACACTAAAACAGAAGCCCGAAGATTGGAGTTTGAGTCCCCGCTGTGGGTTTCACATTAGGATTTGGAAGTATATCCCCAAGGGTAGTTTTCTTTCTTTTCTTTTTTAAGATTGATTGATTGATTTGAGAGAGAGAGAGTGTGTGCATGAGCAGGGGGAGGGGCAAAAGGAGAGGGAGAGCGAATCCTTAAGCAGGTTCCCCGCCAACTGGGGAACTCGTCGATGCAGGGCTTGATCCCAGGACCCCGAGATCATGAACTGAGCCCAAATCAAGAGTCAGACGCTTAACTGACTGAGCCAACCAGGTGCCCCCCACCAAGCGTAGTTTTCTTATTTGATGGACACTCACTTGCCCTAGTTACCTCATGGGTCATCGTGAGGCTAGAATTAACAACATGTAATGTGCTTGGTAAATTGCAAAGAACAAAGAATGGCAGCATTGTCGCCATTATTAAAAACATCATGAAGGATAAATGACTAAAGGACCCAGAGTGCAAACAATCTGGGAGGATTCAGACACGTGTATTTCCCTAGGTGGGTGGTGGTCACTGTGACCACCTTCCTACTCCCTGATGCCCCCGGGGCGTGGCTGCACACACCATCTACGTAACACCGGAGTCAACCGGGTAAAATGTAATGCAGACGAGTGTAAATGCCCAAATGCACGAGAGAATTTCAGAGATGGGCCAGATTGGTAGGGGTTAGAACAATCAAGAAAGGGCGTGTGTTTTGAGGTATGCTCAAAAGGAAGAGAATGGCTTAAGGTAGCTTAGGAGCAGGGCAGGGACGATGCTGAGCAAAATCAGTGAACTCAACTGCATGAGTCACTCGGGCTGGCAGGCAGCACCAGGGCTCTGTCAGATTCTCATGTGCTAGAACATTAAGGCCCCCTCAGCAGACGCGGGAGGGAGGGTGGCCCAGAATACCAGGACTGTGCCCATCCTCCTCACCAGACAGAGCGTCATCGAAAGAGTTTTAGCTTAGCAGGAAGAGAAGGAATGAAATTAGGTATTTTAATGAGCTCTATTGCGGAGAATATTGAAGACGTGGGAATCAGTAAGAATACCTTTAAAACTCCATTTTCTAGCAGTGGATCTATTTAATAATCAAGTGAAAGTTGAAACAAAATCTCTATCTACCTATATATGTTTTTTTAAGAAAATTAAAAAAAAAATGAAAGCAGAACTGCTTTAGGTCCAGAGGCGGTGGGGCCCTCGGGAGCAGCTCTCAGGTCTGGTCTTCTGTTCGGAAGAAGGCACCGTAGTGTGATAAGCGTCTCAGATAGGATGCTGCAACTAGAAATGCAAAGGAAACCTAGGTAGACATAGTTCCACGAGAGAGGAACAGCTCACCTGGTGGCTGAGGCCGAACCAGAGCCAGACTTTCTGGCTGCCAATCCAGAAAGTGTTCTTTAATCTCCATTATCCCGTCTCTGCCTGTTCCTATTGACAAGATACGCCAAGGAGAAAATGCAAAATCCAATACACTTAGGAGTAATTTAGAAACTTCTTAGTGCCTTCCCCTTATCTTCTGACACTGAGGTTTTCAAAGAGCATTTAGCTTAAAAACCGAGTCCCATATCCACTCTTTAATCTTATCTCTGAGCAATTAATTGATTGAAAAAGTTGTTCTCCAAAGCTCCAGACTTCCTGCTGTTGTTTGAAAGCCCTTCTGAGCAATTTCACACTCAGGAGTATTTTAACAATGTCCTCCCAAGATCTGAGTCTCCAAAGAACTTACACTGGGTACAAATAAATAACTCAGGACAGATTTTGATTTAATTTTATAGAGAATATGAAGATATGGCATACAATAAGATTGAAAATGATGATAACATCTATAAGATTTTAAAACATACAGAAAGACACCTATTCAATGAAAAAGGTTTATTTTCACAAAGCCACATACGAGCTATATATGGACATTTTCAAAGATACTGTAAGAGATTTTAGTTATAAAGAAAGCAAATGTGGATAAATACTGATCTTCTTCCATTGTCAACACAGAGCATATGTGTTTGAGTTTCTAGAAGGCATCATTTCTGAAATCTGAAGTCACAGAATTACAGAGTTCAGAGCTCTTCATAAATGCTCTGGGGAGCATCTCAGCGACTCAAGACTGAGTGATGTTTTTCCTTGCTTTGAAGATTTTTTTAACTGTATATTCTACAAGCTCCTTTCTGTGTCTTATTGTCCAAGAGCAGAGGAATTCCCCTGATACAAACCCAACTATCTTCCTCCTTTATGTCCATTTTCTCTTGTTCTGTCCTCTGTGAACACGTCCAATATCACCCCTCAAAAGATCTCCATTTACTTAAAGACAGAAGGGAGTTACGTACGCCTGAATCCCCCAATCTTAAACAATTCCAGATCTTTTGCTTTTACTCATAGAATTTTCTTTCCATCTCTTTAATGACTTTAGGTTCCCTTTGGAACCTGGCCCAATTTCTCCACACACGTTATAAAAGGGGACTAACCATGTGGAAGAATGATGTCAACGTGCAGGTGATGCATCTTTTATTAACCTCCATTCTCTACCAAAGCAAATGTTGTAATAAAAATGTCACAATGAATGCATTCTGTATTGTAACCAACTGGCCAGAAATTGCTGATAATTACAATGAAGGTCTAATTTAATGAGCGTTTCCTCTATCCAGGCACTGAATACTTTGCTGCCAAATCCTGCCAATGACTCTAAGAGATAGGTGCGGTCATCCCCCTTTTTCATAGGAAGGGCCTGGGCCAGAATGTCAGAAATGTCGATTCTGATTGCAGAGCTACGACCTTCTCACAGGGCTATAGAGATACATCATCACAGACTCACGCAAACGCATGCATGGCGTGGCCCATGGATGGCTACCGTGGGTCAGGGTTCCCTAGAGCTAGACTCGGAGATGGGGATTGCCATGCAGGGATTTGAGGGGGGAGGGCTCTTGGGCCTGAAAAAAGCAGGACAAGGCAGGGGGAGAAGCTGGGCTGTGGGACAGTCACAACAAAAGCCCCAGCCAACCCTACCGGTCCTACAGAGTTGTCCTGAATTGGGGCAAGGGTCTTTGTGTCCCCAAACTGACCAGTCATTGAGCGTACAATGCTGCCCCGGGTCAGATGGTATAACCTTGAAGGAGGCAACTCTCTGTAGCCGAAGCCTAAAGACGACCAGCAAGGAGGGACCCAGCCTTGAGCTCTCAGCTGTCTACACCCCCGGAAGCGGGGGAAAAAAAGAGTCTCAGTCCTAGAGGGGGCACGGCACCTGGGTGGCACATCACAGCTCAACTACCCTATTTTCTGATCCCCAACTCTGGGTACAGGTCTGTGTACCTATTTACAGGTTTGTAAGTAATAGAAATCGCATAGCTTTGATGCCGAAGAAATAAATAAGATTGAGCGGAGATAAAGGACCACAAATACTGCTTGAGCTCATGTGCACGGAATGAGAAATCCTCCTCTATTTCTGTGACTCTGTCCCTTTGCTGTGACACATTCTCCATGTGATACACACCCACTAAAATGGTGAATCTAAACAAAACATGAAAAGCTTGATAGCAAAGAGGGGTAACAGAAAGGACAGAGAATAATTTGAAATACCAGTAACATAGTTATTACCCAAGTGGATGTCGCCGAATTTGAACAGTCCTGGTTGATGAAAATATGCATGTCCTCCAAGTGAAAGAGGATATCAGGGGTGAAAAAACCCTATTCGTAGTTCTGCACCCTCAATAATTTTTTTTATCCTCAATCTTTCCTCACAAATCTTATTTTCTAAACGGCATTAAAAAGGCATAATTGCCTCAGGATGGTTCTTGCTTAAAAAACAAAAAAAAAACAGCCCAAATACTTTGGCTATTGATCGTGAAGTGGAAGTTCTGTTTCGTGTTCTTCTTTATAATGAGATCAGAAATGTTTTTAAAGTTTAAAACCGAAAGTATTTATCACTTATTGTTATCTATGTATCCATTATGCAGAAGCTTTTAAAAAGCTAGAAAGCCGACAACGAGCAAGAATGGTTTATGAGGATATGGATTTGAATAGATCCCAGGGGATAATGAATCCAGCTTATATGATGGGAAAATGGGAAGAGTCATTAATTCATATTATGCTGCCTTGCTATTCTATTAACGACCGCAAAAATAAATTCTCCAGTCACCATGCTCATTGTAACGTGAGCGGCAAGATATCAGAGCCGAAGCTGGAGTTCAAAAAGTTAATAATAAACCTGAATCGAGAATAATTTCCAATGTACGCAAACAACAAAAGGCAGTGAAGAGTGAAAATTCAAATCCAGCAACATTATCTGATTAGAAATCCGCCGTCATTGTCCTCCACCAAAATGGCCCACAAATTGCTGATGTCGTCTATGACCTCTCTAGTGGGACTGAATGTGTATCAAAAGTTGGTGGCTCAGCATTTCCTTTCCCCTTTCTTTTTAAAATCCCACACTACAGAAGGGCATAGGGTAACACATTTTACTGCTAAGTATGAGTTGAGCCTGTTGGAAGACTGCCCGTTCAAAACGTCACCCTGGCCACTCACCTATGGCTCCTACTTTCTAATAGGAGTGGTTCCCAATAAGCCTCGTCCAGCAGACTTCTGTGCTCTCACCACAGGGTGGGAGGAGGGCTTCAATACTTGGACACTATTTCAAACTCTAAATACTTTTATTTATCTATCTATCTATATATTTATTTATGTAATTTTGAGAGAGACAGTGTGTGCGCTAGCGGGAGTGGGGTGGGGGCAGGGGCAGAGAGAGAGGGAGAAAGAATCTAAAGCAGGCTCCAAACCCAGCATGGAGCTCCATGCAGGGCTTGATCTCACGGCCCTGAGATTATGACCTGAGCTGATCATGACTTGCGCGCTTCACCAACTGAGCCACCCAGGCGCCCCCCAGCTCTAAATACTTTTCAGTGGCAACTCCAAAGCTAACATCAACTCTCTCCAGTGCTTCGTCCGCATGATAGCACTTGCATACTCACACTGGCGTCGGAGCAGAAAGCCGCCAGCCAGTGCTGTTGCCTTCGGTACCCTGCCCACAGTAAGAGAGCTCAGAAGAAGACCCTACAACCAAGCCGAACTACAGTGGCGAAAGGCTGGCGTGCCCTTTCCTAGCCATCCTACCATCTTGGGCTCTCTGTCTTCAGTGGCTCCCATATCTGTCCATCCTTGTTCGTGCTGTTGTTCTCCCAACGTAGCCATGCTATGCAGAGCACGAAACTATCCATGTCTCCCTATACCGGCCCCCACTTACCCAGCGAAGGGTAGTGCACCCGCCGCGCATATCCACGATACACTGTTTCCACTGCCGGTTCCATAAACACAAACTGCCAAGGGTTGCACGTTCTGGAGACATCATGTTAGTCTGTGTCTTTCATGCACAGAACATGAGTGAGACAGAAAAAGAGATGCAGAGAAGAGACAGACCGAAAAAAGAGAGAGACCCAAACAGGAAGACCTATTTCGTGGGCCCTGCATCAACGAGTGTAAACTCCTTTTGTTACTGGCCACTTTTGGGATGAGTGAATCATGTTCTGTACACGCACTCTGACGACTTGCAGCCCACTGCTTTCACAGCAATGACTGACCAGTCTGTGACTTTCAGAGAACAGCTCATTGTCCTTGAGACCACCTACAACTCGCTAGCACGTGCCATCGTTCTAAGCTACACCAACTCAGCATTTCCATAAATTCATTTTCTGTCCATAAACGTCATTGGGTATTGCAATGTGTTTGACCAAATCAGAAATACCTTGGGCTTAAAAGAGTTGGTTTTAAAATAATTAATGAGTGTCCTTTTTTTAATGTATGAAAGTTATATTTTATTTAAAAAGGGGAAATAAAACCGGAAAGTGGGTTGTGCAGCTAGTACTTGAACTGTGTGCAAACGTGCCTAACACGATGTGACTGAAAGTACCCAGTAGGGGAGCACCTGGGTGGCTCTGTTGGGTAAGTGTCTGCTTTTGGCTCAGGTCCTGATCCGAGGGTCCTGGGATCGAGCCCCGCATCGGGCTCCCCACTCAGCGGGGAGTCTGCTTCTCCTCCCTGCTCTTGTGTGGTCTCTCTCTTTCTCAAATAAATAAATAAATAAATTCTTTTTTAAAAAAATGAAAGTAGGGAAAAATTGGCTGGATAATGGATGTTGAGATGATTATCCTTTTTTAAGTAGAACTGAAACATGGGTGGTTTTGATTAGTCTCTACTGATCCTTCATTTCAGTAGTGGAACCAGCTTAGAGAAAACAAAAACAAAAGCCATGTTAAAAAAGTTTCAATTACCAAAATTAAACATCAGGGCCTAAAATAATAAAGCAAAAATGTTTGTTGAATGGAGAGTGGCTGGCCAAGGCACAGGCCATCGGCATGAAGAGTTTGATTTAATTCAATTTCTTATTACTTTTAAGATATCTAGGTAACCTCACAGCAGTGCAATAAAAATGAGGAATAAAGGAAAATGAGTAGGTGGAAGGGGCAGCCTGACTTTCCACAGACCAGGGCCCTGACTCTGGCTGTTAGCATTAGATTAGGTCAGTTACTTAATTTTGCTCCAAATTAATTTTCTTTTGTGTAAAAGTGAAAGTGAAGATTAATGTCTCTGTAAAGTTTCTGGGAAGATGGCAATGAAAGGAACTACAAAGAGTAAAAAGGGAGCATTTTGTGATTTTCCGACAGGTCTGAAAGAAAAAAGTCAGTAAGCTAATTAAGGCCATAGTAATCAAATAAAACTCACTCAAAATAGTACGATTGTCCGTATTATTTGAATTTAAAATTTCTACCCATGACATTCCCTCAAAGAAGGCTCTGAGTAATGTCTAACTGGGGTAGACTGCTCTGAAACAGTGCGGCCTCTGTTTTAACAGGCTCCCTTCATGACGTGCTGAGTGATGCTGGGGAAACCCAAAGGAGGGACCCTGACGCAACCTGGAGAACGCAGGAAAGATCCTGCCCCGGTCTCCCGAGGGCAACGCTCAAATCCTGGCCAGAGCAATGAAAGTGATGACTAGATAAGAAACCAGGAGATAAACAGAAAAAGAATATCCTTTGGAGAATAAAGCATGTTCCCTACATCACTTCTGTAAATACTGTGAATTCAAATGACCAATGGCACTGGCCTATCACTCCGAAATCTTAGGGTTTTCACTGTTTGTTTTAAATACTGGTTTAAGTTTCCTTTCATCAAACTAAAAAAGTTCCCACATTTGTCCTAGGAAAAGATATTTATTTATTTATTTATTTATTTATTTAGAGGCTCCATGAGCAGGGGGAAGGGCAGAGCAAAAGCGAGAGAGACTCTCAAGCAGACTCCCTGCTGAGCATGGAGCCCAACGTGGGGCTCGATCCCACAACCCTGAGATCATGACCTGAGCCAAAATCAAGAGTCAGAGGCTCAACCGACTGAGCCACCCAGGGGCCCCGTAATTTATTAGACTAAGAAAATAAGACCAACAAATACAGATACAAATGAAATGGTAATTGTGAATGTGGTGAGTTGAGTTTTAAGGGTATGAATAGATAACGTTTCTATTGAAGTATGGCTGACATATAATATTATACTAGTTTCAGGTGTACAACATAGTGATTCAACAGTTACATACAGTATGAAATGCTCAGCATAATAAGTGTAGTCACTATCTCTCGCCAAACAACATTATTACAATATTATTAACTGTATTCCCTATGCTGTACTTTTTCATCCCCATGACTTATGTATTTTATTTGTTTGTTTGTTTATTTATTTATTTTTAGAGAAGGAGGGAGAGACTGGGGGGGGAGGGGCAGAGGGAGAGAGAATCCCAAGCAGGCTCCACGCCCAGCACAGAGTCCCACATTGGGCTCAACATCACAACCCTCCATGACCTGAGCCGAAACCAAGAGTAAGATGCTCAACCGACTGAGACACCCAGGTGCTCCTATTTATTTTGTACTGGAAGTTTGTACCTCTTAATCCCCTTCCCCTATTTCACCCATCTCCCAACATCCCCCCATCTGCCAACCACCAATTTGTTCTCTGTATCTCTGAGTCTCTTCCTGGTTTTTTGGTTTTTTTGGGTTTTTTAAAGATTTTATTTATTTGATAGAGAGACAGAGACAGAGATAGTGACAGAGAGCACAAGCAGGGAGGAGAGGGAGAAGCATGCTCCACACTGAGCAGGGAGCCAGATGCGGGACTCGATCCCAGGACCCTGGGATCATGACCTGAGCTGAAGGCAGACACTTCACTGACTGAGCCACCTAGGCGCCCCTCTTTCTGGTTTTTTTTTGTGTGTTTGTGCGTTTGTTTTGTGTTTTAGATTCCACATATAAGTGAAATCATGATTTTTGTCTTTTTCTGTCTGACTTATTTCGAAATCTTAAATACAAAATCGAAGTTATATTTTAAAAAGATTTTTAACTATTGCCATAACTCCCAAATCAATTTTTCTAGCCTGGAACCCTCCCCTAACCTCCACACTTACACTTCCAGCTGCCCAGTGGACATTTCTACTTAGATGTCCCACATGTAGCTCAAAGTCCTTTCTTCCCCAAGACCAGGTCTGCTTCCCCCCTAAATTCCCTTTATGTCACCGGAATCAGAAACCTGAGAATTCCAGATCCTAACATTTTCTCACTTCCAATGCCCAAACCATCACCAAATCCAGCACGTTCCAGCTCTTTCAAAGCTCTCTTCCTCTGTTCCTCACTGCTTCTTCTCTACTGTCATCCCTCTCATCTCTTCACCAGATCAGTGCAAAACAAATCTTCCTTTAATCTTGCTCACCTCCAGCTGTTTCTCTACACTCTCTCCGAGGTAACATGCCTAAAATACCAATGACTGCCATCTTAAATCCCCTCAGTGCTCACACACACACACACTTCATACCTGCAGTTCAGCAACGCTGAACAACTTACTACTTCTGCGTGCAGGTTTCGCACCCCTCTCCCACGGCTCTTGCTGGCAATACCCTACTCCACTCCACCAGGCCAACTCCTAGTCATCTTTCAAGGGCCATTTCGGGGGCCACCTCCTCCAAGAAGCCTACTTTTACACACACAATCTCTGGCCCAGGTTGCATTCAATGTCTTTTTCATTCTTTATTTCACTCTCGATACACTTTTATCATATTGGAGTTGGTCATATCTATTTATGTATCTGTCTCTTGCACTTGGCAGATATTCCTTGAAGGTAAGGACTTATCACCTTTGCTTCTTGAGATCCTAGCAAAGTTTACAGAATCAAAATAAAAATGAATCAAACTGGGGCGCCTGGGTGGCACAGCGGTTGAGCGTCTGCCTTCGGCTCAGGGCGTGATCCCGGCGTTATGGGATCGAGCCCCACATCAGGCTCCTCCGCTATGAGCCTGCTTCTTCCTCTCCCACTCCCCCTGCTTGTGTTCCCTCCCTCGCTGGCTGCCTCTATCTCTGTCGAATAAATAAAATAAAATCTTAAAAAAAAAAGAATCAAACTATTAAAAAAAACAGACTGAAGGCACAAGAGTATTTTGGAGGATTATAAATATTTGGAAATAGTAATTGTTTTTCTTACTTATGCAAATAATACTTCATGGTTTACAAAGTGCTTTCATATATATTATTTTGTTTTATCCTTAAAACAATTCTAAAAGGCAGGGTAAGGCAAATACGAAGGCTCTCAGAAACCCTAAAAACATAAGAAATTCCTCTGAGAAGAGAAATGTTATGATTTTTCAAGGTGCGTGTATATGTGTGTGTGTTCAAATAAATCTTAGATCAGAGCTACAACTTCAAATAAATTCCTGTTGCATCAAAATAGCCACTTGATTTCCTTCACAACTACTAAAGAATTCTCCTGAAAAAGAAAAACTCTCAACTCTTTGTAGAGAATTTTCAATAATCTATCCCCTTATTCACTGTTTTCCAAGAAGTAGATTTGAGAACACAGAACAGCTAATTTTGATTTCTAAAGACAAAGAGAACTGATTCGCTCTCACCTTCAGAAGATCCACTGGGGCCAAGAGTCTCCTGAAAGTTTCCCTGATGTTTGAAAGCTGTCCTTTTCTCAGGATGATGCCAACAGCTGACAGCAGCTTTGGCCAAAGTCTTCAACAAACACGGGTAGTGGGTGCTGAGGAAGAAAATCACAAGGATTCCTGAATAGGAAACAAAAAACACAAAACACAGAATAGTGTAAATTGCTTTGGGTTAGTTAATTCTATTAAGCTGATATTTCATTCTACCGTCCTACTAAAATCGACAAGGGGAACTTAATACATATTAAATTCCATGATTAACTTTAACCACACATTTCTGTACTTAAAAACATCAACGTCTTAAGACTTTAAGCAATTTAATGGCCACAGGTAATGAAAACAGGTAACATAATTCCAATGACATTCTAGCGTAGGTTAGGAGTCTGAATGACCCCTAAACAGCAGGAAACAACTGTGCACACAAATTAAAGAGGAAAAATAGGCACTTGATCTTATTCTCCTGTAATACTTCATGGGAATACTGGTCGCTTTACAATCACATCAACACACGGGCCGTGCCTGGGAAGAATCTAATATCGACTGAAAAGAACAAATAGTGAAGAACGAAGTATTTGATCAAGGTTGACGATGTCAGGGAGGAACTCAGCAAAGCAATTACATTTTAGAGGCGGCTTTCAAAGCGGTGAGAAAAGAAAGCGTCTGGGAATAAAGGACGTTGCTAAACCCATCATTGTAAGAAAACAAGCATAAGGTTAAGGTAGAAGGAGACGGAACGAGCCTTCATTAAATGGAAACCAACTAACAGAGGCGTTGAATACTATGCTTAATACCTCACTTTTAAGAGAACGGGTAAAAATCACAGAAGAGAGTGTTTATTCAGAAAACCTCTTTCAGGGACGCCTGGGTGGCGCAGTCGTTAAGCGTCTGCCTTCGGCTCAGGGCATGATCCCGGCGTTCTGGGATCGAGCCCCACATCAGGCTCCTCTGCTGGGAGCCTGCTTCTTCCTCTCCCACTCCCCCTGCTGTGTTCCCTCTCTCGCTGGCTGTCTCTATCTCTGTCAAATAAATAAATAAAATCTTAAAAAAGAAAAGAAAAGAAAAGAGAAGAAAAGAAAACCTCCTTTAAACCAGAACTTGGGGTCAGAGTGCAGCGAGGAGAGCAGAAGGCGGGAGTGCTAGACCTGCTCCCAGCACTGAACGTGGGCTTGTTAAGTGCTTCTCAACCTGCGGGCACTGGGCGAGCTTCTAGAAGGTATCACTGGCTTGGCTCCATCCAGGCCAAATAAATCCCTGACATGAAATCAGAATCTCAGGCGGGTTGGAGCCCAAGCACGGGCACTTTTTCCCAAGGACACAAAGTCAGAGAAGATGCTCCAACATTCGGCCTCTCCCTAACGGTCTGCACCTGATAACTCAAGTTTGTCTTAAAACAAACATGACTTAAATTAATAGTATCCAAAGTTTAAGACCCTATAAAATTAAATAGTGCCCCAATTTTTGAGAAGAGGAGACTGAGGCTCTGAGAAGTACAGTGACATAGGCAAGGTCCAAGCAAAAGAACACCTCGAGGACGGAATCGAGGCTTCTGGGGAGATAATGTCAGATCCTGAACAGGGGCTGGACCCAAGTTTCTCTCCGGCCAGGCCGGGAAGACAGAAGACCTGGAGCCACACCCAGACTAGGGACGGATGTCATAGGCTCTCCGGGCTCCCACCCCCTCCAGAATAATAAAGGTAAGAAGAACCCTACTAGCTAAATGACAGCACTTCATAGGCGCTAGACACTGTGCGAAGAAGTGCTTCCACCCTCTCGAAATTCTCAGACCCAACTACTATTATACTAGTTTATTTATAATTTATGAATGAGGAAGTTGAAGCCAAGTGAGCTCAGTCTTGTCTCCAGCAAGGGGGAACTAGAATTTTAACGAAGCGAGCTTCCCTCCTGACCCGGTATTTCCTAGCGGGAGGACAGTTAACAGAACGCTGGAGGCAAGGCTGCTGCGCTGTGTCTGCTTCTGTCTTTTTTGGTGACACGCAGTCTCCCGCTGGGAAGTGGCGACAGCGGCATCCCGGAGTCTTGCTGGTGCTTTCAGATTTTCTCAGATGAAATATGAATTTCTGTTGTTTGTGACAGGATTAACATTTTATGGAATGATTTTTATTCTCCCTTCACAACACACACACACACACACCCAACCCACCACGCCACACATACTAGCACACTGCACACATACATCACACACATACCTCACACACACACACACACCACATACATACATCACATACACACACACACACACACACACACACACACACACATCCAAATTAGTAGAGTTTGAATGGTGAGATTTAATTACACGACTTCAGAGACTTCAGTTGCTTGGGCAACTCTCTGAAGAGTCACCACCGAAACCTGCCCTACCTGACTCAGGCCATCCCGAATCTGAGTTTGAAAGCCTAACTGAAGTATCTGGAACATCATTTACGATGCATTTGGGAAAAAAATTATCAAACATTCTTACACTCTTCTTCAATCATCTTAGAGACGTGTCCCTGTTGTAGTTTGTTGCCCCATTACATTTACATTATGTAAATCATCCCCTTTCTTTAAATGGCATTGTTATTGACTATAATAAAATCCAATTTACAAATAGCCCACCTATGAAATGTATTTTATTTAAGAAGCTAAGGCAAAAACACTACTGTTTCTGACACCTTAGGCATACCCTAATTATACGGTCGTAGAATTATCTTCGTGGCTCATTTTAGTAATAATGCACAAAGATGGTTTTCATTAGACCCTTCGGGGAAGAAATAAAAGAGTGGCAATAAAGATAAAAACACACAATTTGGGGAATTGGAGGGGGCCTAGAAAGGTCACTGTATCCAACCACCTATCTGCCTATGGCCTTTTCCATTTCAAGGGACTCTGCAGGAAGTTAAATCCTGCTTCCTGCAGCTTTCATTCACTGGTCCCAATTCTGGCCTTTGGAGACCTATCCAGATTCACATTCCAATGCAAACTTCCCAGCCCCAGCCCACTGCTCCGACAAGCAGGGGTAAGCTGTGGTTAAACAGAGGTGGCCACTGACTGGACCGGGCGTGGGCATCTGATGTGGGCGTGTCCCACAGAGGCTGGTGGATGAACCAGGAGGTAGCTTTGTGCAAGGGTCCTGCCCCAGAAGAGAGATGATAATCAGCCACATCAATCTAACCAGCTCTCTCTGGGATTTGGAGTGGACGTCAGGTGGCAGAGGAGAAGCTCCAGAATATGCAGAGGGAAACAGAAAGGCCGAAAGAGGGATCATGAGAGAGAAGAGGCACCCCTGAAGTTGCCTGCCCCTGATAACACCCCACTTTCCAGACCCTCCCAGACAAGGAAGCTGTGTGGGAAGTCTCTGCTCCTTAGGGGGTCCTGAGTCTCTGGTCTCTACAGCTCCAAACACGCCGTACATATGGACTAAAACAGCAGCAACTCATTTACCGGCCGTTCTTAGAGCTGCGAGTCAGGTCGACAACAAAGATCTCCCTTATCTTTCTGTAGGTATCGTTAGAACCAAGTAAAGGCTTTATTTTCACCCCATTAATAGTTCATCTTTTAAAAATGGAGTTCATAGATGAGACATAAGAACTAGGAAGATTGGTAGGAGAAGAAAGGGATAAAGAAAGGGGGGTAATCAGAAGGGGGAATGAAACATGAGAGACTATGGTCTCTGAGAAACAAACTGAGGGCCTCAGAGGGGAGGGGGGTGGGGGAATGGGATAGACCGGTGATGGGTAGTAAGGAGGGCACGTATTGCATGGTGCACTGGGTATTATACGCAACTAATGAATCATCAAGCCTTACATCGGAAACCGGGGATGTACTGTACGGTGACTAACATAATATAATAAAAAATTATTAAAAAATAAAAATTAAAAAATTAAAAAAATAATATAAAAATGGAGTTCATTATTCCAACTTGCCAAAAATTCTCAACTTCTCAATTCTGCCCTTCCAGAATAGTTGTTATGCCTTTTACCTTCATGCCATCTACAAATTAGACAAGCATGCCATCTACAATGACGTTCATGCCATGACAAAAACACTACGGCACTATTTCACAAAGAGTGGTATTAAAAACAGCGAGACCCAAACTGTTAATAAACAAAAATAAACGTATTTTAAGTGTCAAGGTCATTACCTAAAATTAATAGTTACCCATTCTCCAAATTGACTGCAAATCATCCTGAAGCTATAAATTGCTACATAAACTGACATGACCAAGCAATTCATCTGCTGCATAAAGGTTTTAACATTGAACTTGGTAGAAACGGCCAAACCCAGAAGAATTAGATTCCAGCATCATTAGAGAAAATTAGGTCATAGTTGAGATAATTGGCAACATGAACTTTGTCATTAGAATAATTACCTGTGCAGCAGACCAAGAAGTCATGTTTGAGAAGCATATTGCAAAAACAGGGCCAAGTTAGCTCCATCCTTCCCGGAGGCAATCATGGAAATTAGCAGAATCTGTCATTTTAGGTCATCTGGTTTGCCCATGCCAAAGTGAAATTGTTCCCCAAAGATCTCAACTGCTTTGTCTAATTTAGCTTTCTGTAGGTCTCACGGGATCCCTCTTTATAGTAAAGAGCCCCACGCTGAAGAGCTTTTTAAGTTCTCGTGTCTGCTGTTCTCAGTTTTTCTGTGTGTACTGTTCCTGTCAGACCATGAAGCCGAACTTTCTGCTGGTGGTCAGTGTGCCTGCCCAGAACAACCCAACCCGTCCTCACTGCTCTAACCAGACACTTCCGGTCCTCCCAGGACTGACTTTGTGTGAAGACAGACTGGAAATCCTCAGAGGGAGGGCCCGATGGGCCCGTCTACAAAAGCACGTGAGCATGCGTGTAGATTTCCCACCATCTCTGTTGGACACGCGGCGGCCTTCCTGGCTTGCTTCTTTTTTTCTCAGCTGTGTCAAATTGTTCAACTGTTCATTCAACAATTACTGTGTGATCCACTGGGGTCAACGTACTACCCTGGGAGGTGTGAGACACACAAAGACAACTAGGACTTGGCAGCTTCTGCTTAAAGACAGAGATGAGAGCTCCTAACACCATCTTGTGTTGTAGGGCATTTTAAGATTTATTTCTCACAAAAGTCATCTCACTTGTCACTGAAAAATAAGTATTTTTCTTGCCATCTTACGGATAAAAACAAAGCTTCGGTAAGGTTAGGTGAGTTATGAGTCATTGATTATAGCAAGCAAGTGGCAAAGCCAGGACTCCAGAGGTGAGCTTTGGGATTCCCAGTCTACGTCACTCCCACCAACCCATGGGCGCATTCATTGTTTATGCACATAGAATGACTACAGAACAACATATATTGAAAGCCTATTCCATACTGGGTACTTTGGGCATATATCTGATCCATATATTTGATAGCAACTTTACACGGTGGGCGATTTCATCATCCCATCCTCTAGGAGAGAAAAGCAAGGACAAGGCGCAGAAAGGGAACGAATGGCCCAGCGTGGCATGGCTAGTAGGCGGCCAAGGGTGATAAACACCATGAGAGCAGTGCCACCCGGAAGAAATGAGGAGGAAGTCACTGGATCTGTTGCTAGGAAGGACGCTAAGAAAGTTTGGGAACGTTTTCTAGCATTTCCAGAACAGTGAGACTTTTCTTCTCTTGCAAATCCTGTGAGAAGACACTGGCATCAGAGACGAGAAAAACATGGCAGTTCCAAGAAAAGAAGGCAACGTGGCGCTCCCCTCTCCCTCCGCCGTGGCTAGGGGCGTGTGAGTCACTTGATGGCACAGGGAGCTGCCGACATGAAGGCCATCTGCTGCTTTATTTAACACTCGCAATGTATATTTTCTAGTCTTTCAAATTCTTTGGCTAGATCACGCTGGTTAAGCAAAGCAGAGAGAAGACTCCCTTGGCATTCGTGGCCTCATGTTTGTGGCTGGTGATTTTAGAGTGACTGCCCGGGAGGCTCACTGAGTGTGACATAGCAGTGTGCCAGGACACCAACGGGAAACACGCACGCTCGCTGGCCGCCCGGCACCCACACCTTGGTGCAGGTTCCTGACTCTGGACCTGATTTCAGGTATGAAAGGAGGGAGCCAGGAAGAAAGGAAGTGTGCTCCAGCATTCAGTGGGTGGCTCTCATGGCCCAGAGGAAGGGCTAAGAGGTTCCTACACAAAGCTTCCGTTAATCCTACAATAATCCCACAAAGTGGCCCGTATTATACCGATGTTCTAGATGGGCATATAGACACACAATGTGCATCCTGGAGTCAGAGAGCCTGTCCACGTCAGAGATGGGACTTGAATGCGGTCTGTCTGACTCACTGCTATGGCATCCCTCTTACATTTCTGCTGATGTCACAGAATGAGCAAACAAGTAAACAAAAACTTTGCGAGGAGGGGAAGATGCTGAGAGATAAAACTTGAGTTAATGTTGGAAAGCCAATTAACTTTAGACACGAGGTACAGTCCCTGACTTACGATGGTTCAGTGTACGATTTTTGGACTTTACGGTGGTATGAAAGCAACAGGCAGTCCATAGACACTGGACTTCAAATTTTGAATTGGATCTTTTCCCGGGGTAGCGGTATGTGGAACGATCCTCTCGCCATGCTGGGCAGCGAGCCGCAGCTCTGCCAGCCACGCGATCACTGGGGTCAACAAGCCAAACACGTGTAACCATTCTGTTTGTCACTTTCAGTACTATATTCAATAAATTACATGAGCTGCTCAACACTTCATGACCAAATCGGCTCTGTGTTAGATTTTACCCAACTGTCCGCTAATGTAAGCCTTCTGAGCACCAGCAACGCGGGCCAGAGGCTAAACTGTGATGTCCGGTAGCTTAGGTGTATTCAATACATTTTAGACTTATGATATTTTCAATTCACAATAGGTTCATCGGGACGTAACCACACTGTAAGTCGAGGAAGATCCGTATATTAAAAGACAAAAAAACCAAACCACAGGGCACTTAGTGGAAACATGTCCCATGGGAAAAGCCAAGCGCCGCTACAAACCTTTCCATATTCTTGAATTGAGAGATGCCCTGAAGTCTTAGAAATCAGTCCCCATAGGGCCTGCTGTGTTCCTGGGAATTCAGAGGTAGAGGGAGAAACGTGTCAAAGACAGGAACAGGTCTGGCCCAGCAGCCGATGAAGCATGTGAACGACACGTATACTGTGAAGTGTCAATAAATTGCAGGGGGGTCCCGAGGTGGGAGAAAGCATCTCAGGCTGGGATTGGGCAGAAAGTACCGCCCACCTCTCTGAGCCAGCGGCAGTGAAAGAAAGGGGTGACACTGAATGGTAACTCTAAGGGGGCAGCGGAGATGAGGGGTGATTTTAGGCCAGGGGAGATGTGAGCGCATATGTGACCATGAAGACAGAGGAAAGAGGAGAGACCAAGCGGGGCGGGGAAGGGGCGAGGTGGGGGGAGCCATGCGTGGCGACAGCGGTGGACAGAGCGCTAGCCTGGGGCAGAGGGCTGGGTGCAAGGGACGCACGCGCAGACTCAGAGAGCCCCTGCCAGACTTCAACCACTTTCCTGACCCATTTCAGGTCTTCCCCGACTTTGGAGAGAAGACTCCCCAGAAATGAGTTTTCCAGAACGAATGCAACAGCCCCTCCGCGGAAACCTGCTTATTTGCATATCAGCCTGGCCTCTTGCTAAATCACAGTTGGAGTCAGTCAAAATGAAATGAAATGCCAACACACTTCAACAGTAATACAAATGCCTTGCAACCTCGAACTTGGGTTTAATAGAATATACAAAACAAATTTGCTTTGATGACTCTGAAAAGCAACTGAGCCAGTTCCAACTTGAGCGGGGATTTGTTTATTTTGCGAGGCCCCATCATTATTCAAATCCCTCAAGAAGGACTTAGTGAGCGCCTACTGGGTAACACACGGGTTCGAAGCTAGAATGCTAATGATTTTTATTTTTGTACTTCGTTTTGACTGGATTGTTTTAGACCGGGTCTGATTTTTTATTTGGGGAAACTTCTGCGGCTGATTTTTAGTGGCAATTATTTTTTCTGATAAAAAAAAGTGTTCTCATTTTTCAAAATATGAAAAGTACAGAAAAATTAAAAGAAAAAGCTAAAATAGAATGTTTTCTCCCACCACCAGAAATAAAAATTGTCCATGTTTTGGTCTTTATGTCTTTCACGTGTTTTATTTTTTCCATATGTATGTGTGTCTGTGTACACATTTTTCAAAACAGAAGTGGTGTAATAAACTATTGTTTAGTAACCTGCTCTATTCACCTAACAACTCAAAATGAACATTTCCCCAAGTCGTTAAATATCTTACAAAATCAATTTTGGTGTCTGGGTAATACTCTACCATATAAATAAATCATATTCATTTAACCAATTTCCCAGTATGGGCCATTAATGCTATTCCATTTGGCTTTTTTACATCATTTTCTAAAGATATACTGTTTTACTAGCATGGCTGAAAAACAACCAGTAATGTTCTCTCTCTCTTTTTAAAGGTTTTATTTATGTTTTTATTTTATTTTATTTTATTTTATTTTATTTTATTTTATTTTATTTT
>NW_024425563.1:88063983-88183470 GCF_017311325.1 Ursus maritimus
TTTTATTTTATTTTATTTTATTTTATTTTATTTTATTTTATTTTATTTTTTTAAAGATTTTATTTATTTATTCGACAGAGATAGAGACAGCCAGCGAGAGAGGGAACACAAGCAGGGAGAGTGGGAGAGGAAGAAGCAGGCTCATAGCGGAGGAGCCTGATGTGGGGCTCGATCCCTTAATGCCGGGATCACGCCCTGAGCTGAAGGCAGATGCTTAACCGCTGTGCCACCCAGGCGCCCCTATGTATTTATTTTAAAATGAAAAAGAGAGAGAGAGTACAAGTGGGGGGAGGGGCCGAAGGAGAAGGAGAGAGAGAATCCCAAGCAGACTCCAAGCTGACCGCAGAGCCCGATGCTGGGTTCGATCTCACAACCCTGAAATCATGACCTGAGCAGAAATCAAGAGCCAGGTGCTTAACCGACTGAGCCACCCAGGCTCGCCACAACCCGTCAAGTTCTTACGCAATTGGTAGACAGAGCATTATTCAATTACAAAGTTCCATTTCCCTCATTGGGATTGGGGGTCCGCTGACCTCAGGCTGGGTGCCTGTGCAGAGCAGCTCCGGCACACGTTCCCGCCAGGTGCCCGGGGGGTCCCTCACAGCCCTGCCCCCCACCCCTTGCTGTACAGCTGCAGCCTGTAGCCTGTCCCACCACGTCAGCCCAGATTACTGGGAAAAGCTTGAATTTTCCAATGAACATATGAGAGCAGGACCCACGGACAAACGGTCCCCAACCCCAGATAACGCGTAGATAACGGGCAGAGAGAGAGTCTGAGGGAAGCACTGTTAGCCCGACATAAAAAACACTAACGTTTCTCATTGTCTTAATGGGTCATATTATGTCTCAAAAGAGACAGTGGGCTAGACTGGGAAATTGTAAGTAACTATTTCCATCAATGTTGTTATTATTAAATATTAGATGAGAAGACAGTACAAGTGATATGCCTTAAGCAGCTCGTGATGTTGAGCCTCGAACTGCGGTCCGTTCTCAGCCCTGCTGGCACTTAGGAATCCACAGTTGGTGTGGTGATTGCCTTGAGTACGGGGATGGTGACTCAGGGGGATACGCAAGTCAAAACTCCTCACTGTCCATTTTATTTTATTTTTTTTAAAGATTTTATTTATTTATTTGACAGAGATAGAGACAGCCAGCAAGAGAGGGAACACAAGCAGGGGGGTGGGAGAGGAAGAAGCAGGCTCCTAGCGGAGGAGCCTGATGTGGGGCTCGATCCCACAACGCCGGGATCACGCCCTGAGCCGAAGGCAGACGCTTAACCGCTGTGCCACCCAGGCGCCCCGTCACTGTCCATTTTAAACATGTGCAGTTTGTTGTATGTTAATTATACCTCAATAAAACTGTTCAAAAAAATTAAGACCCCCTCCCAAGTGCCCAAAACCTACCCCTGAGATTCTGATTTAATTGGTCTTGAGTGAGGCTCTTACTGTGAAGTGGAGAACCATTCATCTAATACATACTGGGGATGAAGGCTGCGCTTTTCCTGACAAGCACTGAGCACTGTGTAGAATTGTTGAATCATTATATTGTACACCTGAAACTAACAGAACGCTGTATGATATAGACTTCAATAAAAAAAAGTGGAAAAAAGAGATTCAATTATACTTTTAAAATGCAAAAAAAAAATTAACTGATAAATTGGTGCGATTGATATGAAATTGGTAAGGATCTTTTTAAAGAAGTGATTTTGTCATGGTCAAGTATAAACAAGAACAAATCTGCTTTTTTTATTTTTTATTTTATTTTATTTTATTTTTTTTTTAAAGATTTTATTTATTTATTCGACAGAGATAGAAACAGCCAGCGAGAGAGGGAACACAAGCAGGGGGAGTGGGAGAGGAAGAAGCAGGCTCCTAGCGGAGGAGCCTGATGTGGGGCTCGATCCCATAACGCCGGGATCACGCCCTGAGCTGAAGGCAGACGCTTAACCGCTGTGCCACCCAGGCGCCCCAAATCTGCTTTTTTTAAAAACATGCTACCCGTCAAAGAAATTCAGAGGCTGGCTTTAATAATTTGCAATAATTCCTTAACCAAACTTTTAAGGGCCTACGGTGTACGAAGTACTCTTTGAGGCAGAGCATAAATCGTGTACATAACTTTTTATGAGCCCAACGTTCTCTTGAGTGGATCGAAACTACATTAAATTCACAAACTAGTTTAAACATTTATTTACCTAAGAAAAGCCAAACACAGGAAATGTAAAAATGAACCTGTTACGGCCCCATAGAGCGATCATGGATTCTTTATGAGAGCAGTTCAAATCCAGGAGGTTTTGCTCTATTTGCCAAGCCATTGAGCTACCCACAGGCTTTTAGCAAGAATGTGGGAAAAGCTGTCCCAGAAAATCGGAAGCTTCCTGCCAGAGGGCACCATCATCCCCTCCTGACATTTGAGGCTCTGTGCCACGGCTTTATCTATAGATACCAAGACGGCTTCGCATCCATAATAAAATAGCCAAGCCCTTTCATTAGAGAAAATTAATATTCAATATTCACTCACATATGTCTTTACTCTGTTATTAATAAGAAACTTTGAACATAATTAGTATTGGCTTTGAGTGCAGTTTAGAACTCGACCCAGCTGGAAAGGAGCCATGGAGCATAGAGTTTCATTCCTCTCCAAGGCTCAACACTCTCTCAAAGGGATTAGAAGAAAAAGAAATGGAACCATTCAGGAAGAAATGGTCTCCCTGAGTTAACTGGGATGACGGTGTGTGGCCGGGGGGATAGAACTGTGGTTGTCTGGGGCATGGCCCTTCTCCGTCGCTGTCACCTGCGGCCTCCATAATGTGCCGCAAAATGAAATCAGATCAATGAAGCCTCTGGGTCAGGGAGCGGGAGGTGCGACATGTCCGGGGAGCAGCTCAGGGTGAGGCAGGTGTGGGACACCTGGCCAGGTGCAAAAGGAGAAGAGCGGCGGCACTGCCGCGGAGGGACACGACCCCTCTCATCATGAACAGCAGGCAGGAAGTCAAGAGCAAGGTCAGGGTCAGTAAGCGCAGAGTAGTACAAGGACCGTGAACGCGGATAAGGGAGGACTTCCTGACTGCTGACCACTATCACCACTGCAGCTAAAATGAAGCCATATTGAACGTGTTTCTTCCTCAAGAGAAATGGGGGAAATATTTTCTATCCCTTACAGGAAAAAGGTAAGATCGACTTGCAGCTCACTCTCACTACGCGTCCCTTCATAGCTCCCACCTACTAACAGCCTGCGACGGCTACGCTCGTACTAAAACCTGGGGCTCCCCTCGACACGTCCTCCCCAAATTTCCCCATCTATCCGACACCCACTGTTGGCCTCTTTAGGTCCAGTGCCTGGGGCATGCTTCAATTCCATTTCATCCCTGACACCATCTCTCAGCTCCCCCCAGTTTCCAAGCACCGTGCCTGAGGACCAGGTCACCCCGTCTTCATCCCAGTGCTCAGCTAGGAGTCCAGGAACATGGTGTTCTCTGGAGGAGGGCACAGTGCCTTAGCTCCCCACCCCCAACACACCCACACCCCCCCCACACACACACATTGTTCTAGGTGCCCCCTTATGAGAGACCTGTGATGGTGAGAAATTCAACTTCAACACAATTTCCCCCAAGCAAAACCAATCCTCACCAATCACAGAAACTGTGAATGCTTGCCTGATAAAATAATATGCATAGATTTCTGGAGGGAACTGAAATTCTACACTATCCTTATCATAACTCCTAGTTCTCACCACCAAACTCAAAACCAAAAAGAAAAAATTATATTCTATTCTACTTTCTTTAAAAAAAAAAAACAACTATATTTGGTTGAGTTCCCACTAAATCAAGCCAGGTGTGTGTCTCCCCTTTGGCTTATTTCTGCCACTGTCCTGGGCTGGTTTTTAAATCATTACAAAAAGCAGGATGCTTTAAAAAAAAAACACAGGCAGACTCACGAGAATCTGCTCACCACACAGCCTTCTAACTCGGGAAACTCCCAAAATCCGTAGTCCTGTGTGTTGCGCTCTCGTCCACCTGCTGAAACTAAGCAGACCCTACAATTCACATTAATAGACTTTATTAAAGTATAGATACAAAAATGCAAGCCCATGTGTACATACTAAATGGTCCATGATCAAATTTTGGTCTGGGTTCTTATAATATGATCCACTTCACTGCAAACGTATTTACCCAACTTCCTTACAAAGAAAAGCCCTCTTGGATTTCAACCTAAGCTGATACTCATCATATGGACCTTTAAACCATTACAAGCCATCTCACATGAAGACTGGAAGATACTTTTCTTGGAGAAGACATGAAGGTGAAACATGGGAGTTTGCTCTTTAAAAATCTGATGGGTTTCCAGGGGTGGAATGGTTGGCAAGTCTCACTGCACATGCAACGCCCTGGGGCACGTGTAGAAATGAGCTGATGCTTGGGCCCCATTCCCAGGGACTTAATTGGTCCAGGGTGGAGACCTGGCCTTGATCAATTTTTAAAGCTCATTCTAATGTGTATTAGAGGTAAACCTTCCCCCCGAGGTGGATTTTACTTCAATGGAGTTCTAAGAACTCTGTAATCAGCAGAGCTGCCCAAGGAAAGAACGAGTCACCTGGGGGGGGGGGGTCGGGGTGAGTCCTGTCATAGCAGGTGTGGAAGGAGGGGCCACACGTCTGAGCCCCTCTCAGGGACCGGGCGGAAAGGGGTCCTCAGATCTTTGAAACTGATTTTTTCTACATACCAGTTCCACCTGGGGTCAGTATTTAAGTTAGAGTAAGGAGAAGAATGTCTCGTTCGCAATGTCCTGCTTACAACGAAACAGGTTTTCTAAAATCTTTCATCTTTTCCACGTAAAACTTATTAATCTGCACAATGCAATCAAAAAGTTATTGTTTTAAGTATTCATCTATTTTTTAAAAATCTTTACTTATATAATGAGTTACATTATTATATTCTGATTTTTTATACTCTTTTCTGACTTTCCACCACTTCCACCTGTAAAGGCCTTTTTAAATCGTTCGCATTTGTTTTTCTTCAGTTCATAAAAAAGAATTCCTCGTCCTAAGCGTTCTGTGAAATGTCATGGTACAGAACTTCGGCCTCCTTCCCAATTATCCTTCTGTTTTCTTCTTCTTTATTCCTAAACATCAACATGAACATTTCTTCTGACCCTTCCTGGGAGATGAACTTCGGTTCTTATTTGAAGGATGAGACCGTTGCGGGGTTTTTCCCTCTAAATTAGGCAAGAGAATACATGCAGAAGCAAAGAGAATAAATGTTCCAATCCTCAGGTTGGGATTTTTTTCTTTTCTTTTTTCTTTCTTTTTTTTTTTTTTTAGTTTTGCTCTTTGTTGTTTTATTTATTTTTTTTTAAAGATTTTTTATTTATTTATGTGACAGAGAGACAGCCAGCGAGAGAGGGAACACAAGCAGGGGGAGTGGGAGAGAAGAAGCAGGCTCCTAGCGAGGAGCCCGATGTGGGACTCGATCCCGGAACGCCGGGATCATGCCCTGAGCCGAAGGCAGATGCTTAACGACTGCACTACCCAGGCGCCCCTGCTCTTTGTTGTTTCTTATATCACTGGGCTGATACGATGTGTGCTCTTTTACAACCTGCATTTTCAATGTGTCTTGAGATTCTTCCACAGCAGTTCATAGGGTCTATTTCTTGTAACAGACACAGAACACGATGTGCCCGATACATCTCTGTTATCCATTCCACTGAGGACAGATAGTTCATCTGAACTCCCTTTAACTACTAAACACAAAATTGCAATGAATAACTTACGAATATATTTATGTATAAGTTCCCCCAAAATGGAATTTTTAGGTCAATAATTTGCATTTCAGATTTTGATGAAAAAAACAGAGCTGACTTCCAAGAGGGCTGTGAGCATTTAAACACTCACAAGAATGCAGAAGAAAACTGTTTCTCCACTTCTTTGCCAACACTAGATACCATCAACTTTAACTTTTTAATCTCAAAGGCAAAAGGTCCCTTTATGCTTTGCCAAAATTTGGATTATGAGCCAAAGTAGAAATAGCAATTTTCTAGATTGTTGTTGCATTTATTTAAAAACGGATGAAGCTAACTATCATAGCAGATGTCTAAAATCTCCCCCAAAACCTAGCATTTTGCTTAGAGTCTAGGATTCTGACCTTTACAGATAACTCCCTCCTCTTTACAAACCCTCACAATTACAGCCCTTAAGAGACAACTCAAAACTCACCTCCTCCAGGAAGCCTTCTTTGATTAATTCCCTTGAACTCATTTTTTTGTATCCTTCCTCTACTCTGATCCCTCAGTACTTATTTAGCTTGTGTTAACTCTTAAATCCCCCTTTGTCTATCCCAATAATACTGGTAAGGTAGAAACATAGGAGGCCAACAGAAATGAATAAAGATTTAGTCAACATTTATTATATTTAGTTATTAAGCTAATATCTATTTATTGGGTGCATATTAGACCCACTTCATGTGCTCCTCCACATTTGTCTGCCCCTCCCCACACTGTTGCCTGATGAAGTCCCAACTCTTGCTGCCCTCTTGTCTCCTAACACCCCCCAAAGTCTCAGGCTCCCTGGGGGTGACGGCTCTGGCTCAGTCTCTGTCACGATTAGCGTGGCAAGAGCTACAGCAGCTCGGGCATCGCGGTCCACCTCAACGGGGACTGGGGGGGTCCTGACTCCTCCCACCACTTCAGGATTCCCAGGGAGCACCTTGCTGTGGGTAGAGAATCTGGCTGTCCCCCAGGCTGACCACAGGGCTGGGTAACACAACCTGGAAGCAGGAAGTGAAGCCCAATGGGGTAACCTTGGCCAATGAGAGACAGGCGACAAGAAGGAGCCAAAAGACCAATGCCTTGCCCTTCCTCCCATGACAGACTACTGTGAGGGACATGGCTTCCAAAGACCTGTCTGCAAGATAGTGTATGTCACAGAGCTTCACTAGCTGTGTTCCCACGGGAAGCTCGGAGCAGCGTGGTAGCTCCTTTACCTTGCTTCCTCGAGTCCCTCACCACTGCTGTTCTGGAATCGTACCTCCTCCCAAAACCTTCCCATGTGAGTTCTGCCTCAGAATCTGTTTTCTGGAGAGCTCAAGCTAAGACATACCTCCTATCCACAGAAACACTGCACTATACATTAGCCTAGCCCCCGGGAAGGGGGACAAAAGACAGACGGAAGCAACCAATTCTGTCCCCAGCAACCTTACAACCTAATTGGAGAGGCAAGACATCCACACGCAAGACCATAGATGAAAAAGACTGAAACGAAGGATGGGAAAAACCAGAGTGAATGGAATAAAGGGATAAATTGTGCAGAGGTTTAGAAAATGGGAACTGTTTTATAGTACTCTTCGAACGGGGCATATAATAAATACAAAGTGTTCACAGAGGAGAGGGAAAGCCTCAGCTCTCTCTCTCTGTAGGGAGGACGGAGGTGGGAGGACGGAGGTGGGATGCTAAGGTGGGGGATGGGCAGGGCAGAAGAGCGAGGATGCCAAGGACGGTGTCTGGTCCAGCAGAGGGGACTTGGCGGGCAGGAGCAGGACAAGTCCCGGGTTCATAGCCAAGGGCTGTGGAAGCACGGCACAGGGGTCTTGAGGGGAAAGGACATTCCCCACTCTGCCTAGTCCCACAGAAGCGATGACGTTTTCATTCTGTCTGGAGGGTAAATAAAGTCCATGTAACCTCTCCAGCCTCTCCCACTCTCTCCCTACACCTGAGTCATCAGCAAGGAGAGTGTTTTCGAGATAAACCGAGCCTTCCTGCCTCTCTCGTGGACCTCCCAGCCGGCAAAGAGGACAGGCTCTGCCTGCTGCCGGGCCAGGAGGGAGGGAATGTCCAAAGGAGGGGGGATACTGGGGAGCCCTTGGGGGCTGCACATCTAACCGACTGCTTCTCCCAGCAGCTCGGACTGTAACAAAGTGAGCATTTCTCTCTCCATCTCTCTGGTTTTGTGCCGTCTCTCAACTGGTGCAAACTTGGCTGGGGAGGGGGGGTAGTGGGTGGAGAGGGCAGCAGGGAACAGGAATATTATTTAATGACTCCCTAAATGACTTAGACCTTTGAAGCATGATGCAATGAGAAACGTGATAAAAGAGATAATAAATACTTCTCAATGACGTGGTTGTCCCACAGCCTAATTTCTGCCCATCAAAAGGAAATGAGTGGGCTCTGCGGCTTCCATGTGGTTTCTCTCATGTGGTTCTTCTCGGCCTCCGGGGTTTTCTGCGGTGGCCTTCTCTGGCTATACTTCTGCCGGGGAGTTTCTTTTTCCCTCCGAGAGACACCGCAAGGATTCCGTTGGTTCTCCGCACCCCAGAGGAATGACTCTTCCCTGACCGAACAGGGCGGGCAGCTCAACGTGAGCCCGTCCCTCCACACAGCACGACCAAGACATTCATCGTCATCCAGCGAGGATCACTACGCTACCGGAGATTTAAATCACAGGTTTGCTTTAAACAAAACTGCGAGTGCAATTTGAGGAGTCAGACAGAGACACAGAAAAGACAACACATCCCTGCGACAGTACCATAGAGTCTATTTTAATCAGTGACTTAACGGATGTTTGGAGACATTCCAGTAAAACTGACATGGTTGTCAATGCTAGATGGAATTGCCTCTGGGGGAAAAAAGAAAAGATTAACCCTTAGGCAGGTGGCGAAGAAACCTGCTTTACCAGCACTCTGCTTTGCCATCATTTCTCTGATCAGAGAGATGTTTCTAGGACAGCAGGTCACACATTCCGGCCAGAAGGCAATCATGGAGGGATCTTTTTTCTTTTATTTTATATCCAACTGCCTAGCTCTCTGGGAAAGAAACAAATAATAATAATAAAGTCTTTCTTAACTACATAGATTAATACCCGAAGGAAAATCCTTTTGTAATATGTTTTTCAAAATTTGAATTTCATGTTCGTGTCACTGGAGGCCTGGGACCTCCTCCAACAAAGCAGAATGAAACCAGTCAAAGCAGAAGGAAACTTACATGACATTGCAGGAGGGCTTTACAACGGTCCCTTCCTGTTTCAGCTCCACCCCGTTCGCTTCTCTGCTCAATTAACTGACAACATTATGAACACACATCCTCCTGGGAAATCTCCTAGTTTGGGGACATCCATTTTCAGGCGTTGCTATTGTTTCCACTGCCATTTATTTCAGTTTCCTGTCTTCTTTTAAGAGTAACCGACTGAGGGGCGTCTGGATGGCTTAGTCGGTTAAGTGTCCAACTCTTGGTTTCCACTCAGGTAGTGATCTCAGAGACATGAGATCGAGCCCCACATCAGGCTCCGGGCTGAGTGTGGAGCATGCTTAAGATTCTCTCTCTCCCCCCCCCTTTGCATCCCCCCACCCCCAGCCTGCTGCATGCGCTCTCACTCTACAAAAAACAAAAAAAGAGTGAGTGAAGGCCTCCCGATTTCTTTGCCACACAACATGCTTCTCACAATTTGATCAAATAACACTGGTGCTTCTAGGGATACTTTAACCTAACAGCCAACAATAGCCTATTATGATTGCTCCAGAGAAAAGAATTTTCTGGCAAGTGAAGTAAATATTCTAGCAATGCAGTTAACCGGGAGTTTACGTCACAATCACTTACAGAATTGTTTTTCCTTTTTACTCAGACACACAGACCTCAACCTCAAAATCTCTGGGCACCTCCTTTTCTTGTCAATTCTTTTCTTTTGTTTTCTTTACCTCTTTTGCAACTTGCAGAGCTAATGCTTCTGTATTTAGCTGGTAAACACCGAGTGACAGCCACTCACCGTTCGTCTTTCTGATGTTATGGCAGCCCACGAGCCAAACTGACTTTTCCACAATGTGGACACAACGTGCGGCAATTCTCAATGTCTCCCACCGGACTGCACCGCACCAGTGCCAAAAGCTACCATCGCTCACACTGGGCCAGTGGGCTCCGCACAGATTTCAGCAGAGACACAAAAGCATGGCCCTTTTGTGGAAGGGCCACATCCACAGAAGCTACACCTGGGACACACAGAACAAGAAACCACCTCCAAGTGATTGGGAGAGGGGGGCACTCACCTCCTGGATGACCCCCAGATCTGCACTGCTCTTCTTTGGTTTTCCCTAAAGTTGAGGGCCAGGGCAAGAGGACTCGCTGGCTTATGTTTCTGAGCTAGAGATTCTGTCACCACACAAAAGATTTCTGTGTTTCCATGAAGCATATACTCCCAATGCATATTTTGAGAAGACAGACACCCCAGCTCATAGAACACGTGCAGATGAGCTTCTCCAGAGACACGAGTTGGCTGCTGTGATCTTAGGGCGAGAGGTACACTGAAGAAGATGGTAATGTGTGGGACGCAGGGTGGTGCTCAGTCTTGAGGTGGTCAGCCCCACAGCCTGAGCCATGAAAGCTGCATTGGCCTGAGCACCCCGGCTGGGGGTACTTGTCTAGTACATGTCTGCAATCACCGTGCAATCACTTGTTAAACACCTAAGCACTTAGTACCCTGCCAGCCTCATTGCCCAGTTATGGCCAAGGCCCGTACTTCACTTCATTGACCGCAAACATTTAATCTAATGTTAACACTTGTATATAACTGTGTAGGTTTTTTCTAACTTATTTTCCAGGATGAAAATTTATTGGACCATCAGTCCAGTGGCTTCTGATTGTGACACAAATCCTTTCTAGCAACTCAGTGGCAAACTAAAATCACCTTAAAAATTCCGCTCTGATTTTTGAAAATTACTTTGAGAGTGTTTCAGAAGGGATTCTTCCCTGCCCACAACCTCTAAAAATATCTCCCAGCCCTTTCGATAAAGAGAGGCACTAATAGGATATATAGATGCTTAATTAGTTTTGCCAAAAAACCCGCAGTGTGTCTATCCTGGTTAGTGCTTATCGTTTGGATTTTTCTCTTATCCTTCTCTGATTCATTGGTTCTTTTTTTTTTTTTTTTTAAGTAAAAGAACTGCTGTCATCCCATAACTGTTCTTACAAGATAACGTTAGTCATTGTGTTCTCACAATATGCTTCTCATCTGGCAGCTAATTTCCCCAGGGAGTGCTGGGATGTTTTATTTTCAGATAATCTCCAATTAGCTTCTTCTCTCTATAATCCTGCTCAGCTCACATTCACAATTTTTTCCTGTACCGCCTCCTCCTCTTAACATACTTCTCCTCCTCTTAACACACTTCGAGGAAGACATATGATTTACATTGCTCAAAATTCTACCTCACTATTTGTTCACTCGCTGACTTGTAAGAGATTTGAGATTTTAATGCCCCAAATCCAAATCAAATAAAACAGAACATCAGGTCTATCAAATATTGCTCTTCCCCGGTAAGCTCACTCAGCACTCCATCTTTGTATGAGCTTGAAAGGGGATTCCTGAGATCTCTATTAAATATGATCCTGATAAATAAGACATTGCAAGGACAGAGAAGCGAGAGTTCACTCAGGTGCTCCCCCTTCAGACACCGTTTTCCCCCAAGAAAGTTACATGTATCCACTCCTGTGTCAACACCAAAAATGTTTCCGGATAAGACAAAAACTTTTTATATTCAAACTAGAGATACAGTTTAAAACAGGGCAGGTAAATAATGATTTAACTTTGTGCTAATGGATTAAAGTTGGATCCTTTCTTGAGAATGGGTTGTGATCCTGGGGGGAGGGGGGGCATGTCTGGTGGTATCAAGTCCCTCCAGGAGCCCCACAGAGGAAGAGAGAAGAGTGAGGGAAAGGGAAGTTGGGGCCTGGCAATGAACTTCACCTCATTTTCCATTTTTATGTATCACAGACCATCTTCCAGTTATTCAGTAACAAATAAGGTACTTAAGTATTTATACAATGCTTCAATTTCATATATATTACATATATTTAAATTTGTAGGCACTTGTGTCTACAAAGGTATGTCCTTTTATAACATCTGTGCAAGACTGAGGAATCTGGGGGAAAATACAGAAGTGGCCTGAAATGTATTGATCTGATCTTTCCTTTGGCTTTAGTCGATATTTACTTCCTCCATCAATCATTAAAAATACCCGTTTCAGTAGACAGCGCTACAGAGAGTCCGCTTTCTGAACGCACACAAATCTTTGCAGACATTTAATGACCGGTGAGAATTCTCTCTATGCATTTCCACTTCCTCATGCATTTCTACATCCCAATAGTGAGTGAATCCTTTGCTAAAAGAAGGAAAAAAATCTGTGTATTTTGAATGAATTCCAGCCTCTTAGCAATATATGACTTGTCCCTTTTTAAAGTATAAAAGTATACAAATAAATCCACCTTTCTTGTGGCCACTTATTTTAAGGGAATCCTGAAGTCCCACACTGGAGGGGTTTCTCAGCTATCTAAAAAAAAAGAGAGAGAGAGAGAGAGAACAATTCTCCAATTCACAAAACGCTTCCTACCTCCAATAGTACCTACAGCTAACTATTCTGCACTTATTCTGCGTGAATTTATATTGTGACTTGATTTTTATAGTATCCAGGGTCCCTCTCCCCAATTAGTCCACTGACCTCCTTTCTTTAGTCTCACTGAGTCTCCCACAGCCCAGAGTAGAAACATAATAAATACCTGGATAACCTACATGCCTCCATACCCTTAGTCTTAAATCCTTTCCACTATGTGACGCTGTCTTACAGCTCTCCAAGAAATGGGGTTGGGGGGGAACATCTGGGGAGGACAGAATTGGAGGAAACTATTCATGGTAAATATCTCCTTAATTTAGTAAGGGCATTTTGGTAAAAGAAAAGCACCTGTTAACAAAGGGTTAATGAAAACCACAACTGTTTGCAAGCAAAGACCGAACTCCATTCCCCCAACACATCCAAAAATAACACATACAGAAAAGAACCCTACACAGACAGTGAAGAAGAATTCATTACATCAGGGAAATTCAAATCAAAACCACACTAAGATACCACCTTACGCCAGTTAGAATGTCAAAAATAGACAAGGCAAGGAATAACAATTGTTGGAGAGGATGTGGAGAAAGGGGATCCCTCCTTCATTGTTGGTGGGAATGCAAGTTGGTACAGCCACTCTGGAAAACAGTGTGGAGGTCCCTTAAAAAGTTAAAAATTGAGCTACCCTATGACCCAGCCATTGCACTACTGGGTGTTTACCCCAAAGATACAGACGTAGTGAAGAGAAGGGCCATATGCACCCCAATGTTCATAGCAGCATTGTCCACAATAGCTAAATCGTGGAAGGAACCGAGATGCCCTTCAACAGATGACTGGATTAAGAAGTTGTGGTCCATATATACAATGGAATATTACTCAGCTATCAGAAAGAACGAATTCTCAACGTTTGCTGCAACATGGACGGCACTGGAGGAGATAATGCTAAGTGAAATAAGTCAAGCAGAGAAAGACAATTATCATATGATTTCTCTCATCTATGGAACATAAGAACTAGGAAGATCGGTAGGGGAAGAAAGGGATAAAGAAAGGGGGGTAATCAGAAGGGGGAATGAAGCATGAGAGACTATGGACTATGAGAAACAAACTGAGGGCCTCAGAGGGAAGGGGGTGGGGGAATGGGACAGACTGGTGATGGGTAGTAAGGAGGGCACGTATTGCATGGTGCACTGGGTGTTATACGCAACTAATGAATCATCGAACTTTACATCGGAAACCGGGGATGTACTGTATGGTGACTAACATAATATAATAAAAAAACATTAAAAAAAAAAAATCTTGAGAGCCTAGGTGGCTCAGTCGGTTAAGCGTCCGACTCTTGATTTTGGCTGAGGTCATGATCTCAGGATCCTGGAATCAAGCCCCAGGTGGGGCTCTGCACTCAGTGGGGAGTCTGCTTCTTCCTCTCCCTCTGCCCCGCTCATGCTCTCTGTCTCTCTCAAATAAATAAAATCTTTAAAAATTGATAAATAAAATCATTTTAAAAAATTGAAAAAAAATTCATTACAAAGAGTGGCTCAGTTGGTGAAGCGTCTGCCTTCGGCTCAGGTCATGATCTCAGGGTGCTGGGATCAAGCCCCCTGTCAGGCTCCCTGTTCAGCAGGGAGTCTGCTTCTCCCTCTCCTTCTGCCCCTCCGCACTCACAATCACTCTCTCTCTCTCCAATTAATAAATAAATAAAATCTCAAAAAAAAAAAAGAATTCATTACAATAGTGCTATGAGTTCAACTTCCTGGTTGGTGTTAGGAAAACAAGACTTTGTGTGTGTGTGTGTGTGTGTGTGTATTAAACAACATTAAAGAATCATGATCTTGTGTTAGATGGAGTGGAATGGCTGCAACATTATGAGAGAAGTTGGTGTGAGCTAGATATTAGCATGCTCTGGTTTAAGTAACACACTCATCCTTGACATGTCAGACTAAGGTCTGGCCTACAGGATCACGTGCCATTTAGTAATGTTCATGTGCTTCATTTTTTTTTTTTTTAAAGATTTTATTTATTTATGTGACAGAGAGACAGCCAGCAAGAGAGGGAACACAGCAGGGGAGTGGGAGAGGAAGAAGCAGGCTTCCAGCTGAGGAGCCCGATGTGGGACTCGATCCCAGAACGCCAGGATCACGCCCTGGGCCGAAGGCAGACGCTTAACGACTGCGCTACCCAGGCGCCCCTGTTCATGTGCTTCATGACCATATATTCAAATGTCTGCAAGTATTCCATATTAGACCACTGCAGTTATACTTATTATCCACAAATGTTAACTTTCAAAGGGTTTGAAAATAAATATTATTAAACTTTGTAACAGAATTTCCAAGTGTGAGCAAGTTCTTATCCATCAACAGCAAAACCTGTTAATTAATACTTTCTGGTGAGTTGTTTCCATTACTTTAGCAGCACTGAGAAGCAAGGAAATATGTAAAAAAAACAATTTCACTACTACCTGCCTGCTGGATTTCAATCCTTCACAGGTTCTGCATAATGACTATAGAAAGGAAGAACACTTTTCTGAAATTTATTAGAAAAACTAAATCTCTTTTTTATTTAAATTCAATTCAATTAACATATAGTGTATCATTGGTTTCATAGGTAGAATTTAGTGATTCATCAGTTGCATATAACACCCAGGGCTCAAAACTAAATCTCCCTTAATGAGAAATGTAATTAAAGCCTATAAACACCAGGTTTCTGAAGATAAACTGAGAAAGAGTATGAATGCATTTTGTAAATGCAAAATCATTATCATGAAGGTGTTAGAATCGTCATTACCATTTCAGGTATAAAATTGCTGGAAAAAAGCAGAACTCAAAGTTTATATAGCCTAACCCAGTTCTGTTGTGTTGTGTCCTCAAAGCAGAGTTAGGTTTCATTCCAGATGGGGGACTGAAGCTATTCAATCCACAACTCGAGGAAAATCAATGGGGCAGTAACCACTGACAGAATAAATCATTTTGCTCTTCAATCAGCTTGCTTTCTGATCAATCTGCACAGCTTATTTTGAGAACTCTGTGGTTTTAGCTACTGTTAGGATCTCAAGAGTTTACAGAGCCTTCTGACCTGCCCTGTGGAGATTAATGACAGACGTAATCACATTCTTTCTAACAGGAGGAAGAAGATCTGACAGATAAAATGGCGGCCACAGAAGATGAGGTCTGTGTATGGCATGCCGTGCAGGGTGGCCCAGCAATAAGAACAGGTGTATGGGGAATGGGGGTTCCAACCCTCTCTGCAGTAACATGACATTTGGTAGATAAGGCCTTCTCCAGGGGCCACTTCACAAGCCCATAGGTCAGAAAAATGTTCTTTCTATGCCGCTAAGCTTCAGAGGATGTCTCTCCTTTCTCCATGCCTCCCTTTTCTGAGCTGCCATGCCAACCACACAGTCTTCAAGCTCTGTGTTCAATCCTAAATTAAGTGCTTCAAACAGCTTATATCCCAATGTACCGTTCTAAACTCAAAACCCCATGTTTCGACGGCGAACATTTTTTCAGTGCTACATGCCAGGCTCCACTATAAGCACGTCTCATGCACGGTCTCATTTCATAAGCAGCTTTGAGAAGTGATGTTATCATTACACCCAGTTTTACATATTAGAAAACCAAGGCTGGGCGAGCCTGGGTGGCTCAGTCGTTAAGCGTCTGCTTTCGGCTCAGGGCATGATCCCAGCGACCTGGGATCGAGCCCCGCATTGGGCTCCCTGCTCAGCGGGAAGCCTGCTTCTCCCTCTCCCACTCCCCCTGCTTGTCTTTCCTCTCTCGCTGCCTCTCCCTCTGTCAAATAAATAAATAAAAATCTTAAAAAAAAGAAAAAGAAAAAAAAAGAAAACCAAGGCTGAGGGAAACCAAGTAATTTACTGAAGGTCATCTGACCAGTGAGTGGCTGAGCGTGGGTTCTAGCCCACATGTCTATGCCTCTGGCCCAAGCTCTTTCGTGTGTGTGAAATATTTCAAACCTACTGAGAAGAGAGTGTGGCATACACATTACCCAGCTTTGACACAAATGTATGCCAATTGAAAGACAGAGATAATCCTTGACATAAAAATACACTTTGAAATAAAACTGAGTTTCTCTATCCAAAAGAAAAGGGCAAGGGGGGGGAGAACAGAAGTGGATCCACAGCCCCATAAATAAACTCCTATTACTCATAGTGCCAGTCACTGAGAAGGTGCTTACTGAAAGTTCACTGAACACATAGCATTTTCTTATTCAAATACGTCAATGAGGTCAGGACAGATCATCTGGATAGAAACATGACTCTCAAAGGGGGAGCAATGCAGCCACATTCTGCAGTGAAAGAGCCACCCTTCCACCTGCCCCGCCGCACCCTCTCCCCTGGCTTCAGTGGGGGTCCTCCCAGCCCCCTCAGACCCCACCCCCTGGGCTTAGCCTCCAGCAGCCAAGAGAAGAAAGGCTGAGCGCTGGGGACAGCATCCTTCCTCCTGCTTCAGGCAATGGGAATAGCGTGTGAAATAGCAGGTAAGACAGTAGTTAGCTTTGGGTAGAAATGGGGCATACAGCTGGGAGAGGAATTCAGTTAAATTGGTGATGCTCTGTTTCATAGCGGGGCAGAGAAGACAGTGATGCTCCCTGTGTCCTTCCTTGTACGTTGTACGTATGAACTAATTACACGCATACGGAATATGAAGGGCCGAAGTGGTGAGGGGAGAAAGGAATTTATAGTGGGTAGTGGGTCAGAGAGGGAAGTAAATGAAAGCATAAGAAAAATAAAAGGTAAGAAGGGAGAGAAAGTGAGGGGGGAAAATCATGGCGGAAAGGGGCGCCGGGGTGGCTCAGTCGGTTAAGCGTCTGCCTTCAGCTCAGATCATGATCTCAGGGTCCTGGGATGGAGCCCCGAGTTGGGCTCCCTGTTCAGCAGGGAATCTGCTTCTTCCTCTCTCTCTGCCTGCTGCTCCTCCTGCTTGTTCTCTCTCTCTTTCTCTCTCTCAAAAAAAAAAAAACATCACAGTGTCGAGGGTAGGAAAGGAGGTTGAGGCAAGACCGCAGGGCTCAGCAGGGATCTCTTAACAAAAAAAATAGGAGAAAATAATCACCAAGTTCAGAGAGGAAAGAAAGATACAAAGACATAAAAGTGAGGAAGTTAGGAGCAAATGATGGGATAAAAATAAAATAACTTAAAATGGGGTAAAAAGAAAATTTTCCAATGGGATGCTATGCTTCGAGCTCGCTTTAAAGGGGAACTTCAAAAGTGCAAACACGAACATTTTGATTGATCCGAAACAAAATCGAGGCTCCTCAGCCATTGGGTAAGAGTCAATATTTCCGGTAACAGATTTATCACTTTAAGCTCTGAACCTTATTTTCGGTAGAAATCTTTGCTGAAACACACTACACTTCGCAGCCTTCTTAAATAGAGTCGAATCTTTTCTCTACCACTCAGGCTCATCGCCCAGAACACAGGGTTACACGCAGAGGCTCCTCGCGTGGGAGGGCTGGAGCCCCTCCTGGAAGCGGGCAAGGGGGGGCAACCCCACCCGATGGACACACGGGCTGCAGGGAAGCCAAATAATTGATCCATGTTGACAGTGGAGTGTAGAAATCCCCATCCTGGCAGCGGACCTTCAAATTTTCCTCCGCAAAACAGAGCGACAAGTCTCGCACCTGATCTGCTGCTGTCACCACCTCTTCTCCACGCCCTTGGCCCCCCTCTCCTAGAGAAGCAGCCGCAGCACAAACCTCAAAAGCGCCCCAGGCAGTTGTTCGGATGGGCAATCACGTGCCCCTGGAAGTCCACTGCCTCCCGAGATTTGTGCAACTCTGAGGACCCCCACTTAGCCCACTGTTGGCTCACTGGGGCAACGGCATATGGGGTTTCCTACCAGGAATGGAGCTTCAAACACTCCGTGAGAAGGGAATGAGCTAGAAATCACCGCTTCAGCCCCACAAGGGCCTCCCCGCAAAAATTCCCCAAACGGGAGCCATAGTGTCCACAGAGAACAAGGAAGTGCTGGAAAAACTGCCTGGCTGTGGGTTTCTAGAAGCTCTGGAGAGAATGAAGTCAGTCAGATGGACAGTTGGCATCTCAAACGGCCAATTACCGCGTGTCTACCACTCATCTGGATGAAGGGATGGGGAGCCTGTCGGGCAAGAAAACAAGGAGGTGGGGAGGCAGAAAGGGGTCCTTTACTTAGTACTTGAAACACATCATTTTCAAACTTCTTCGCTTTTGTCAGTGGGGTGTACACTGTCATTCCGGATTCTAAAAGTCGAACGTAGGGTAACATTATCTGGAGCTAGTGTGCAATGGTTCTCAAAAGTGCAAAGTAAACAGTCATTACAGTGAAATTGAACATAATTTATTCTAACATGAAAATATCAGGGGGAAAAGGACATGTGGGAAACTGATCCTTGTCTGAAGTGCATAATTATTTGGGGGGGGGTTATCTTAAATTCAAGTTAGTTAACATATAGTATATTATTAATCTTGGGGTAGAATGTGGTGTTTCATCAGTGGCATATAGGAAATGGATAATTATTAAATCTCAAACTATTATTTGAGCATTATTTTTGAGCAGTAGGATGACTATAAATTTAGCACAGGCACTGTATTCGGATTTTCTTTTGTTTCACCCACAGCCTTTCTCAATCAGGGTTCCACCTAATTTAATTCTGAGAGAATCACACTGTATAGACAATGATTTACACGATTATTTTCTCAGTTCTGTCAAGGATGCCATAGCTAGTACACTGTAGTCCACGAATGCCTTAAGACATTAGGGTCTGATGAAGCCCATGAACCACCTCCAAATGTCATGGAAATTTTTGTAAGGATGTGCACATGAGCAATTTTCTGGGGTAAAGTCATAGCTTTCACCAGATTCTAAAAATGATCATGGCCCAAAAGGTTAAGAACCACTATACTAGAATATTGATAAGATCACAAGAAAATACGATGTTTACGGCAGAAGATAATTCAGCGAAATGAAGCATTAAAGGGTTAAGCTTTATTTTCCCAATGCTTATTTCATACATCTTTCCAAATCCGTAGCTCATCAGCTTCTCTCTCTATATATGGGGATTGAGACCCCTGCATGACTCCAAACCCTGAAATTGCTCTCCAATGACTCTGCAAGCTGAAATTCTAACCCTGGGAGAGGTGACACACGTATGGTGTTTTATTTTTATTTTTTTAAAGAATTTATTTATTTAGTTATTTGTCAGAGAGAGAGAGAGAGAGAGCATGCACACACAAGCAGGGGGAGCAGCAGAGGGAGAGGGAGGGGAGAAGCAGACTCCCTGCGGCATGGGGAGCCCGACGTGGGGCATGCTCCCAGGACCCTGGGATCAAGATCTGAGCCGAAGGCGGATGCCCAACCCACTGAGCCACCCCGGCATCCCACACGCAGTTTTTTAAATCAGCAGGTTTTATTTGTGGGGGTTCAGAAGGCTTTGGGGGTTAAGTTTATAGTGTATTTATTATACCCACAATCTATGAAGTGAGTCTGTCAGGATATGTAGACATATGGCAGCAACTTTGCAGCCTCAGGTCCTTGCCCCAGATCTTACAGTTCTTAGATCTATTTAAAACACACACCTTCCCCTAATAATCAGATCAAAGTTTGAATTATAAAATAAAATACAAAATAGTAGCCACCCCAATGCACCGAACTGTCACGTCAGCCTGTCTGGCTCCAAGGACCCGTATTAGCAAATCACGTGCTGTTCTCATCACCACGGCAGGTGACACTGTTGCTGCCGGACACAGTCCAGGCACCATCGTGCCCGGAAATGTGTGGAGAATGGGCCAGAGCTCAGGGAGCAATGCGATTCCTACAGAAAGCCTCAACTTGCCCGCAGGACTGAGGAAAGCCAGGCTCCACATTCCGGCAGCGTCACTAATACCCTCGTGTTCTTAGCATCCGGATCAAGGGGCCCAAATTGTTGTCTTCTTTATGACGTTAGCGGTAAGTTGTCTTCCACACAAGGACGGCACTCATGTAGTAATTATGTTAAAAAGTGAATTCAAATCTTCAAGAGGACATGGTGGATGTCTCCAGGTGTCTCTGAAGCAGGGCTGATTATGTCTATCTAGCTAAAAAGATAGGTGCACTTCTTTCTTTCTTTTTTTTCTTTTTTTAAAGAGAGAGAGCAAGAGCGCAAGCAGGGGGAGGGGCCGAGGGGGAGAGAAAGAGAGACTCTTAGACAAGATCCCTGTTCAGTGCGGAGCCCGATGTGGGGCTCAATCCTGTGACTCTGAGACCCTGAGCCGAAATCGAGAGTCACATGCTTAACCGACTGCACAACCCAGGCACCCAAGAAAGGTACATTTCTGTCATTAGAACGAGATATTAAGCAGACCGTGGTTACATTTCCAATTTTATGTTCACTTATGAGCTGAAGCTACGTAGCTATTTCCCATTTTATGTTCTCCTACCGAAGTCTGTACACCCGTCTCCCCCAAGACTCTAGATGCCCCTTGTGGACGGTATCTTAGTCATTGCTATGCCCAAACACAAGACTTAACAGTGAGCACCTGATACTTTTTCCTCTCTATTTTAATTATATAAAATAATTATTTAACCAAATGCTTTTATAGTGGATAAAGCTTTTGACAGCATGATGCCCATACAGGAAGGCCATGTTACTCTGACCGGGTGAAGTCTACACCATTGGCCTTTCTCTGAGCAGAAGCCTCATTCAGGGTAGGACTGAAGCCCCTCCACCCACATACAGAGCAAGACGGCCGGTGAGGCAGGTGCGGCACCGGCTTACTGATCAGAGGAGGCCCTACTTCTTCCCCATCAGCAGAGTACAACCACCTGTCGTTTCCCTGGAGCAAAAGCTGCACCAGCTTATTTCATTAAGAATCAAAACACGTGATTATTGCCACAACTCAAATAAATACTTTCGTATGATTTGCCATTTTAAAAATATCAGTAAGATCAGACTTGATTCACAACCCCCAGATATTTACGACGGGAAAGGGCAAGCGATGTGCAAAATACCCTGGGACAGCTCACGGTCCGTGTGGGTCTTGCTTACATATGGCAGCTTCATAGCCCTTCAACGGTGCTTTATTGTCTCCGTTATTTGGTCAAAATCTAGTATCGCTCCCCACCGTACAATGTACCAGCTTTTGACTCAAGAAGTTTATCACAGTGCAGTCCGCTCTCTATTTCTAGCACAAGGGCTCTGCTCAACTCAAGCCAATACTCCTCCTGTTTCACACCCTCTCTTCTAGAATCCCCACGCTCTAGCCCCCTCACTCCAAATCCTAGGGCACCTCAGGGCCCATGGACATTTCTTTTTTTTCCAAGAAGGCTTCTCCAATCCCTGCCACCTCCAGGGATTGCCCCCTTCCCTGCAGACCACAGCCCGTAGAGCTCTCCCGGGGGCCAGCTCTTAATGAACGAGCAGTGCAGGCACGGGGGAACTGTCTCAGGGGAGCGGGTCCTCTCGCCCCAGCTAGCTGAGTTCCTAGAACGCAAACACTCCTGGGCCTCCCACAAGGCAGCCCTAGTGGATAAGTCACAGATAAGCTGCCCCACCCGTGTTTTCACTGGCAAAGAAATGTATTGTTGAGGTCAGGGGTTCTCAAACCGGAGTGTCGGTTTGTTTAACACAGACGGCTGCCCCCCACCACCCCCGACACACATACCAGGTTCCGAGTCCGAAAGTCTGCGGTGGAGCCCCGAATGTGTGTATCTAGCAGGTCCCCAGGTGGCACTGACGGTTCTAGTCCTGGGACCGCACCTTGGAGAGGACTGCTCTGGTTCGCTTGCTTGGCAGGAGAAGGGATGCCGCAGAAAATACTGGAAAGGCACGGAACAGGAAGCCGGAAGAAGCGGCTTCTTGGCTCGTCCTGTTACTAGCCACGCTCTGGTCCTGGCAAGTCCGTGGCTTTAGTGTCCTCTCCCACCTGTCAAGTGGGGATAATACTGTTCACCCCAACGCTTGAAACTGTCATGATGATCAAATATGATCAGCGGAGAATAATGAGATGCAAGTAACAATAAAAGCGAGTTGTAAAGTCAGTTGCTTTACAAATGCACCCGGCACGTAACAGGCATTCCGGAAATATGTGTTGTACTTAACTACTGTTGGGCCTGACATTTCAAATCTAATCAAGTTTCTTGCAGTGTGGACCGATTTTGTCCTTCAGGGCAACTTCATTGGCTAGAGAGAAATTTTTTATGAGAATTGCTCCTTGTAAGTACCACCAGTTTTAGCATTGAGAGAAAGAAATTTATGATCACTATGCTGGTTTCACTCAAAATATCTGAACTCCACCACATTTTCTGCATATATATAAGTATCTCCAAAAAAGAGATCAGAACCTTAGAATCCTTTACCCGACAGCAAGAGACAGACATGCATACAAAAAGCCTGCCAATTCTTTGTCCAGATCGAAATTATTAGCTGGCAATGAAAGGTATTACTTTAAAAAATAAACAAGCCTGAGAAATCCTGCCAAACATAATCTGATCTGACTCTAGATTTATTGTTCTTAACTATTTTACTGCTGCATCTCATTTTATTTGAGTGATTAATCATTAATAAAATTTTAAGATTCCCCTGTGGTCTCACAACCTGCAAATTAGGATAATAATATGTCTCCTTTACCCCTGAATTAAGATCCATGACCTTCTTAAGTATATCTAATAAAAAGGGGGTCATGGGTCATTAATGACAAATGGGGGTCGTGATGAATGGCTATCACCAGAGAAAGGACATGAAGAAAAACATTCTAAAATTTCACAGAAATGGAAAGAAAGAATATGAAATCTATAGGTATCTTGCTGATGTTAGTAACAGTTCCATCTATTACACATATAGAAAAACCCACTCACAGCTTTCCTATACACAGTTGAGAAAAGGAAAAGTGGCCTTTAAATATATTTTTGCAAAACTCTCAAAGTTCCTAGAACTGTAAAAATTTATTGGTTAAATAGCCTGCCATAAGCTCTCCCTGAATCTATTAATCAAAGTATATACATGTCTGCACTTCTGACCTCTTTGTTTTCCCCATGCCACATATTTTTTAAGATTATATTTATTTATTTGAGAGAGAGAGAGCAGGGTGAGGGGCTGAGGGAGAAGGAGACTCCCCCGCCAAGCAGGGAGCCCAATGCTGGACTCGATCCCAGGACCCTCAGATCATGACCTGAGCCGAAGGCAGATGCTTCACGGACTGAGCCACTCAGGCGCCCCTTCCATGACACATATTTTAATGTCCTAATGAGGAGGAAAAGCATGTGGACTGACCTGCTGTCCCTAAGGGGAGCACATGTGACATTTTGGCTCGCCAAAGGGCTACATATTCTTGCCAACAAACTCACAAAGGCTGCACATCAAAAGACACTGAGATCCTTGGGCCAAAGGGAGGCAGAGGAGGAGAGGGCGAGAGAGATGGGGGCAGAAACAGAGCTGAGCAGCGTGACCCTTACACACTATGACAGGCTCCGACGGGCTCACCCCTCTGCGGGCAAATGTGCAACATGCCGAGGACAAACAGCTTCCACAGAAACCTTCCAGATACCAATGGAAATAACCTCACATGGTCTTCGATAAGCGTGAAGAAATACTGTAGCACGGCTTTCCTTTCAGACTTTGAGACATCTCATGCTCTCTCTCCGTCACTTCACTCCCTCTACGCCTGTTTTCCAGCTCCTTTCTTGGCTGGCAGAAGAGTAGAGACATTTCTCGACAGGCTGGCAGGATACCTGCCATACTCCCCCCCTTTTCTTTTCTCTTACACAAATTCTTGGCAAAGATCCAGAGTAAGAAGGAAAATAGGAATTTCGACATGCCGTTTTGACCTAAAATTTTCTTTTCTTCTGCTTTTGGGAAAGGGGCTGCAAGGATCGTCAAGCAGCCCGGCCTGTAACGGGGAAGCTAGGTGGCTTCATGTGAGCTTTTTTATCTCAGACGGCCCAGTGAAATATGCATTGTTGTAGGTGCCCAATTAATGACATTTAAAATTTTTTAATTGTAAATCACAAAGCAAGACCAGGTTGTCGATGTGAAGGAGGCTCCTCTTTTTTTTTTTTTAAGATTTTATCTATTTATTTATTTATTTATTTATCTATTTATTTATTTAATTAATTAACACAGACTGAGAGCACAAGCAGGGGGAGTGGTGGGCAGAGGGAGAAGGAGAAGCAGGCTCCCTACTGAGTAAGGAGCCTGATGCAGGACTCAATCCCAGGACCCTGGGATCATGACCTGAGCCAAAGGCAGTTAAAGACTGAGACACCCAGGTGTCCCTAGAAGCTTTGTCTTTCAAGAAATGTTAAAAGAAGTTACACAGGGGGCACATGGGTGGCCCAGTTGGTTAAGCATCTGCAATCATCTCAAATAGGTAAATAGAATCTTTAAAATTAATTAATTAATTAATTCATGTGATCTGAGAATATTACTTTCTATATATATATATATTTTTAAAGATTTTATTTATTTATTTGACAGAGCAAGAGAGCACAAGCAGGGGGAGCAGCAGAGGGAAGGGGAGAAGCAGCCTCCCCGCTGAGCAGGGAGCCCGATGTGGGGCTCAATCCCAGGATGCTGGGACCATGACCTGAGCAGAAGGCAGATGCTTAATCGGCTGAGCCACTCAGGCACCCCAAGGAGGCTCCTCTCTAACCCGATGTTTATTTTTCAAATACACTCTCCTAAGCGCATTTTTACTTCCCCTCATTGTAGACCTTTTATGACTCTCCCAGTGAAAGACGATGCAATACTGAAATTGCAAGCAATCCAAGATGGTGCTGGATCATTTCAGAGGTGCCTACCATGTTCCCTCACATAGTAAGTCCCTTGATGGCATCCACAGTGACTTTTTTCATTTACTCATTCAACAAATATTTACTAGGAACCTCGTATGGACTGGATACGAAGCACTTGGGATGCAATACCTCTAGTCTAGTGAAGCTTAGATTTCTATTGGGGGGAGACATTAAATATGTAGTAAATTAGGTAGTATTGAACAGGGGGTAAGAACTACGGAAAATGAAAAACCTACAGCAATTGCAGAGGAACCAGTAGTGAGGGTGGGGAGTTGCAATTTAAATAAGGTGACCAGGTTAGCCTCATTAAAACGGGACATTTGCACGAAGTCATGACAAAGTTAAGGGAGTGGATGCATAAACCCAAGGGAGAGAGGTCCAGGCTGACGACAGAGCAAAGCAAAAGCCTGAGCAGGAGCGATGACTCGAGAATCCTGCTTGGAGTCTGAGAGGAATGGGTTGCTGTCAGAGGTGACATAATCTGACTTTTATTTTACTTTAAAAAAAAAAAAGAAAGATTTATTTCTTCATCTGAGAGAGAGAGGACGAGTGGGGTAGGCATAGAGGGAGAGAGAAAGAGAATCCCAAGCGGACTCCCCACTGAGCCCAGAGCCCACCATGGGCTCCATCTCATGACCCTGAGATCGTGACCTGAGCCCAAACCAAGAGTCAGATGCTTAACCAACTGAGCCACCCAGGTGCCCCATCTGACTTCTATTTTAAGAAGATCCTCACATTTGCTGCGTGGAGAATAAAATGTAACAGGCAAGATGGAAATAGAACAGAAGGCCCTCATGGTAATGTAGACGGCTGGCTTGGTCCCGGGTCGGACTGGTGGGTGGTGCTGAGAAGTGGCTGGATTTGGGATCTGTTTAGAAGGTAGAACAAACAGGATTTCCTGACAGATTAGACTCGGGGTATGGAAGAAAGCAAGAACTCAAGCGTCACGTCAAGGATCTGGTTTAAGCAATTAAAAGGATCGACTGAGACAAAGCAAGTCTAGGGTGGGGAGAAGAGCAGGAGATCGGTTTGGGATGCGTTGGGTATGAAACACCTTTTTAAATCCATTTGATGCCTAGGACACAAATGAATTCAACTGTTTGATTATCTGAAACACTGGTATGTAAGTCCAAGAGTCCACTCAATTCTCTAGTGCCAAATAGCGGGAAACTAAAACATATTTGCTAAAGGAATGGGGTGGGCTGAGTGATGGCCCCCACCTATGTCCCTGGCCTAATCCCTGGAATGTACGACTATATTGCCTTGTGTGCCCCCCCAAATTTTGCAGACATGATTAAATTAAAGATCCCGAGAGGGAAAGATTATCCTGGATTATCCAGGTAGACCCAATGTCATCACAAGGCAGGAGAATCAGAGACAGAGATCTGAAGATGTTATACTAGCAGCTTGGAAGAAGAAGGAAGGGCCACGAGCCAAGGAAAGTAGGCAGCCTCTGGATGTTGGGAAAGGCAAGAAAAATGATTCTCTTCTAAAGCCTCCAGAAGGAAGCAGCCCTGCTGACGCCTTGATTTTAGGACTTCTGACCTCCAGAACTATAAGAGAATACTTTAGTGTCGCTTTAAGCCACCACATTGTGATAATCTGTAATCACAGCCATAAGAAACTAATATAATGAACAAATAAATCCAAAAGCATGTAGGGACTGAGGCCATTTTATTCATTGTTGTTTCCCCAGCTCTTGGCAGTGCCGAGAGGCAAGTAGGCACTCAGTGAATATCTGTGGGGTCGATTTTAATTTGATGACAATGTTATGCACCCTCATACCTCTCTGCATTTGAACCCACTGGTGTTCATGCCTAGAATGCCCTCAACCCCTTTCTGGTCAGGTGAACTTCTGGCAAGAGCCAGATCCGAACCCACTCTCTCTGCAATGAATTCAAGCACTCCCCTCGGCAGATTAACCAGGGCCCCTTCTATCCTCCACCAGCACTTCAGAGCCGCTGAAGCTCTCACACCAACCATGCTGCCCCTTGAGGATGTGCTTGTTGGCTCATGTCCCCACCACGCTGAGAATCCACGAGGTCCCGCTCACTGCTCATCTCGGTGTCTCCCAGCGTACTCCCGGGGATGATGTGTGCCCACACGAACGTGTTCGCTAAACGAATAGATAAGCAGTGCGAATATTTGCCAGCGTTTTTCACTTTTTCCAGGCACTTTGCCTTATTATCCCATTTCATCTCAGTCATAATCCCGAGAAGAGAGGGTAGCCTTGTTTCCATCAATGGGGAAAGTGCTTGACTTGCCCAAGGTCGTGTTATTCATGGCGGACTGAACACCAGCCAAAGCCTCCTGACTCCTCGCCCAGTGCTCTTTCCACCGGCTTGGGCTACTTCCACCGCCACAGGGTCTGATCGGGCTGCCAACACAAGCACCCCCTTTGTTACGCACACACTGCGTTGGGCAAATTCAGACCCTGCAGGGCACTGTGACCAAAGGCTGTGGCGATGCCTCAACAATTGTCTATTAGTTTTGACCGTGACTCATAATTCCTGTCAAAAGAACAGTATGCAAGATCAGCATCAAATCCACAGGATTTGTACAAAATGCATAAGCCACATCTGGGCAAGGTAATATGCCAAATGTTAGTTTTAAAAGAGCTCTTCACGGCCACGCAAGCCCAATCGAGGGGGCGGCAAAGGTAACTTAGCGTTAGTGAGTCGGGCTGCTTTATGTACCTGGCATTGCCATGACTAACCTGGCAGGTGGGGAGTCAGCTGCCAGCTGCGAGTTTGGAAAGATGAGTGAGGGAGAGCAGGAGACAGGCACGAGGACGACCTGCTCGGAAAGTTATCCAGAATTCTAATGGCAGCCACTGGCCTCAGCTGCCAGATTCGTTTGGAACATGGTTTTGCGTGTTTTGTCTTTATAGAATGTTCACCATCTCAATCACTAATCTTCGTCCCGTGTCTCCTGTCAGCTTTTCCACAAGCTTTGGAAAAGAATAAGAAATGTACTCTTACCATACAATCCAGCAATCTCACCCCTTGGTATTTATCCAAAGACTGAAAACTTAGGTCCACACAAAAACCTACATGTGGATGTTTTCTCTCTCTCTCTTTTTTTTTTTTTTTAAGATTTTATTTATTTAATTGACACAGAGAGAGAGAGAGAGCCAGCGAGAGAGGGAACACAAGCAGGGGGAGTGGGAGAGGAAGAAGCAGGCTCCCAGCGGAGCAGGAAGCCCGATGCGGGGCTCGATCCCAGGGACCTGGCAGACGCTTAACAGCTGAGCCACACAGGCGCCCCTACACATGGATGTTTAGAGCAGTTTTATTCTAATTTGCAAACCTTGGAAAGCAACCAAGATGTCCTTCAGTAGGTGAATGGATAAACTGTGGTCCATCCAGACAATGGAATATTATTCAGCCCTAGAAAGAGAGAGCTTCAACCATCACAAGACATGGAGGAGATTTAAATGCATGTTACTAAGTGACAGGAACCAATCTGAAAAAGCTATCAACTCTGTGATTTCAACTATATGACATTCTGGAAACGACAAAATTATGGAGATGGTAAAAAGCTCAGTGATTGCCTGGGCTGGGGATGCAGTGGCAGAGAACAGGGGATTTTTGGGTAGCAAAAATACTCTGTATAATATGATAATGATAGATAGAAATGCCATTACACATTTAGCCAAACCTGGAGAATGAATGACACCCAGAGTGAACCCTAAGGTAAAAAAACTATGATGTGTCCAAGTGGATTCATCCTTGGCAACAAATGTACCACCCTGGGTTGTGGGAGGGGTTATGCACATGTGAGGCGGGGGGTATCTGGGAAATCTTTGTACTTCCTCTCAGTTTTGTTGTCAACCTAAAATTGTTTAAAAAAAAAAAAGTCTCTGAAAAAAAGAACGAAGAAAAGATGAATGGTATTGATCCTCTCCCGATATGGATTATTTAAAGTGCAACTAATGGAAATTACTGGCCGTTTCCACCAAATCTTCAAAGATATCATTAGAATTCTTTAAGTAATGCCAAGCGATACACTTCTTCTTGTTCTGAAATAACAGGACTATCAACTTCCACTGAACAGTGAGCATAGGACATACCTTTACACCAGCTACTTAGAAAAATAGAAGATTCTCAAAGTTACCAGAACACGGGGAACAAACCTGTTGCAAATGTGTTGGCATACTTCAAGTATTTAGTGGGCACAATGAAGAGAAGGCAGAAGTGTTCTCTCAGACAGCAACAGTGGCATGAAAACAGAAGACAAAGAGAAACTGGAATCTGCTCATTTTTGTGTTTAGGTCCAGAGATAAAATAATAAAAAGAAAAAGAATGACAAAAGAAGTTGAACCAAATCTTTCCTGAGGAAATGGAGGGTTCCCTTTCCTTCCCAGCCCATCTGAGTCCCGCACCATGAAGGGCTTTATACTCCTGCGTATAGAATTCCAGCCTGAAGATCCAAGCTTTGCCTTCCACCCACCCCACCGCACCAGGCTCATACACACACACCACTACCTCCCAGCTACCCCTTGGGTCTGTGGACGTGCACACCTGCAGCAATCAGTCCTTAGAGACCCATTCAGGTCTTAGATATAGGCTATAGCTCTTCAGACAGGGAATTCTAGGCTCTCTGGCACTAAGCACCAGGTCTAGACCCTTGCTACCCAAAGCGTGGCCTGGGCATCAGCCGCAATACTAGGATCTGGGAGCTTATTGGAAATGCAGAATCTTGGGTCCCACACTACACCTACTGAAATGGGAAGGATTTTCATAAGATCCCCAGGTGATTCAGGGTAAAGTCTGAGAAGCAAAGTGGATCTCCGTGGGGCCTATGGATCCCCCATCCCCGACAGAGCAGCCAGACTCACTGAGAAGCAGAGCGGAACCCCCTGACCACAGGCCCAGGGCGGGAGTGCTGCTGCCTGAGCCTGAGAGCCCCAATGCCCACGCGGGGTTTTCCTAGGATAGACACTGGCCGTGCAGACATGCCATCTCTTGGGCTTTAGAAATACAACAGGCTGCTCAGGAAATGGGATGACTGGTAAGTTCGATGTTATTTGTAATTTGGGGGAGGACACATGTGTAGTAGATGTTGGCACTTGATCCTTGACCCGCTGTTCGAATCCGCATTCAATTGCTGGGAGGCTTTATTGCATTAGCATCTGAACAGCCTCACTCCATGGCGTTTATTGACTGTCTAGTCAGTGTGTCAGAGACAACTATAATTCTTCTCCAAATTGGACTATCCAGGGAACTCGACAGTCCCAATCTTTGTTGAAAATCCTTCTCAAATTCATTAGTCCACTTTCCTGAAAAAACAAGCACCCTGCCCTGAATGGGCTCTTTGTTGGGAGAGGGAAGATCTTCCAGAGGCCTGAAGTCATCACTCTGCATACCTATCATGAGTATTCCGACCCGCTGCAAACTACCAGGAAAGGACCGCTGTCGCGGTGAGGCTGATCTGAAGGCAAATGACTGGCTCACCTAACTGCTCTGGGAGCTTGGGCGGTCCCCTCTCTGGGCCTTAGTTCTTATCACTAAAGTGAGGTGGTTCACTGGACATCTCGCCTGTATTCCGTGGCAGTGCTGGAGTTGACCAGTGACTTTTCTCTGTGGGGAAAGGAGCTAAGACTATGACAGGACTGGCTTCAGAACAGAATGCCACTCTTCATCCTCAGGGGCCCATGTGGATGTCAACCGGGGTGAGAACTTTAGTGAGCCTACATCCACAGATCCATTCTGGACTGGGAAAACTGCCCCAGGCATGACGAAGGAAGGCACAGGGCAGGAGCTGCCTCTGACATGTCACATCAGCGCACCCGCCATGACACAGCCCTGGACAAGGAGTTCTGAGGAGACAGAGATGCAAGACAGTCCTCGTTACCACAGTCCTTCCAGACTAGCCGGAGCTAAAGACCTGTTGGCAGAAAGTTGTTCTCGGTCTTTCTTCTTTGTGTCGATTTGCTGGCTTTCTTTACAATCCGATGTCCGTCTCCAGCATTTCTATACATTTCTACATTTCTTAATTCAATGCCCTTCAATATTAAGTCTCTCCCTGCTTTCTGCTCTTCGGCTGACTCAGTTCCAATTTCTTTAACCTCTCTTTTAGTAGTCGAATTTTCCAATTGTTAAAAAACAGGTGCCAAGTATCATTCTTCAAAAGAAAAAAACCTCTGTTCTATAAAAGTCAGTGTTAATCACTTGTCAACCCTCTACAAGGGGAACTAGTATATATTGGGCTATTACCTATGTACTAAGCCCTGTCCTAAGTATTTTTAATTATCTCAATTAACAGCCTCATTATAATCTCTGTTTTACTGATGGAGCAACTGAGGCTCCTAGAAGTTAAACAGCTAGTCTGCAGTTATATGAGTTGTAGCAAGCAGTAGAGGGGCTTATCTACCTACACTTAAGGTCCCTTTTATCTCTATTCTATATATACTATGCCTTTACAAGTGCATTTTAGAAACAAATCTATCTTTTAAATAATGGGACCATGTAAGTGTCTCAGATGTATTCTGCGGTCCATTCATTCTGATGAATAGAGCCTTCTAAAAACAAACAAATAAGCAATTATGATGACGGCATTGAGGAGGTTGACAAATTCTCTCCCCAAAAAGCAACTATCAAACTAGACAAAACTTATCCAAAAACCACACCATTTAAGTGCTCTGGAAATTGACCAAAGGCATACAACACTCACAGCATTTATTCCTGACGACTTACTAGAGTCAGGGTCAGAACGGTGAGTCTGCGGGCCGAGTTTTTGCCTAGATCTGGTCCCATCCCCTGCCCCCACCCACCCCCACTCCCTACCCTGGCTCTGTCATTGTGGTATTCATTCAGTTAGGACAGAAAAGACTGCAAAAATCAGCAGCTTCACTGCACCTGCCAGAGGGGGGCTCCCTGATGGGAACACTCACAATTAAAGCGTACGTTCTTACTAGAACACAAACTATGCTAGGCGTACTAGCAGTTTGGACAGCCTGAGGTTGAAGTCCCATTTAGGGCAAAGAACTGCTGGACTAATCAGGGACATAACAGGGAGTTCAGTGGGTGAACCAGACATAGGGGAGCTAGAAAAAGCTCTTCCCATTTACTGGGTTGACAAGAGTTGTGCAAATGCATAGCAGAGGCCAGCAGGGCCAAAACCACCCACACAATCATGGCCAGCACAGCTTACACACCCACACAGTAGACACACAAGAGTCCAGCAGAATGTAAAAGCTGGAGGAAGACTTGAAAATGGCATGAAGTTTGCATGCATTCCCCAGGCACACATAAATCCATCAGCAGAAGCTCCTTATTGACTAGAGGTGTTTAAGCATAACATCTGATCGATCATTGGCTGACGACTAAGCTATGCAGACACATGAGCAAACCCCAAGAAACCAGGCTAAATTTAAATAAAAGAAAATCTGGGACGCCTTGGGTGGCTCAGTTGGTTAAGCATCAGCCTTCAGCTCAGGTCATGATCCTGCGGTCCTGGGATCAGGCCCCGCATCGGGCTCCCTGCTCAGTGGGGTGTCTGTTTCTCCCTCTTCCTCTGACCCTCGCCCCTGCTCATGCTCTCTCTCTCTCAAATGAATAAATTAAAAAATCTTTAAAAAAAATAAAACACAACCAGGTGGAGACATGAGCAGTTGCACATTGCAGGCGATACATTCCAAAGATTCGGTACGAATAAGTTACCGAACAAATAAACAACAACTACAGATCGCTCACAGGGAAAAAGGCAGGATCTACAGTTGCTACTACATATCTAAAATGTCAGCATTCAGGGTGCCTGGGTGGCACGGTGGTTAAGCATCTGCCTTCAGCTCAGGGCGTGATCCCAGCGTTATGGGATCGAGCCCCACATCAGGCTCCTCCGCTGTGAGCCTGCTTCTTCCTCTCCCACTCCCCCTGTTTGTGTTCCCTCTCTCGCTGGCTGTCTCTATCTCTGTCAAATAAATAAATAAAATCTTTAAAAAAATTAAAAAATAAAAAAAATAAAATGTCAGCATTCAACAAAAACATATGCAACAAAAAAAAAAGAAAAAGAAAAAAAGTATGATCCATACATGGGGGGGGGGTGCACTACCAATGGAAAATGTCACCAAGTGGTCCCTAAGTTGGACTTAGCAGACAAAGACTTCAAAGCATATTATAAATATGTAAAGAAAACCATATACGAAAAGTTAAAGGAAAACATGATGACAAGTAATCAAATAATAGAGAACCTCAATAAAATGACTGGGATTATAAAAAAGAATCAGTTGGGAAATACGGGATTTGGAAAGTTCAATATCTGAAATGACAATTTCTCTCGAGGCACTCATAGCAAATTTGAGAAGGCAGAAGAGAATGAGTGAACTTTAAACCAGCTCAATAGAAATGATTTCAATCTGAAGAACAGAAAGAAGGATGAAGAAAAACAAGTGGAGTCTCAGAGACTTGTGGGAAAACATCAAGCATCCCAACTTATGTACAACGACAGCCCCCGAAGGAGAGAAGAGGAGGGGGAAAAGGAGACAGAAAAAAAGTATCTGAAGAAATAATAGCCAAAAACCTGCCAACCTGCCCAACAAACGATGCTAGGACAACAGGATACCCATATGCAAACAAAATAAAATAAAGACCTTAGGCCCATATGTTATACTATGCACAAAAAATTAACTCACAGTGGATCATAAAGCTACATGGAAATCTGTAACAGTAAAACTCTTAGAAGAAAACTCAGTAATAAGTCTTTGTGACCTTAGGTTAGGAAGTGAATTCTTAGATATGATACCAGGGCACAAGCAACAAAAGAAAAAGCAAATACATCGGACTTCATAAAAATTAAAAACTTTTGTGCTTCAAAGGACATCATTAACAAAGTGAAAAGACACACTCCCTCTGTCTCCCTCTCTCTCTCAAACAAATATTTTATAAAAACTCTTTAACAAACCAATAAAAAGATAAATGACTCGACCGAAAAAAATTGGCAAAACACTTAGATATTGCATCAAAGAAGACATATCAATAGCTAATAAGCATATGAGAAGATGTTCAATATTATTAATCATTAGGGAAATGCAAGTAAAACCACAAGAAATACCTCTACACACCCTCTAGCATGGCCATAATCAAAAAGACAGGCAAGGCTATCAAGAAACTGGAACCCTCATACATTGCTGATGAGAAAGTAAAATGATACAGCTATTCTAGAAAAGAATTCAGCAGGATCTTAAAAAATTAAACATAAATACACCAAGCAACCCAGTCGTGCCACTCCTAAGTGTGTACTCAAAAGAAATGAAAGCACACACCCAAAGATGTGCGTGCTAACGTTCACAGCAGCATCGCTCGCCATCATCCGATGCTGGAAACGCTCCAACTGTCCCTCCCTGCTGATACACGAACACCAGTGGTACTGCCATACGACGGAATACCACGGAAGCACGCTACCACGCGGACGAACCTCCAAAACATTATACTAACTGAAAGAAGCCAGACACGAAAGATCCCATATTATATGATTCCATTAACATGAAATGTCCGGGAAAGGCAAATTTATAGAGAAAGAAAGAAGATTAATGGTTGCCTTGGAGTAGAAGTCTGACTGCAAAAGGCCTCAAAGGAAGTTTGGGGGGAATGATGAAAATGTTCAAAAAACGGACTGTGCTTAACAGTTGCTGTACTAGCTTCCTCTGCTGCACAAGTTACCACAAACTCAGAGGCTTAAACCAACACACATTAATTATCTCATAGTTTCTCACAGGTCAGAAGTCTGAGTATGGCTGAACCGAGTTTATCGAAGTGTTGGTCAGGCTGCTTTCTCATCTAGAGCTTGGGGTCCTTCCCAAGCTCCTAGTTCCCGTGGTTGAAGGACTACCGCTACCCTTTTCCATAAGTAATTCACAATATGGATGAAAGCTTCTTTAGGGACAGTGGGAGAGTGTCTCTCTTATAACTATCCCTTTTTAATGGCTTGTGCCTGATTAAGTCAGGCCAGCCAGCATAATCTCCCTTTCCATTAACTCATAATTGACTGGCTTGGGACCTTAACTACAAAATCCCTTCACCTTTGCCATATCATGTAACCTGATTCTGGGGGTACCATTCCGTCATATTCACAGGTCCCACTCACATTTAAGGGAGGATATTACACAGGGTATGTATCCAGGAGAAAGAATCTTACAGGCAATCTTAAAAATCTGCTTCCCACAACTGCACAATTTATAAATTTTTTTTAAATCACTGAATTATATACCTACCACGGGTAGGCTTTATGATACAGAAGTTATACCTCAATACAGATGTAAAAATAAAATGTCATGGAAAACAAAAAGTTGTCCATTTTTCACTGGGGCTACATTTTTTTAATTAAATGAACTAAGCCTATCTTTTCTAGGAAATGATTCAACAGAAAATTTTTTTTCCGATTTGCTGACCATGCCCTTTGTGATTTGTTACACCAATTAACTCACAGTAACCACATCACACAAACACGCAGTCAGCTTTTCCCTCGTTGGGTTTTATTCCTCTGTCAGCTTTGTTAGGAATGAATAGAGGCTCACTTAAATACAAAGACTTCAGATTTCCAAAGACAGAGTAGGGTTACCTCCCCACTAGAGTTTCCGCTCTCTGATTTCCCCATCAGGGAGTGGCTCCATTTTGAGTTTCCCTCAAACAAAGTACAAGCAATAATGTTTAGTCACATGAAGCCCCCATTTTGCCAGCTGCATACTTCCTAAAATTTCATTCACCCAAAGGTCAGGAACTGTGAGTTCTGGAGCTCTTTATGGTGTCCTGGGAACGTCTTTGAAGTTTGGCCGCTCATGGTATTTTGTGTGCCCTGAGCTGCTGCCTAAAACTCAATGTTTCCTAACTTTGGTCTATTCTGAGGACCGTCAGCCTTTACAAAAGAGCTTGCTGTACAAAGCACGCAGCAAGCCTGTGTGATGCTACTTCTGGGGCTATCTCGACACCATGATGCCTTGCAAATTCCCTGAGGGGTTGCCCAACAATGTCAACTGGATGGTTATCTTACAGGTTTGTTGTTCTCAAAAGCAGAAACTTCCCTGTTACCATGGAAATACAACACAAAAGGAGCTGTCCATCCCGGAAAATAAAAACTGCTTAGAATTCTCATTCGAAGGTTTTACGTTAAACGTGGAAGAAACTAGGGACGCCTGGGTGGCTCAGTCAGTTGAGCGTCCGACTCTTGATTTCGGCTCAGGTCATGATCTCATGTTGGGCTCGGCGCTCAGGGGGAGTCTGCTTGAAGATTCTCTCCCTCTGCCCCCTCCCTTACTTGCACATGCGTGCACACATGCGTGCCCCCCTCAAATAAGTAAATAAATCTTTAAAAAAAGATAAATGTGGAAGAAACTCTTCTGCATAATTTGTTTTTGTGAAAATAAAAATCTTTCTTGGGAATATTCCAGTTATCTTATTATACAACACATGGGCCACCAACGTGTCAGCAAATTTTAAAAAGTAATAATTTACATGTTTTTTTTTAATTTGAGTACTTTTTCTTCTGCAATCTCTTGATGAAAATGGTCACAGTATCAGGTCACTTGGAGAATCTTAAAAGCTTTATTCACAGATGCAGTCCCGTTACTTGAATGTGCTGTAGATTAAACTACCCACCTTTAACTAAACAGCATCTTCGGGACTGAACTAGTGTTTTTCCCTCCACACCATTTCTAAGGGAAATAAGTCTCTCTTAGAAGCTTGGGTCATAATCTATAACTCGCAGCAGATGGAAACTAAAACACCATTCCTCGTCATTTCTCATGGCAGGATAACATCGTAGCTCACAGAGCTTAAGACTAAGGGATAAGGGCCAGACTCCGTGGCTTAGAATCCCAGTTGTGCAACTTACTGGGGTGCTATTTTGACCCATTACTTAAACTCCCTAAGCCTCAGTGTCCTTACCTATAAAATGGGTATAATAACATAAAGGGGTTGGCAAATACAACCCACAGGCCAAATCTGGACACTACTTATTTTGTAAAGAAAGTTTTATGAAAACATGGGAAAATGCCCATTCATGTATATATTGTCTACGACTGTCTGGGGAGTGATGAAGTGACCTACAAAGTCCCTGGCCCTTTACCAAAAAAAAAAAAAAAAGTGCTAGCCTCAATAAAAGGTTGTCATTAAGATCAAAGGAGATAATTCATGAAAGGCACTCCATATAGTTAACCAAACAATTAACGCTGTGAATTATTATTTATTGATAGAAAAGCTGTAAAGTCATTGTGATCTCATTTCCTAAATTCGGAGAGACCTCTTTCTGTATAGCACGGCAGCCACAGCCGGCCCAGGAAGTAAGGGCTTGGGGTCAGCAGGCTCGGCCCCTTCTTGGACGGAGGTGGCCGAGGCGGTGTGACGGTGGGCTGTGGTGAGCAGCTGTCACGGCAGGGCCGGGAGCCTGCTGGGCCACAGACAGCAGCTGCTACGAGTCATCCATTTCCAGTAAGTGATACTCCGCCGTTTCTTGATGGCAGTGCTCTTGGTCACAGGTGTGTGACACATGCATATGCATCACTGGCCCTGCTCCTAACTGCGCTGAGCACATGGGAGGAGGGGCAGGGGCTGCACCTAGGCTTAGACAATGCCCTGAGCTGAGCCCGTTTCCCTTTTCCGTGGCAGTGACTGCTTTCCCAAGACGTATTCTGCTCGACCGGAGTCGGAAATTTGTTAATGTCAGTTGAATGCAATAAAATCTAGGCCCACCGTTCCAAATAAGAAAACGGATCTAAAGCTGGGCATTTCTCCCGGGATTGGCACGGCCCGCTCTGTGTGAGTGCGTTTGCAAATCAACTCTGGCCAACGCCTGACGTTACAACGGTTCCCTTAAACCTTTCAAACGATCTCCACGAAAGTGGCTTTTAAGGCCCATATTTAAAATATCTGAAGAGTTTACAATGTGAGTGGTTTTCAGAAGGGAGCCGCTGCTGTCCCCTGCTCCCGTCTAGGGCCTTGGACGTTTCACTCCATCAGCGTGTCCGTCACTGCCTCGCACGTAAAGGGAAGCTGTAAGAATCTGCAACATTAAAAAGGCCATGATTCCAAAGGATTTCCTGCTAGATCGGGTGGGTTTTCATTAGTCCCTCCTGACAGGGTCATAAATAAAGCTGAGTCCACAGCAAGGGAAGACCACCATCACTACAAGGGAACCCCCAACCGGCAAATGGTTTATACACGGAAACAGAATTGATGAATTGCACCAGCTCCAGAGTTGCAAAGTCCTAGGTGCTCACCCCAAGAACCGTGCTACCGAATCTGCTCATTGCTCTAACTGAAGACAGCCGGGCCCTTCTTCCGGTGCAGCAGCTCGTCAAAGGCCCGACACAGGACTTCGGTTGGGCATCGCCTTGAAGGAGCTTACCATCCAAGACACGCAAGGCTGTCTCTGGTGACAGTGAACCTCACCTCACACCGAGTGGGCAGACGTCATTAAGGACCAACTAAAATGCTTCTAGAGTTTCCAGTTCATTCAAACCAATATTCAAGTTGACTGAGAGCACGTGGCAATCCTGGGTCTTCCAACGGACCGCGGTGCTGCCCGACGACAGTTCACTGTAAAGTCCTCCGCGGTGCTCTCCTTCGCCCCGTCCCATGAAGCGGCGTTCACACTGAGCAGTCTGGCGGCCCATCCCAGCCGTCACTTTCCTCAGCAGGAGGAAATATCAGCAACCACACCATTTCCATTTTCCAAGTCAAAGGCCATCTTCTGATCGGCAAGGAGCGGCAAGGACACCTGCAGAGCCTTTCCCAAAAGATGCCCCCTTCAGTTCCCAGGTGACAACAATCTACACACGAGATAGGCAGCAAAGGTGGATGGATTCGACTGGATTACAACCAAAGAGAGTAATCAACTGATGACACTATCAACGACCTACGTCTGTCCAGTCAATAAAACAAATAGTCTCCCTACCACTCTCAGTATTTCTGGGCTCTACTGCAAGGTATAGAGACTTTCTAAATAACCGATTTATATACACATCCTCCTTTGGTCCACAAAGTAGACGTGGATAGATACACAGATAATATAAACATAGACACAGACACATAAACATAGAGACGTGGTGGGAAGCTCTATTTTCACCCTGTCTTCTTTTGTAAGAGACAGGCTTAGCACCAGGACACCTTATTATCGCATTCTGTATTGGTTTTCTAGGGCTGCCATCGCAGAGCCCCGCAGACTGCGCGGCTGAAGCAACAGAGATGTATTGTCTCACAGTCTGGAGGGCGAGAAGTCCAGATGGTGTCGGCCATCTTGGGTGTTCCTTGGCTTACAGATCTCCACCTTCATCTCCAATTGGTGGTCGCCCACTCAGCCTGTCTCCAACCTTCCTCCTTCTATAAAGACACTAGTCATACTGGATGACAGCCCACTCTGACGACCCCATTTTAACCGTAAAGCCCCTATCTCCGAATAAGGTCGTATTCTGAGCCACTGGGGAGTAGGACTTCAACAGCTGAATTTGGACACAATGCAACCCACGACACATCCCCATTTCTAAAGCTCTGCATCTATACCCAGTTCAAAGATAACTACTATTGAGGTGCCTGGTGGCTCAGCCAGTTAAGCATCCGATTCTTGGGTTTGGCTCAGGTCGTGATCTCAGGATTGTGAGATCAAGACCCCGCGTGAGACTCTGCCCTCAGCAGAGTCTGCTTGAGATTCTCTCCTTCTCCCTCTGCCCCTCCCTGCTCTCTCCCTCAAATAAATAAACAAATCTTTTAAAATAAATAAATAAAATTTTAAAAGATAGCTATGATTTTTAGCTTTATTGAGATATAACTGACAAGTAAAAGCGTAAGATATTTAAATACACATGTGGTGATTTGATATACATGTACATTGTGGAAGGATGTCCCCCCCAACTAGTCAATGACCACATCCATCACCTCACTTTTTTTTTTTTGTGAGAATATTTACATCCTATCATCTTCACACATTTTAATGATACAATACAGTGTTATCAATACTAGTCACCAACGTTATACATTAAATTTCAGACATTATTTACCTTATAGCTGAAAATTTGTACCCTTTCACCAACCCCTCCCGATTTCCCCCACCCCCAGCCCTTGGCAATCACCTCTCTACTCTCGGTTTCTATGAGCCCGACTTTGTTTCAGATTCCACACGTGAGTGATTCTGTGCAGTATTTGTCTTTCTCCGTCTCCCTTATTTCACGGAGCATCACGTCCTCCAGGCTCATCCATGTGGCCACAAATGGCAAGATTTCCTCTTTATTGAGGCTGAATAATATTCCATGGTGTATATATATACCACATCTTCTTTATCCTCTCATTTCTTGCTGGACGCTTAGGTTGTTTCCACATCTTGGCTGCTGTGAATAACGCCGCAGTGAACACGGGAGTGCACAAACATCACTGAGATCCTGCTTTCACAACATCACGCCTGGATTCTGTGTGGTTGTCCTTTGCTTCCTGGTTTTAAATTAGGCACATGGGCAGGCAGGCGAAATCATTCAATCCAGAAGGGTACCCTATTTAAAACTGCCACCACAGAGCTCTAAATGGCATCTTCGTGACCAAAAAAGGGGGGTGCTGGATCATATGGCAGTTCTATTTTTAATGTTTTCAGCAACTACCATACTGTTTTCCATAGTGGCTGTGTAGCTCGAAGTACCCAGCTCTCCTCTGAGATACAAAGGAACAAAATAAATACGAACTGTGATACATTCGCAAGCCCGCTCACAAGCCTCCATTGCACGTGTTTCTCCGTATCAAACCTCGAAGCATATGCCGCGTGTGAGCTGGATGCATTTAACATATTAAAATGGTTTCATGCTTTATTGGCTTGTGGGGTTGCTAGTTAGTCATGGCTGACACAAAACATTACTGACTGTCCTCTTGAAAATTATGAATAGGCTATGGCTTGAAATAAAACACAATTAGATCTCAGAAGACTATTAATGATATTGAATACAACTGGGAAAAAAGCATCTCCTAAATTAACGTCCTTTTTTTTAACCACACTGGCTTAATCAGACTTTTGCATATATACTATTGGTTGACGCTTGAGAATGTAGTTTGTGTTTTTTGAAAACAGTCCCACCATGTAGCATTAAAAAGGGTATTGATCTCTCAGACTGCAATATGAGACCCCTTTACTTCTTCAAAATCGGGCAGACATAGTTATTGCTAAGGACATATGATACATACAGATCTCTGAAGCAAATCTGAGAGAATATTATGGTGAAAACATGGCAGCTGCATTCTCCCTAAAGAACATAGACTGAGGCCATCCCTTCTCAGTACTTGCATTTTTTTTCTTAAGATTGTATTTATTTATCTAACAGAGAGAGAGCACAAGCAGGCGGAGGGGCAGAGAAAGAGGGAGAAGCAGACCCCCCACGAGCAGGGAGCCCGATGCGGGGCTCGATCCCAGGACCCTGAGATCATGACCTGAGCCGAAGGCAGACGCTAACCAACTGAGCCCCGAGGCGTCCCTCAGTACTCTCCTTTTTATCTTGATTTTTCACAGTAACACCCTCTTGCGAGGTAGCGTTGGATGAGGAAAAAAGCTTGTGTTTTATCTTCATTTTTCGAAAGGGAGAAAGTACTCAAACAACGTCTCCAACGCTGTACTGTAACCTCAGGCTCTTGGTCTACGCCGAGTAGCCGGGTACTTCTCTAATTTTCATTAATTACAAATTTCACGCACAATTTTTTCCTCCATGTCTCTCACACATGGCCCCACTGCCTTGACCCCAACCACTACAGAACCCGCTAACTGGCTGGGAAAGACCACGCTGTCACTCCACCCACATCTAGGAATACTTAGGGCCAACCAGAAAGGAGAGGAAAGCCTTCTGAGGGCTTCGGATCCGAGTCACCCACCAGCCCTTCAGTCCTGGGTGCCTCGCTTCTGATTTTTTCAAATTCGGATGGTGGGGGGGGGGAGCGATCTTACAAAGTGCTTACCTCAATCCGTGTGCAGCCACCCAGAGACCTCCAGGGGGAAGGGACGAGCACCGGCTTCAGACCCTGAAGGGAAACGAAAGGCCTGTGCAAATCTGGAATCATCGGCCGCGAGCAAAGGTAGAAAATTACAGAGCAGCTCTTCCGGGTCGCGGACATGTCATTGAGGGCTCCACAGCCGCAATTTACAAAATGGTACCCTTCTGGATTGAGTGATTTCACCTGCCTGCTCGAGTGCCTAATTTAGAACCAGGAGGCAAATGACAATCATACCAAACCCGGGCCTGAAAGTACGAATGTTTGCTTTCCCCTGGTCTAGACTCTGTATCTTCCAACGAGGGTGAGGACCAAATTCCCCAATTTTCTCCAACAAAAGATTCACTCGATGTTTTGCAATATTCACGTACTCGGTCATTCATTCTTGCATTCACTCATTCGTCAAACACGGGCACGCTCACATACATACCACCACGCACAAGCAGAAAGGCAGCTCAGGCTCCTAATGGAACAGAATAAGTATGGATTTCCACGGTTAGAAACCTGGGGAAAGCCCACCGAGTTCTATTGTGAGCAAGGCCAAAAATGCCTTTATCACCGGGCTATTTCGTTATCTGCTTTCCTTATCATGAGCGACTTGGCCTCTCAATGTTATCTGGAACAAATATCAAGTATTTTCATACAATTGAGGTACTTCTTTCTTCATTTACCACCTGTCTACCACTTTACGGATTTTTATTTAGCCTTATTTGATTGGGTTTCGCTTGGTGTCGATGACGCCATGCTCTTTCAATGGACAGAACAATCTGTCGACTCTGATATCCCTGAAAAGCTGTTCCCTAATGGAACTTTGGTACCTTACAGGAGCTCATTCATTATGTAAACCTTGCGCAAAGGGAAGAATCCTCTTTAACACGTGTAATCATCCCAAACGCGTTTGGCAAGTTCACATTTTTATATACCCCGTCTTCCCAAGCTGGGGCCATCTGTATACAAAGGAACAAAGTTGCCGGAGCGAGGAGATGATCTAAGAATTCTACGGTGATGCTGAAACAATATTAGCTTTGACTGTTAGTAAGTTCTTCTCAGTGCATTGCATTTGTTTTCAGTGTATATGTATTATCATATTCCATTTTTTGCAGAGGGATCTACGAGTTATTTCTATTTCATGATATCAAGTGACTTCAATGACCTGAAGTACCACAAAGAAATCTCTTTAAAGTATTTCATATTGGATGCTGTGACATGGAGACTATATTCTCCGTTGGCCAAGGAGTCGCCACAAACATTTTCATCCTCGTCCCTTTCTCTTTCTTTCAGATTTTAAGTTATTACTTTTACAGTGGTATTCTTTACTCTCACCTCATTATTTAAAATCTCTCTTGCTCCTTGTGTCATAGGACACTTCTTCAGGATGTCACAATTCTCATTACCCACCTGAGCCTTCCCGCCGTCTGCAACCCTCGCCCTCCCCGATCTCTGCTCTTCCAACCCCAGTCCTAGCAAGCGAATCCGACCGTGACCTCGCTCGCTCCCTGCTGCTTAATGGGTCCCCTCATTGTCCTAGGACAGCAATCAACCCTTGATATATTTTACCTTCCACTCTAATTTGGCATCGAGGTAACTGTTACTAGAAACATATGGCCATGGAGTTTTAAAAACCCTATTCCAACTATCAAAAGGCAAGTTACCTTAAAATTTGTGAGACATATGAAGTATGTATCACAATTTACATAAAATACAACATGTGACATAGATTCACGAGATCAACTCTGAAGTAAATTTGCTTTTGTTTATATTACAGTATTATTTCTGAGTATCAACTATTTTTTATATTGTTGCCATGTCAATGTCATTCCTCTAAAAGAAATAGTTGAAGTTGTTAAATGTATATAAAAATGGCTTTTGGTCATCATGCTACCAACATCAGAACAAAAAATTATGTCGTCAAGTTATTTAAATGGTCAAACGTGCCAAAGCAAAATTCTTCCAATTATGGTTTCATAGAACACCAGGAAGCGTTTCAAATTATCCCAAATTATTTTTTATTTCACTTCCATCTCAGGTACCGCGACCTCCCGGTAGCTGTTTTTATTATTCTGGTTCTACACACGGCCAACTCCTCTTTCTGAAGTGTTTTAAATCAGATGCTGCCTACCGAATTGTATGGGGGAAACTTGTGCCCCATGAAAAACTTCAGTGGCAAATATCACAGAGACAGACTCCCCACTAGACACAGAATGCCACAATCACGCTTCACGAATTGACTCATATGGGGAAAAAACCCCAAAAAACCCAGTTAATCAATATTTAGGACAGACTTATCCTGACATATATCCAAACAATCTGTGGTCAATACCAAAACACTCAAATGCGATTTTCCACGGGGAGCGGCCGGGGCATTTCTGCATTTATTCCAGTAGGTACTAGCGAGGACCGCAGCAGAACGGTGAGAAGAATATTTGCAATGCAATTAGGGGGGGACAAGTGCATCTGAGTGTATGCCAGACGCAGGGGCCTCCCCTGAACTCACTCAGTCCAACGTCTCAATGCGGCATACAGCATCAAACCGCACTTCCTACAGTTTCCAAACTTTTGTCAGATAACTAGATGTTTACCGAGCTCCTGGCCCGGGCGCTCCGCTTCTTGGATGCGCCATCCAGCCCCGTGTACGTTGTTCCAACACCATCTGTCGCTGAAGCTTCCACAGCTTCAAAAAATTTCAATTCAAACTCATCTACTCGGCACTCAAACTGAAGCTATAATTCAAATTTCGACATGAAGCTTGAATTCCTTTTCACTGTTCTTCAACTTTGACCCAACTCCCCCCCCCCCCACTCCTTCACTGAAAAGGGCCAAGACAACAGCCCGGCAAGTGGGGCAGGCAAAACAGGCCTCCTTTGTTCACTTTTGTCCTTTTAGCTCTCTATTGAGGTGAGGGACTGAAAGGCCGCACAGGCTTTGGAAGGCAGCGCTCGCTTGCAAGCCATCCTTCCTCAGAGACCACGAAAACTCTGGGATGGAACTCTTTCCACCGTCCACTTTTTACCTTAAGCCATAACGAACGGGAGGTTAGGACTTTTTCCTTTCCCCTTCCCTTGGAGAGAATCTGCTGATGGTGTTTCACGTGAGTTTGTAGTGTCGGTCAAAAATGTGTGCTGTAAACCATGCCACTCAAATGTCAAGGTCATCTGAAAGTGGCATGAAATTGCTTTAAAATTGAAATTTGGAGAAAAGATCACTACACACTGAATACATATACCGAATTTTTTGAATGCTCTCAGCCCACTTGAGAAAGATAAATCGAATTCATTGCATATTACAGAGTAGAAGACCTCCTACAGGATTCCCTCAGATTGCCTTGGGAATATGTTTTTCTGGCTACAGTGGGTTTTGAACCAATAGACCATGCACATCATAAAATTTAAATATACATATATACACATACGTAAGTATACATATATATGTATATATAAATTTATATATACATATATACACATACGTAAGTATACGTATATATGTATATATAAATTTAAATATACATATGAATATATATATTCAAATTATTCTTTCCAGCCCTAGCATCATTTAAGAAGAATTCTACAAACGTCAAATCACTATGTGGTACACATGAAACTAATAAAATATTGCATGCTGATTATAGATCAATTAAAAAAAAGAATTTTAGAAAGGATCCTTTTGGTCTGATAGCAAGTACCATTTTCATTCCAGTGTCAGTTAACGGTGCTTTAATACACAGCACTATGGAAGCAAATCAGAGACCACACAAGACAAGATTTATTCGTCATTCCTGCTTTTAAACCAAATAAGCCATTTGGACAGTCTGTGCAGCAGTTAAGCTCTGGTATTTGTAGATTTGTTCCCTTTACCCCTGTCATTTCTTCTAGTCACTAGTTTTTTAGTCACTTGAGGGAAACCCTCCACCAGACTTCTAAAAACTACCTTTTTCTAATTTGAAATTCTAATCTTGGAGGCCAGTAAAATAGGTCAATTACGTTGACACCACATCTTTTTTATTAGCTCAGCTAAGCAATTATAATTGGGTAGTGAGGGTTTATACTGTCATCTTTGAAGATTCAATGGTAGGGAGAAACGCCCGGCATAGACCTACAGATTCCAACTCCAGCACATCCCTAAACAGAATATTCCTGGCTATTTCCAGATCTGCGGCAAATCCGCTCCTGAGCTGGGTTCAAATGCGAAGGTTCTTTTTTTTCAGTAAAATACAATCATACTAATATTAAATCTATCCTCAGAGCAAAATAATTTCACACAACCACACTACAGACGTATATGCTCTCTTTTGACAGTAGAAAAACTAACGTGAATGTCTGTCACCAGAGCTGGCTTCTCCTGCACGATGACACACATACCCCGTAGCATTTATATCACGCTTTGCACAAAGTATGGGGTCGATGAGCCCTTGTTAAAAACCATGCATCTCCTTTTCAATAAAAATTAAACCAGTAAGTTGGAAAATTTTGTGAATTACTTGTTCATAATACATAGTATGTTAATTTATGACTTTAAAGGGTAACAGTTATCGCTCTTTACACCCATTAGGATGGCTATCGTCAAGAAAGCATAAAATCAGTGTCGGTGAAGATGTGGAGGGATTGGACCCCTGGGCACTGGGGAACATAAATGGTACATCTGCTGTGGAAAACAGAATGAGGGTGCCTCCAAAAATTACAACAATTACCTTACAATCCAGAAATCCCACTTCCGGGTATATACCCTAAAGAGTTGAAAGCAATGACTTGAAAAGATATTTGTACACCCGTGTTCACAGCAGCATTATTCACAGTAGCCAAAAATGGAGACATCCCCACACATGAATGAATTAAAAAAAAAAAAGTGGTATTATCTACAAAGGAATATTATTCAGCTTTAAAAAAGGAAGGAAATTCTGACACATGGATAAGCCTTGAAAACATTATGCTAAGTGAAATAACCCAGTCACAAAAAGGGCAGATACTGTATGATTCCACCCATATGAGGTACTTAGGGTGCTCAAATTCATAAAGAAGAAAAGAGAATGATCGTTGCCAGGGGTTGGGAGGAGAAGGAATGGGGAGTTATTGTTTAATGGGTATAGAGTTTCAGTTTGGGAAGATGAGGAAAGTTCTGGAGTTGGACAGTGGTGATGGTTGCATCATATTTCGAAGTATATTTAATGCCACTAAACTACATAGTTAAAAATGGTTAGAACAATAAATTTTTTGATATATATGTTATCACAATAAAAAAGTAACTTAGCAAAAACATCACATTTTGTTTTTTTTAAAAGATTTTATTTATTTGGAGAGAGAGACAAGAGTACAAGCAGGCGGAGGAGCAGAGGGAGAGAGAGAAGCAGGCTCCACAGAGAGCAGAGAGCCCGATGCACGGGCTCGATCTTGGGACCCTGGGATCATGACCTGAGCCAAAGTCAGACGCTTAACTGACTGAGCCACCCAGGCGCCCCCCAAAAAATCACATTTTCTATAAATATGACATTTGCTCCCACATTTAAAGACAACCTGATATTAAGGGGTGCTTGGGTGGCTCAGTCATTTAGCATCTGCCTTCAGCTCCAGTCATGATCCCAGGTTCCTGGAATCGAGCCCCACATCGGGCTCCCTGCTCAGTGGGGAGTCTGCTTCTCCCTCTCCCTCTGCTTGTGTTCCTTCTCTCACTGTGTCTCTCTCTGTCAAATAAATAAAATCTTAAAAATAAATAAAGACAACCTGATATTGAAAAATTTATAGTTGCTACAACTGGAGGCAGAGCCATCCCAAGACTTTCATCATAGAGCCTTGTCCTGCACATTTTGAGAGGAAAAAGAAACATCAGTTCGTTTGGGCACATTTTCCTAGACTTAGAAACTTCAGCCGTGATGACAAGAAAGACTTTTTAAAGCTAAAGTGGCTTCTCATTTGTCTCGGTGGACGAAGGGTTAAATAAAATAAGCCACTGGATTCTTGGCCCTAGCATCCCTAGATGTCCTCTGCCCTGACCTGGCAGAAAGGTGCAGCGCTCCTGCAGGTGGGGCAGCATGACACATAAAAGGGAAAATACATCGAAATGTATTGAGTGATTTTTAATCATTTTCAAATCACTTCTTCTTCACCAGTCAGCTCAGCAGTGGAAGGCTGACCTAAAGCAGTCTTTGGAAGCAAACCCAGGAAACTTCCTAGAGAGCAATACTATAGGAGCTCTATAGTCTAGTTAGATTTGTTTTCGGTTGCCGTACTTCTCAGATGGAAACTGTTCTTGGGAAATGGGGGGGGGGGGTGAGACTCTGAAGGCTGCCGACAGGGGCAGCAAATCGGGGCTGGTATGAATTGAGCCATGAGCCCGAAATTCATACATCGAAGACCTAACCCCTAATGTGACTGTATTTGGAGATGAGGCTTTGGGGAGGTGGTAATTAGGGTTCAATGAGGTAATAAGGATGGGGTCCTAATCTAATGGGATCAGTGGCCTTTTAAGAAGAGGAAGAGAGAGATCCCTGTCCACACCCACCAGGGAAAGCATGTATGAGTGCACGGTGACAAGATGGGCATCGGCAAGCCTGGAAGACAGCCCTCTCTAGACCTGACCCCCTGACACGCTGATCTCAGAATTCCAGACTCCAGAACTTGAAGAAAGTACATTTCTGTTCAGTAAGCCTCCCAGTCTATGGTATTTTGTTATGGCAGCTCAAGCTGACTAGAACAAAATCCTTCTGATTTTGAATCGAATCTCAGAGAAAATCAGGAAAGAATCAGGCCAGAATCTCAGGAAAAAAAGCATGGGTGTCTCAGTGCTTACCCTTAAGGGAGGGGGTAATGACTGGTAGGAGCCACAAGAGGGCTTTCTCAGACGTTCAGAATGTTCTGCTCCTTGATTTGAGCGCTAGTTACAGGGGCGTGCTGGGTTCGAGCAAGTTCATCAAGCTGTACATTTATGATATGTGAAAAAAGAGTCTGTGCGCAGAAGTATGCCGCCCTAGGTGACAGAGCTACAATTAATCTTCCTGAAGGCTGGAACTCTGTTTTGCTCAGCGCTGTATCTCCAATGCCTAGAACAGTAGGCCAGGCATGTAGTACATATTTATGAATGAATGAATTAATTAATTAATTAATATCTGTACCAGAAAAGCTTCCTGGGGGGTTCCATTAAATAGCTCCTTTGTACAGACACAATATAATATCTACATATTCTATTTATATTCAGCCAATTACACAAGGAAAACTCCACCTACATGAGAACATTATTTGAAATGATTCTTTTTTTTTTTTTTTGAGAGAGAGAGAGAGAGAGAGCAAGCAGGGGGAGGGGCAGAGGGAGAGAGAGAATCTCAAGCAGACTCCACCCTGAGCAGCAGACCTGATCTCAGGACCCTGAGCAGAAACCAAAGGTCACCTGACTGAGCCACCCAGGCACCTGGGCACCCCTGAAATGATTCTTAAGGAAGTTTTCTGCAGCCCAGGCGTACACATTCTCAGTCCCTTCTCACGCTTCTGAAGCACTTACACTCCCAGCTATCCTTGTCCCTGTCACATCAGCCTTGCAGGAAATACCACTGCCAAAGACGACTTGCTTTTCATTCGTCACTGCTGCAGTAACAAAATGATGTCCTGTCGGGATACTGGCCTGCCTCACTACCCTGCACTGGCGGCTGGGTGACCTCTCCAAGCCCCACTGTATTCATTTTGAAACTGAAACATTTATATACAGTGTTCTCTTACAGCTCTCAGATTCCTGATGATGTGAAATGTTTTGTAAATTTCCTGTAATGAAGTACAAAGCAGGCTGACCATGAGTCAGAAGGATTGGGAATGCACAATGAATTCACTTTTGCAGTTGGCCAATTACCATCATTCTAAAAGCCATCCCAGGAATAGCTGATTTCACTTTAGTTCAAACTCTTGCTTCTATCAGTTAATATGGAGAATCTTTGTAAAGGCACCACACAGTCATATATTCAGGATATGGAATGCTTTCTTAAGATTTTATACTAGGGTCCTATTCATATTCAATATCCAATTGGAGGAGTAAATCTTCTGCAGTCAAAATATTCTACAAAGGAGATTCAGGACTGGAAGCCTACTAGAAGCGCTTGCCAAATGTAAACGTTGGCCTTTTCTTAACAAAAAACAAAACAACGAAAAAAAGTTTTCTCAAAAATTGTGATGTGCCAGGAACCTCTCAGTCTCTGTAATCACAGGGGAGTCTGGTCACTAAAAACCTTCCAGTGACTGTAACTGGCTGGGCTAACACTTACAGGCTACCAGGAATAAAAGGACATGTAAAGGAATTCGAGGGTGATACGGGGCAATAAAAGGTTATTACACAATACAATTTGCTGAGTTACGATATTGCCTGCTACCGTGAAGTCTGCAAGGGTCAGAAGTGAATGGGCTTACAATGTCCCTGATCACTTGGTGGTTTCAGGCTTGCCCTAAACTAATCTGATAAGCCTCCAAAGGCCCCATTTTCACAGTCGTGGATGGAAAACCTAAGAGCAAAAACTAACCCTTGCTCCCCCACTTCCAGCTATGTGGGCTTGCGAAAGTTACCTGACCTCTCAAGACTTCACCTCCTAATTTTAAGAATAGGATAATATGTTGTGGAAATTAAGTAAGATGATAACGAGTACCATGCACAGCGCCTGGTACATCTGAAGCTCTCAAAAAAATGTTGACTATCATTACCATTAAAGTGGAAAGTATCCAGTGCTCTAAAACCCTTTCAGTACTTCCGGAAGCTCTCCTTTACTCTTCAGCTATTATTACGATATTTTAATAACAGGGCATGGTTAGCCTAAAGCAGTCCCAACCAGAGCAGCCCAGCCTCCGTGTTCAGTAGCTACCGTGTTCCTGACAGCCCCAGGGGGAGCTCCTGGTGCAGAACGAAAGCCTCCTGCCCCGTGACGCCTGCCTCCATCTCTCTCTTTGCCAGAGCCTCGGGCGAGGAAGGGCCCAGCCCCTCAGACCCGCACCTCTGCGCTTTAACCATGCGGGACCGAAAAGGAAAAGAACGCTTCCCTCTTGGCACAAACAGCTCGGCGGAAGGCAGAAGAGGGGCGGGGTGGAAGGAGACTCCACCGCTCGGCGCCCTCCCTCCGCGCCCGCAGCTGCGCAGGGGCGGCCCCCGAGCGTGCGGGGAACCTAGGATGCGGCCGAGGGCTGGGAGCCAGGGAGAGGGGAGGCGATCGGGAGGGAAGGGAAACGGCCTAATCACCAGCCTCCGGGCCCGAGAATCCCTCCAGCAGCGCTTGCTGCCCAGGGCACACCGCTCCGGGAGTGATGACGAGTCCCTGGCTCCACTCGACCGCGGCACCCCGGGTCCCCTCTGCGCGCCGGGAGTTGGGGGCCGGGAATGGCCGAGCGGGCGAGCAACCGGGGACCAGCACTCGGCGGCGCCCACCCGCGCGGCCAGTAGGGAGCCGGGGGCGGCGCACGGCGCAGATGGCGCTCGCGGCTAGATGGATGCTCCAAAGCCGGCAATCACTCCCGGCTCAACACAGCATCCCCGCGCCAAGCGGCTGCCAGAGCCCACTCCTGGGAGTCCGGGCAGGGCAGAGGCTCTTCTGGGTCAGCCCCAAACCCCGGTGGGCCAGTCCTAACAAGTCCCAGCCTCCGGAGGCTGGGCGGGGCGCCGGGACCCCGGGGACCCGCACCTGTAGGGCCAACAAAACCCCCGGGAAGCCCCCACCTTGCTGCCCTCACCGTCTCTCCCGTTCCCCCTGATTCCAGAGCTCTCCCCCGGGGCGGCGACATTGGGGTAGCCTCGGCCCCGAGTACCAGCGATCGGCGCAGGTGTGAGTACATCCGAACAAAGCCCACGCCCAGATGTGTCCGCGGGGACCCGGACGCGCACTCGCCGGTGAGTGCCGGCCCGGCACCTGCGCTCCTCGTCCCGCCGGCACCGTGGCGTGACACGCCGCACCCTCCGTGTGCATGCCGGGGAAGCCGCGGTGCCGGGCAACAGTAGCCAGGCCCCACTGCCCACCCAGGGACCCCAGGCAGGGCTTCCCGGAAAGCGCGGGGGCGCGGGCGGGGATGCAGAAGTTGGCCACAGACTGGAGGAGGTAAAGGGCCCGCCCGCGCCGGCCGGGGCTGCCGCATTTCACTGTGCCCCCGCCCGGGCGCCGGTCCCCCTCCTCCCGCGCGGCGCCCGCGGGCGCGTCCCAGGCCTGAGCTGAGGAAGGGAGTTGGCGACCAGGTTCGCCCTGCCGCAGAGAGAGTGGCGCGGCGTTGCCAGCCGGGAGGACGCTCTGCTGAACCCCGGGCCCGCGTCCGAGTGACAACACAGCAGCCCCCCACACCCTCCTCCACCCCTGCCGTCGCCCCCGAGCAGGACCGAGTGTCACCGCCGGACGCGCACCGAGCTACTCACGTTCTTCCGCCGCGCCCACCGCCGCTGAGGCCCCGGAACCCTGGGGCGCGGACGTCGTCCGTTCCCGACGCAGCTGTAGCCGCCCGCCGCTCCGCGCTGTCCCCTGCGCCGCGCGTCTGAGGCTCCGACTGCGGCGCGCGTCCGCCCGCGACCCGGGCGAAGCAGGGCTGGCCCCGCGTCGGCGCGCGCCCCCGCCGCTCCCGCCCCTCCGCCCCCGCCCCGCGCCGCGCTCTTCCTCCTCGCCGCTCGCTTTCGCGTCCTACCCCCGCCCCGCACTCCTCCCCGGCGTCCCCCGCCCTTGCCCGGCTGGCCCAGCCCCTCCCGCCCCTGCGGCTGCGACGGCGGCGAATGGGCTCGGGCCGCCGGCGCCGCGGGGGCTGGGGGGCCCCCTCACCTGGGACGCCGCGCCGCCGCCGGCCAGCGTCACCCCGCGAGCCTGTGCGGCGGTGGTGGTCGGGCTCGGGGGCGCGGAGGGCGGGAGCGTCCTAGGGACCAGGGAGGCAGGGATTTGGCTACAAAAGATGTTCCAGCACACGGGAGGTTTTTAAATGCTACTCTTACGGGTTTAGGTTTCGGTCCGAGGTCTGTGGCCTTTCCATTTTCTTCTTTCAAAGCATTTGATTTCTTCGAAACTTACCAGTTCAGGATGGGTGAGATTGGTGGGTTTGGGGTTTGTTTGGGTTAATTTTTATTTTTTTCTCTATATTTATTTATTTTGCAGCTATTACTTTCCAACAGCCCCCGGAAAGGGAGCCTTCAGCGTAAGGTAGATGCTATTTGCGGTAGGAATTGGGTTTTCTGGTCCCAGAGAACACGGTTAGTTCAGATTTGCTTATTTTCAGATTTGGAGGCATTATGAAGAAGTATTTGCAAGGTAAAAGGAGAGTTAAGGTTTGTAAATGTGTAGTGTTTGAGCAGACACACTGCGGGGTCATAGCTCAGGGTACGGAGGCCCCTCTCCACGGTGTTCCAGGTGGTGTCCAAGATCCTTGGCCTGGCACTCACCGTCCTCAGTAATCCCCCCCGGTCTGCAGCCTCATCTCTGAGAGCTTCCCCCCAAAGCCAGGTATCACAGAGCTTGACTGACCATTTACACGGGGCTCTGCTGGAGAAGGGAGTTTCCTTCCATTCTCTAGTTTCATTCAAGAAGACGTTTGTGGAGCTCCTCCTCCCCGCTGCTCATCCCCAGGCTCCAGGCCCCAGGGCTAGGGCAGGGATGCAGGAAGAAAAAAGGCACCAGGGCCTCCTTCCAGGCCCTGCCCACTCCTCTACTCTGCTGTAACCTCAGTTCGAACTTGACACTTGAACGCACAGCACCACACACACAGGTGAGCAGCCTTCTTTTCTTTCTCCTACTGCCACCCTCTCCTCCTCCTGCCACCAGACGTGCTCCAGCCGCCCAGAACCTCCTGTCCCTGAAACCAGTTTCGGCAACAGTATTCTCACCTGGGGCCACGGGGTCTTGGCTCAGTCCCATCCCTCCTCTGACCTTGGCCCTTATCCTACCACCTGGGTACTTCTCACCTTTCAATGAATTGTCCAAATTTCTTTCAGAATGACCTTTCCAAAAACAAAACAACAACAACAACAAAAAACCCTAATTTTATGATACCCTTATTTAAAAGTTTGGCCTGGCTCTCTGTTGCCTATAAAATAAATTCCAGATCTCCTGTCGTGCTCCTTCACGATCTGCCCCCAACTTATGTCTCCATCCTCTAATGAGAAGAATTGCCGAAACTCTAAGGCTCTGCACGTGAGAGTCCTCCTATCTAGAATGTTCCTCCAGCTTTTCTTCATCTGGCAAACTCTTGTTCATCCCTCGGGGACTTGCTCAGTGGTAACTTCCTCTGTGAAGTCTTTCCTGAGTCCCTGTTTGTTTTACTGTACTAGTACCTGTCACAGGGTTATGTCTGTATGTTTGACTACACAAAATTTCACTTCTTTGAGGAAGTCATTTAGGCTTGTGTGACCTTATTTCCTACCAACAAAGTGGAGCCACAGATAATCCTCATAATTCAACTCTCACTGCCTCATCATTCCCACCTATGCCAAGGACTTCAAGACCCTACAACCCCCTCCTGAGCCCAGTAATTGCTGAGAGTCCTGGGGTTCCCCGCATGTCCCTCTGCCTTGTGCCCTCATGCCCCAAGGGGGCCCCTTCACCCCAGCCACTGTGGGATTTCCTGTTGACATTCCTTTCCAGGGCAATGTGAGGTGGGAAAATGGCACTCTGCTCTCTTCGGTTCTTGCCCTAGTTTTGTGTAGCAATTTGTCCGGGGGGCACCGAAGCAGGACTGTTCTGTGTCCCCCAGTGTTACAACCACATAAGGAACCATCCTTAAACAACAACTCCAACTTCTGTGTGGAATCATTCTCTTCCTTCTGGCCTCAGCCCTGTGAGCAACAGCAGGTTGAGGAAGATTCTCAGCAGTCCTGGTGAGGTCCGGGTCAGTCCTGATGCCTTCCAGGGGGCCTGGAACGCAGAGGTACGCAGGGGTTCTAGAAGGAATGCGTACAAGGAGGAGTCTCAGGCAAGTCATGACTTCTCCGGGGACACTTTCCCTTATCTCCGCAGGGAGAGGAGCAATACTGCAGACACCGGGTTATTTTCAGGGTCAGTTCAAAGCACTGCCGAGTCTGAGCCTTGTCAGGTACTCGACAAACTGTAGCTTGAAAAGCAGTTGCTTGATCAGATGTCTGTCAAATGAGTACATACTGTTAATAAAAAGAACAAAGACAGGAGAGGAAAACAGCTCGGGGGGAAATGGGAACAGAGAGACAACACCCAAATTTAAAATTAAACAATTTTGATATGACATATGACTTGTAATAATGTAAAATCAGTATATAGTTGGTTTTTTTGTTTTTGTTTTTGTTTTTCTTTTGAGAGAGAGAGAGAGGAGAGCGAGCACGTGGTGAGGGAGGGGCAGAGGGAGAGGAAGAGAGAGAATCTGAAGCAGACTCCACACCCAGCTCAGAGCCTGACATGGGGCTCGATCTCACAACCCTGAGATCGTGACCTGCACTGAAATCAAGAATCAGATGCTTAACTGACTGAACCCCCCAGGCACCCCCCAAATTAGCATATTGCTTTAATTTCCAGCATGTTACTTCAGCTGCATTGCAGCCCTCCCTTGCTGGGGATTAGTCCCTGAGAGCATGAGCGACAGGGGAACCGAACAGCTGCTGCGTGAGGAGCTGAAATGACGCAAGCAGGAGGGGGAAAGAGGACCGATGTGAAAAAGGATTAGAAGGATGCCTGAGTGGGCAAAAGGACTATCCATTCGATTTGCCTGGCGATGCATGAGGCATTCTGATTGGGCCCCACGTTGCCAAGTTTATGCACAACACACCTCCTCACCTTCACTGTCGCCCCTGAGTCCGTCCCTGAGCCTTAGGCTGCCCTCTGTCCCCCCACTTCACATCCTCCAACTGGGTGAGGGTTGAGAATAAGTCTGTGTTTCCTCTTCACTGGAAGGTAATAGAATTTTCCATTTGCCTGACACTATTGTAAGCACTTTACATTTACTAACTCACTGAATCCCATGGCCATCCCATGTTGTGGGTACGATTTCACCCCATTTTAGAAAATGAGGAAGGGGTGAAGTACCCCGCAGGGGTCACACAGCGAGGGGTGAGCTGGGATGCAAGCCTGGGCGTCTGACTCTGCTCCGGTCGTAGCCACGGCTGTCTGCTGCCTTTCAGTGACAGCACAGTAAAAGTTTGTTTGTGTTGATAGATGCTTCCGAATTTCACTGCGTGAAAGCCGGGGCATCAGACAGTCACGGAGCCCCCCAGTGGTCCTGGCAGTGAATATGCCTCTGGCCCTTCTTTCCCCCTCGCAGTCCTGCTTTTCTCCCTCGGAATTCTCCTGCTCTTTTCCTCTTCCCTTTTTCCTGCTCTCCTTTGATCTGCCGTCCTGATTTTCCACCCAGGCTTCAGGCTTGCCCTAACACCAACACTCCGTGCCCTGGAACCGAGCAGGGGCCTGGCTGTGCCGGTACCGAGCTGTGTGTGTGTGTCTGTGAGTGATTTCCCCCGGTCTGTTTCCACACCGAGGAATGAAGGAGTCACGGTTGGGGGAGAACGAGTACTCGTTTTTAACCATGTCATTTTATGATTCCAGTGATAACCAAGAGCATTTCTCTGACTCCTGTAGCAGAACTCGGAGGACAGCTGGTCGCAGTCTAGGGAAGAAAGAGTAGAACCCTAGCGGCAGGATGACAAGGTCGTTTGCTGCAAAAGTGCCTGGCACTAGGGTCGTGTCTGTCTAAATATTCTGTGACTGGGCCACACGCATCAGGTCCTGATGGGGATGTGGTGAATTAAGCAATGTTTAAAGCCTTTCTATCTGAAAAGGTATTATAATCCAATATGGTCAAAAAGCATAGTTAACAGCGGGCAGCTTCAAAGATGGCACCCAACAAGCGTCTTTTCCTGGTACGCCTGTCCTGTGTCGTCCCCTCCCCTTGAGTGTAGACAAGGACTAGAGACTCACCTCTAATGAACATAATATGGCAAAAGTAGCAGGATGTCACCCCTGATATTAGTTTACAGAAAGACTGAGGCTCCTGGGGCATCTGGGTGGCTCAGGTCATGATCCCAGGGTCCTGGGATCGAGCCCCGCATTGGGCTTCCTGCTTATTGGGGAGCCTGCTTCTCCCTCTCCCTCTGCCTGCTGTTTCCCCAGCTGTGCTCTCTCTCTCTCTGTCAAATAAATAAAATCTTAAAAAAAAAAAAAAAAAAAAGACTGAGGCTCCTTCCATCTTGCCATCTTGCTCTTCCCCTTGCTTGCTGGGAGGGAAGCCAGCCGCCACGTTGAGAGCTGCCCTATGAGAGGCCACACACAGGGCTCTGGGGGAGGCTCCTGGTCACCAGCTCGTGAGGAGCTGGTGCCCCCAGTCGAGCTGTGAGGTGACTCCAGTCCAGGCCTTGTGAGAGGTCCTGAGCCAGAGGACCCGACTCATCTGCCCCTGGTTTCCCAACCCACAGGAACTGGGAGATGATAAGTGTTTCTCGTTAGAAGCTATCAATTCATCACTGATACAGTTGTTTTTAAGTACATTTCAGAACTCTGACTTCGCCTCTGACTGCATACATCGTGGCTATTTTTCTGGATGGGAGAGGGCCCAGTGGATCCAATGGTGGTTGGCATAAGATGTGGATGTGGTCTGGGGAAAGATGTGACTGTGGAAAACACATGAGACAACAGTGTGGCTTGTCCGAGATTAACCCCGACAGTCCCACACCCCTGAGCCTCACTTAGCTCCTGCAGCGGAGCCCAGGGGTGGCCATCCACTGAGCCCACCTAGAGCCGCTCCTTCCTCGTCCTGGATGCCAGCCCCAGCCTCAGCTGCGCCACGCCTCTTGCAGCCTCATAGCGGGTGACTCTTACCCACCACGGATAATAATAGGATGTGCTGTTATGGATGATACATAACTAATAAGACGATGTGCAGCTTCACGCATCGCCTACGCAGTAAGCAGAAGACAGTCTCCACAGGTGCAAACCACCAATGGCTCTCATGCCGTCCCTCACCATCTGCCACATAACCACAGAATTCTGTGTGCCCGCCTGGTGCCACGCGGGCACGTGTCGAAAGAGATGTGCCACCCAGCCTTCGCCTGGTGCTTAGCAACGCGGTCCCTCCTCCACCTATCTGAAGAATATAATGCTCCAGCAATTGGAGGAAAATGTGACCTTAGTGGTTGCCATATGTGGATTTCTTCTCTGGAGGCTTGTGAGTCACTAGGACCTTCTGCTTGGCTCAACCCACCCCCATGCTTGGTGAACCAACTTGGAAAGAGGAGGAACATTTTCAGTCATAATAAGTGTGTTTGTTGGAGCCAACTTCTCCATCTGCTCAGTTCCTATCTATAAAAACGTATATACTTTCTGCTGAATGGATGTCAGACTAGCCAAGGTCAATGTGCAATCAGCCACTGCATATGGGGTCATTAGGGTCAGCAAACTGTTGCTCTGGAAAACAGAGATGCTGAGAAACACTCTTGACATGTGCCCCTCATTGCTGGCTGAAGAGGAAACAGATGACAGGTACAATCAAGATGCATTCACTGCGGAGAAATGAAAAGAAATGTCTTCAGAAATGATGCTCTGGGGTCTAAATGAATGGTCGAGCCAAAGGCTTTCTTATTTAGTGTTTCAGTTGACTTTTTTTCCAGAAGAAAAAAAGGTGTTAGGTTAATAGACACATTGTATGTCCATTTATATTTTCTTTTAGGCTTTGATTTAAATTTTACTTTAAGGTCTTGTATTTTCAGATGCCAGATATCCATAGGGCATAAGCTCATTCAGTACCACCCTTCCCTGGGCCTCGTGCCCTAGAAGGCTCTGCTCCGGCCCAGCAGAGCACAGATCACCTCCTCCTTCTCCTGGACCACATCTGGGGATCCAGGATCTCTGACTTTCATCAGGCCCTGCCAGGGTCTCCTCCTCAGGCCCCTAACAGAGGACCGCTCTGCTGGTGGGCAAAATTGCACTCCTGAGGAGTAGAGATCTTTAAAGTTCTCATCACAAGAAAAAACAAATTGTAACTATGTGCGGTGATGGGTGTTAACTAGACTTACGGTGGTGACCATTTCACAATATATACAAATATTGAATCATTATATTGTACACCTGAAACTAGGATGTTACGTGTCAATTACATCTCAATGAAAAAAAGTATCCTGCAACCTTACTGAATTCATTTTTCAGGTCTAGTAGTTTTTTGGTGGCATCCTGAGGGTTCTCTCTATATAGTGTCATGTCATCTGCAAACAGTGATGGATGTGTTAACCTCATTGTGGTGGATGTGTTCACCTTGTTGTGGTGATCATTTCATAATAGACAACATGTAGCAAAACATCTCATTCTACACCTTACACAGACACGATGTTATATGCCAAACATACCTTCATAAAGCTGGAAAACAGTAACAAAAACAAACTGGATGTCTGATAAGTGGCTGATGCTGTGGTGTGGACAGAACATGGCCACATGGATTGGGTGTTAACCCAAGTCGGCTTGAGGCCCTTGCAGGTTTATGACTAAGCCAGGGATGGGCCATGGCTGGGGGCTGGGGCTGTTCTCACCACCACATTCTGACACAGAACTACAAGAACTCTAAGTTCAAATGTGGGTGTCAAGATCTTTATGAAGGTAGCTTTGTCAACATAGGAAAACAGAACATATCTTAAAACTTTTAAATATTTACACATGCGTTACGTGGACCCGCAACTGTATTCTTTCCCCAAGCACCCCTCCCCCATTTATTAGGGAAGAGCCTAAAAGAATCCATGTCTACTGTAATGGATATACTGGTGTATTAATACATATTGTTAGAATAATAAGGCTACTTCTGGATTTAAGTGATGTTGATAGTAACGGTTCCTACTTAAATGGATCTCATCTTAATTTTTTTTTCTTGGTCAGGGAGAGCAGAAGAGAGGCAGAATTATTGGTACAATAAAATTTTCTTGAATTGACTAATTTGATATAAGTCCAGGAAGTGCTTTCCTGCTGTTCTTCCCTGGCTTGAAAAACTTACTGAGTTATTATTCAAAACCTGCACTTAATGATAAATGTGTTTTTGCCCCTCGTTGTTTTGATTATTCAGTTGATTCATTGTCTAGGACTGTTAATTTCTTCTTGCTGTTGTTTTTTGTTGTTTTATTTGGGCTGTTTTCATTTACCAAGAGTTTCTTTGAGGCAGGAAGAGGTGGCAAAAATCAAATCACCTCACTTCCTGCTTCATTCCACTTGCTAAAATTAGAGGACCTTTATATTAATAATTTAACACCTTATGGTTTAACACAACATGAAACTATCATGCTATAGTTTAAAATAATGAGACTGAGAAATGAGGAAAATTTTTATAAGCAATGCTTTAAGGGGAAATTGCGGAGCACAAAATGGTATGGGCACTATTATTGCAACTCTAAAAAGCACACAAGAGAAAGATCATTTGCAATGTGCTAAGTTCTATTAAGGTGTCAGAATTATGGGGGACTTTTAAATTAGGTTTAATAAGGTTTGACCGGACTTATCTTTCCAATAAAATGTTGTTATTTAAAGTCTTGGTCTCTTCTCCAAAGCAGTAAGGAAGAAGCAAAACTTTCACTGTTTGCAGATGACATGATACTATATATAGAAAACCCTCAGGGGGGGCGCCTGGGTAGCGCAGTCGTTAAGCGTCTGCCTTCGGCTCAGGGTGTGATCCCAGCGTTCCCGGATCGAGTCCCATATTGAGTCCCACATCGGGCTCCTCCGCTGGGAGCCTGCTTCTTCCTCTGCTGTGTTCCCTCTCTCGCTGGCTGTCTTTCTTTCACATAAATAAATAAAATCTTTAAAAAAGAAAAAAAAACCCTCAGAACTCCACCAAAAAACTACTAGAACTGATGAATGAATTCGGTAAGGTTGCAGGATACAAAATCAATATATAGACCATCTATTGCATTTCTATACACTAATAATGAAGTGTATAGAATACAATTGCACCAAAACCAATAAAATATCTAGGAATAAATTTGACCAACATGGTAAGAGACCTGTACTCTGAAAACTATAAAACACTGATGAAAGAAATTGAAGATGACAAAAAGAAATGGAAAGACATTCCATGTTCATGGATTGGAAAAACAAATATTGTTAAAATGTCTATATTACCCAAAGCAGTCTACACATTTAATGCAATCTCTACCAAAATACAAACAGCATTTTTCATAGAACTAGAACAAACAATCCTAAAACTTGTATGGAACCACAAAAGACCCTGAATAGCCAAGGCAATTTTGAAAAAGAAAAAAGAAACTACAGATATCACAGTTCTAAACTTTGAGTTATGCTGTCACTATAGTCAGTGATGTTGTAAGCTGTCGTAATCAAAACAGTATGGTACTGGTACAAAAATAGAGACATAGATCAATGGAACAGAATAGAAAACCCAGAAATAAACCCACAATGATATGGTCAATTAATCTTTGACAAAGGAGGAAAGAATATGCGATGGGAAAAAGACAGTCTCTTCAACAGTTGTGTTGGGAAAACTGGACAGCTACATGCAAAAGAATGAAATCGGGCCACTTTCCTTCACCATGCACAAAAATCAACTCAACATGGATTAAGGACCTGAAACCATGAAAATCCTAGAAGAGAGCACAGGCAGTAATTTCTCTGACACTGGTTGTAGCAACATCTTTCTAGATATGTCTCCTGAGGCAAGGAAAACAAAAGCAAAAATAAACTACTGGGACTACATCAAAATAAAAAGCTTCTACACAGTGAAGGAAACAATTGACAAAACTAAAAGGCAACCTATGGAATGAGAGAAGATATTTGCAAATGACATATCCAATAAAGGGTTAGTATCCAAAACATGTAAAGAACCTATACTACTCAATAACCCAAAACCAAATAATCCAATTAAAAAATGGGCAGAAGACATGAACAGACATTTCTCCAAAGACATACAGATGCCCAACAGACATGAAAAGATGCTCATCATCACCACTTGACCATCAGGGAAACACAAATCAGAACTATTACATTTCCCCTCACACCTGTCAGAATGGCTAAAATAAAAAACACAAGAAACAACAGGTGTTGGTGAGGATGTGGAGAAAGGGAAACCCTCTTGCACTGTTGGTGGGAATGCAAACTGGTGCGGCCGCTGTGGAAAACAGTATGGAGGTTCCTCAAGAAGTTCAAAATAGAACTATCCAATAATCCCATTACTGGGTATTTACCCAAAGAATATAAAAATACTAATTCAAAGGGACACATGTACCCCAATGTTTATAGCAGCATTATGTACAATAGCCAAGATATGGAAGCTGCCCCAGTGCCCATCAATTGAGGAATGGATAAAGAAGATGTGGTATTGGGACGCCTGGGTGACTCAGCTGGTTAAGCGTCTGCCTTCGGCTCAGGTCATGATCCCAGGGTCCTGGGATCGAGTTCCGCATCGGGCTCCCTGCTCATCAGGGAGCCTGCTTCTCCCTCTACCTGCCACTTCCGCTGCTTGTGCGCTCTCTCTTTCTGACAAATAAATAAATACAAATCTTTAAAATAAAAAAAAATAATAAAATAAAAAAGAAGACGTGGTAATACATATGTGTAAATGCATATTTACACATATTTACACATAGGAATATTACTCAGCCATGTAAAAGAATGAAATCTTGCCATTTGCAACAACGTGGTTGGAGCTAGAGAATTTAATACTAAGCAAAATAAGTCAGAGAAAGACAAATACCATATGATTTCACTCATGTGTGGAATTTAAGAAATCAAACAAGTGAGCAAAGGGAAAAAATAAGAGAGAGAGAGACAAACCAAAAAACCGACTCTTAACTATAGAGAACAAACACATGGTTACCAGAGGGGAGCTGGGTGGGGTGATGGGTGAACTAGGTGAAGGGGATTAATTAAATTTAGAATTAAACTGAATTATTAAACTTATCTTGATGAGCACTGAGTAATATATGGACTGTGAATCACTATATTGTGCACCTGAAACTAATATAACACTGTATATTAATTACCGTGGAATTAAAATGTTTAAAAATGTAAGTCAATGAAAAAAAAAAACACCTTGATCTCTTTTCTCATTTTTCTTTTCCTTCCCTTCTCTACTGTCATGCCCTAGACCAGACCATGGCACGTGGTCGCTCCTGGCCATTGCTCGGCCTTGGCACTGAAACTCGGAGCTAAAGCAGCTCACATTCTTACTCCAAAGCCCAGGGATAGTGTGCCCCATGACTGTGCGCCCTGAGGTGAGAGGGGCCTCTGCATTCTGGTGACCTTCGAAAGATGGTCCAGAAATAGAACGCAGCACAGCCATCTGAGGCTACACTACAGGAAACACGTATCGGTGAGGCAGACTACGTGCTTGCCCAAAGAACTCCTGGACATTCGGCCCGTTAGTGATTGTCTTTGGAAATGCGTGGTATTTTGAAATGGAAAAACTTAAAGGCAGAAACAAGAAGCCCACGTGCTGAATACTTGGATGCACTTTTGCTCATCACCGCATGCTTCTGTGTAAATGTGTACAAACTGTCTGTGATAGGGAAGGTATTTCTGATTAAAAAGCAGTATGATTGAGCCTTAATTTTTTTAAATGTCCAGGAAGATAGGTGTTCAATGTCACGGATACCATTTTGGATGAATTAAAGAAATAAATCCTCACAACCGTAGGACTGTCCATTGTTAATCCGGTCTTACAGGTGACAGAACTGAGCCTTGGAAGAGTTCATCACTTCCTGAAAGGTCATGTATTTGAACTTGCTTGTTTTGTTCCAAAGTCTCAGTTATTTCCACTACAGTATTAGTAAAGAAATTAATTGTATAAAATTAAACATATGCATATATCCCAGAAATTACCTATTTTCCATACAATAGAAATTACATGTTTTATAGACACAGAACGCATTATGTATATAAAGAACCGAAATTATATCCACAGCCACACATGCACTGGCCCAGGAACACAGTTCCAAAGGAGAGGTCCCACTGGGAAAACCATTGATAAAACTGCAAAGCTTCCCATAGTGACAGCGTTAAAGGCTGAGAAACTCTCTTTTAGATGCACAAGGCCTGGTACTTTGGTGCTTTCTTCACTCTGCCTGTTTTATTATAATTTCTTGACTGCATCTGTCACATACTAGGTGTTTGGTAAATATTCGCTCAATGAACAAATGAACCATCAGCACGGAGAACTTACAGGCCTTTGGGACCGTGGTGTGTGTATGCCAAGGGGAGGAGGAGTGTGTGCCGTGGGGAACAATGAGGACACTCGGCTAAATAAAAGTTTAAAAACACAGAAAGGGGGTGGGTGCCTGGGTGACTCAGTCGGTTAAGCGTCTGACTTCAGCTCAGCTCATGCTCTCAGGGTCCTGGGATCAAGCCCCGAATAGGGCTCCTTGGTCAGTGGGGAGTCTGCTTCTCCCTCTGCGCCTCCCTCCCCTGGCCCGAGCTGTCTCTCTCTCTCTCTCTCTCTAAGTAAATAAAATCTTAAAAGACAAAAACAACACATTAAGCACAAAGATAGCACCAAAAAAACATCTTTCCTCAGCTACAGAGGAAGATTAAATCCCTGGGGCCTAGGACAACAAAACCCGACGTATTCTCTGAAACTGTTCCTTCCCTGCCTGCCACAATTCCTGCTCCGTAACCTGGACTAAACTCCCTCTTCTACATTTCTTGAAGGAGTCGTCTCTGTGCGAAGGGAGTGGACTCCACAGTCAGGATCTGAGGTGGGAACAACAGGAAGGCCCACGCTGCGTTTCTTCACTGAATATCTTTAAGTATCATCTTAGGCAAAAATAAAACATATAGGGTCTACAGTTTTTATGCTTGTTATTTTATTTTGTTGTTATTTTACTTTATTTTACTTTTTAAAGATGTATTTATTTGAGAGAGAAAGAGAGAGAGCGAGCAGGGGGAGGGGCAGAGGGAGAGAGAATCTCAACCCGACTCCACGCTGAGCACAGAGCCTAACATGGGACTCGATTTCATGACCATGAGATCGCAACCTGAGCCTCTGAAACCAAGAGTAAGATGCCTAAATGACTGTGCCACCCAGGTACCCCTGTTGTTTTATTTTAAAATCAATTTCAGGGACACCTGGGTGGCTCAGTCGTTAAGCGTCTGCCTTCGGCTCAGGGCGTGATCCCGGCGTTCTGGAATCGAGTCCCGCATCAGGCTTCTCCGCTGGGAGCCTGCTTCTTCCTCTCCCATTCCCCCTGCTTGTGTTCCCTCTCTCGCTGGCTGTCTCTCTCTCTGTCAAGTAAATAAATAAAATCTTAAAAAAAAAAAAAGACTCTCCATGTCTTAAAAAAATAAAATAAAATAAAATAAAATCAATTTCAGAAAATCGTTTAAAATCATTTGGAATCAAATAACAGGGAATGTAGTAATTCATGTGCAACAAGACGATTTGTATCCTCGATTTTTATCTCCAAAGTATGATACTAAGTATAACAGTATTAATGTGTTTAGCAATGCAACATATGATACAATTTAACAGAATAATAAAAGATAATGCAGAAAAATAAAAAGAGGTCCTATCAAGTGATTCCACCATCCTTACAAGGACTGGAGGGGAAGAGTGTTGTATAACTTTTATCTATGACACTGTGTTTGAGAAACACACACTTTGATGTTAGAACTATATATTTCAGAAAAAATTATCAATTTAATGTAGTTTCCTTCAGTACCTTAATTTCCCAGGACACAAAAAGAATAGCAATTACCGATTAAGCACCTGCTATATTCAGGTACTTTGACTTACATTATTCTTAGTGCTCACAACACTCTGCATTTTTCAGGTGAGGAAACTGAGGAACTTGGCTAAGGCCGCATGGAACCCATTCAAGTTGCAATGAAGACGTTCATCTCAGGGCACCTGGGTGGCTCAGTGAGTTAAGCATCTGACTCTTGATGTCAGCCCAGGTCTTGATCTCAGGGTTGTGAGTTCAAGTCCTGCATGGGGCTCCAACTGGGCATGGAGCCTACATACACACGTACGTACGTAAAACAAATACCTTCGTCTTCACACAAAACCTATTACCTCCCACGGACTAGGACAAGGGACTTTGGAGAAACTAGATGGAAATCTTGACATCGCACCAATCTTGTTCCATTGGTATACTTGCAAAGTGTGTAGGCTATCACTCACTGTATTATTTTTCTGACATCCAGATCTTTCTAGAATCTTCTAGGACAAATTCCTTAATATACTGAACTCTCATCAAGAGATAGAGTTAAAAGGGACACCTGGGTGGCTCAGTCAGTTAAGCGTCCAACTCTTGATTTCAGCTCAGGTCTTGATCTCAGGGTCGTGAGATGGAGCCCTACATCAGGCTCCCTTCTCCTCGGGAGTCTGCTTGAGGATTCTCTCTTTCCCTCTCCCCTGCCACCCCCTGCATTCTCACTCTTTCTCTAAAATCAATCAATCAATCAATCAATCAATCAATCTTTAAAAAAAAGAAGAGTTAAAGTTAATGATGCAAAAGGGCACTTAACAAATGTCATTTAGATCATGACATATTCCCATTTTAGAAAAACAAAAGCAAATCTCACAGAAGTACAACTCTTGTGTGATGCTGGGAAAGGATAGTCACCATCACAACCAAAACCTATTAATTGTATCCGCTCTCCCCACCCCCAGCTACTATTTGCAAAGCAGTGGAACGAGTCTTAGGCTGGGAATCCACTGGCTCAAGCCATCATATTTAACAGGGTGAGGTCATGCAGGCCTTCGGATTTGTTGGTGATGCGCCTTTCATACAGTCCTTGCAGGTAACAATGCTGGCCTTGCCAAACCCACAACACAGTTGTTGGAATAAGATGAAGAAGTATATTTGAAGGTGTTTGGGAAAGTATATAAACGCTGTACGCAACTATAAATAAATGTGTACAAATGTATTACTACACTTTGCATTCATTGAAGGTACAGAGTGCCTCACCCATAAATTTACTAAAATAAGATGTAGCTTTAAGGATGGAGGCAGCCCCTTAAAAAGACTCAATTGAAAAAGTGACAAAGACCCCATGTGAGGGGGCAGTGATGAGGAACAGAAACATGGTTTTAGGGTGAGCAGACACCGATCAGAAAGGGGTAGATAAAAGCTCACGTTTCAAACAAACAAACAAACAAACAAACAAACAAACACCCTTTCTCTGTGCCCAGAAGGGTTGCATTTGAGCCCCTGTCAAGATAAGAGACCCGCACAGACGCACAGACGGCAGAAGCAATGTTCACCTCAGGCTGTAGGTGAGAGGAAATGACAGGCTTTGTAATCCGTGCAATTTCTATTGTCTGGAAAGGGTCCCACTCACCCTGAGGAAAATGATGCCAGCCACCAATCTACCTACCAGCACAGGAAACAGCAGCCCCATTTTCAGATTTTAAAAGTAAACCGCCTCAGAAAGTACTGTTAAAAGCATTTTTATTTTTCCCAAATCCCCACAATGGTTGAAGGCAGATCATTCAGTTAAGCCTAACTTAAGAAAACTATTAAGGACCTATAATGGACCCAGCAGGGTTCTGGAAGCTGTGAGGTAATTTGTAAGAGAAACACATGATAAGTTGAGTTGGGAATACATAATGTAATTAGTTAAAAATAAAGAAAGCGACCTTATTTCAATTACGCTACCTAACCATGAGAACGTTCCTTCCTTTCCCTTTCATGCTTGAAACAGAAGCACGTCATAGCTTTACTTACATGTTTTAAGATTGTAATCACGACGCTTGCAGATATTCTCAGATGATTGCAGGGCATATAAGATACTTGTTTTTAAAAATGTAACTCTGGCTATGAAAATTAGTCTAAAGAGAGCCGGAGTTGAGCTGATGAATCCATTTGTGGATGGCGAGCTGGATGGATCGGTAGTTTTCCACACGCTCTTGCCAACACTCAAGGACACTGAGTCTGAAGATCAGGACATAGGCACTTACCCAGGCTCACAAAATAAGAATGATGTAAGCCTATATCACATAATTCTTTTTTTTTTTTTTAAAGATTTTATTTATTTGACAGAGATAGAGACAGCCAGCGAGAGAGGGAACACAAGCAGGGGGAGTGGGAGAGGAAGAAGCAGGCTCATAGCGGAAGAGCCTGATGTGGGGCTCGATCCCATAACGCCGGGATCACGCCCTGAGCCGAAGGCAGACGCTTAACCGCTGTGCCACCCAGGCGCCCCTATATCACATAATTCTATACTATCGAAACTTCGTCAGATCCTTTGAGGCACGTATTTCCTTCTTCTGTATGCATAAACAAATATTTGCATCAACATGGTCTAAAGTCCAATACTTCTACAGTTTTTGAAGGTCAGCACTGGGCACTTTTCACAGAATTCAACACCGGAATCGGACGCCGAAGGGCATGTTTAGATATGTATGGATTATTCGTATCCTGATACCAAAGGTGCATTCAAAATTAGCAGAACAACAGCACCTGTGATGGACAAGAATGTGGCTTTAACAACTGAGACACAGAAAAAAACTCATGATTTTTAAATGGTTCTTATTTCTAGTATTATTTTAAAAACTTGTGTTTTTAAGAACAAATTTGAAAAACAGGGAGAGGTGTGGAGTTACACTTGTTTTGCCTAACGTTTTAAATTTGCGTCTTTCGAGAATTCCTTAGATTGTTCATGCATGTTACCACGAACACAAAAGCACAATGGCTGTTTGTTACCCTAGAACATTTGTTTTTAAAAATGTGGTCCAATTGTACGAAACGTAAGAAGAATGATAAGACATTTTCTTTTGCAAGTTTCCTATATGAATCCCAAAGATTGTGTATTTGGCGTAGAACATTTGGTGATTTTTTTTTTAATATTCTGTTCTGTTTGGTCAAGGTGTGGGTTATTTTTAATTGCATTCACAGTTCTTTCTAAATTATTTTCATAAGTAATTTAATTAAAATGCTGCATTAAATACTATTTTGGAGCAAGGTGTGTTGGGAATACGATGTAATGTAATTAACATAAGCTAAGATGACATAGCTTTCTTCTCAGATAATTGGATGGACTTTGGGATCGCTGTTCATCACTCTGTCTTTTACAAACACTCAGTAGTTGTATATGATAAAAGAGTGCTACCAAGTAGTACTTGTTATACTTCTTTATTCTTCTGTAAGATAGTACATTTATCTTGGTTTGATCCTTGAAAATTGCCTAAATAATACAAATCAGGCATTTCAATGTGATGTGCCTTTGATTAGAATAAAATATGTGAGAGGATATTACAGTATTTATTTTAGATATAACTTTAAAAAGACTGGTATCACCCATGTTCACACAATGTCTTTAACTTCCCGTTGGTAATGAGAAGTTTACTTGCTTTTCTTTGGGGGAGGATACAGAGTCTGAACTCAGCAGCAGTCAAGAAATAGACTTTTCTCACCATCATCATGATCTCATGTTTGTATAAAACAGGCATAATGATAGCACTGACCTCACAAGCTCATGGTGACAGCACTGAATGGCCGTAAATGTCAGCTACAATTATTACTGGAACTCTCAACCATTTTGGACCATGTAACCTGTTCATATTAATCAGACTGAAATCTTTAAAATATATCTCAACCTGTATTGTCTAGAGGTGAGGAATGAATCTGAATTAAGCTAATGATTTTTATCATGAAGGTAAGTCAACATTCCAGTCAATACTTTATTTTCAGCAAACGAATTGCCCAAACTAATAATACCTCTCTGTGGGGTGTGATGAATTTCAAACCACTTGCCTCAGTTGGATAAAGGTTGTAATGAACAAGGCAATCAGTGTGACTTCTGAGAGAGACGCATTTATCAAACCCTTGGACCAGCGCATGCATTTTAGTCCAGGGACATCTGTACTCTGTGAATCTTTTTGGATGGTAGATAGCTCCTGCCAGGAACAGAACAAACTGTTTTTTAATGTGACCTCCCTCCTTTCTATTTCCTAGTCCTGAAAAGAGCAACTGCCATAGATTTGGTCCAAAAAAGTGAGATTAAGTGAACAGTTCACAGTTGTAATTAAACTTGGCAAAAAAAAAAAAAAAAAAAAAAAGGAAGAACAGAGAGCAATGAGTGCAACAAGAATTCCTGTTGGGATGAACTAGAAATGGAATTTTGAAAGTGATGCAGGCATCCTAACTCTGGTGCAAGTAGATCCTCAATTTCTTGGGGAAGAAATTCCTTATTTGTGCTTTGTGGATAAGCAGCTCACAGCTTCTGGAACGGGAGTGATGTTGGTATTTTGGGTGGGAGAGTTCTTCATTATGAGGGGCTTTCCTGTGTGCCCGGTCCACAGCATAACAGTCACCGTCTCGGACTCCCCTGGGTACCAAATGCTGATGGTCCCCCAGACAATCTCACCTCACTCCCTTGCATTTTCAGGGATATGGGTAATCCCGCTCCGAGCAGAGAACCACTGCGGTAGACAAGGACATAAGAACTGTGCACGTGATTTGATGCTGGGATTACACACCTTCACTGACTAAACCCAAGAGGTTAGATTCGGTTTAGTAAGCGGGGGTATGAAGTCACTTTGCAACATTTCAGGAAAGGACATTCTAGGAAAGAGGGATGGAAAAGAGTTGTGGGTAAGAGAATGGACGCATCTCAGCTCTCCCACTTCCTAGCTGTGATGTGTTGCACAACTTCTTCTTGCTAAGGGAGGGATGATGATGATCTTGACCTCACAGGCTCACTGGGAGGATTCAGCGTGCTGACACGGGGCACTTGCTCAGCTCAGCTCCTGGCACGCACCAAGCATGCCAATGTTCCGGCTCTGAGGCATAAAGCTAGCGAAGTGGGAGTTTATGCATTTAATGGAGGCCATTCACAAGGACCAGGACTTTGTCGAATAATGTACATTGGAAGAAATAAAGGTAAATTAGGGCAGCCTCAGGAAAAAAAACGAAAATAATAAGGCAAATGGCAATGTTCTACCACCAGAAACATGCCTTATTTGTTGTCCTGTTAACTGGTAGAGAAATAATAAGAGTATATTTTCATAAATTCACAGGGCATGAGATAAGCTTTCATGTTTATTGTGCCATATTTTATTTAGTTTTTAGACAGGGAGGGGGGAGGGACAGAGGGAGGGATAGAGAGAGAAATTTAAGCAGGCTCCACGCCCAGTGCAGAGCCCAACAAGGGGCTTGATCTCACAACCCTGAGAGAGAGTTGCTCAACTGACTGACCCACCCAGGTGCCCCAGTTTTGTGTCATATTTTAAATTCAAGATGGACTCCTGTTTAAATTTGTACAATTCAGGAACTCTACACTTGATGGTTCACAATTGCTCAGCCTGTGTCAAAATGTTGTTTCGTTAATTATGAATTCGGTGCAGGAATCCATAATGAATACATATGGAAACATGGAAAGCGTGGGCTTTTACTCCTAAATTCTTAATCTAACAAATAAATGTATTGAGCACCTAATATGCTGTTCTTCTCTAAAATAGCCTGTAATTCATGTTTTTACTGATTGAGACTGAACTCTAATCCAATTAACACATTTAATCAGATATAAATTCAAACCATCTTAGGTAAGAACACAAATGTCACTCAGTAACTGATAAGTTACTCGGTGCCTGCCAACAAGAAAATATCATCTGATCCAGAATTCCAGGATCTGACTTGTTCTAAATGAACCAAATTCCTAGAGATCTAAATACCTTTATGCCAAAATAATACAGTAATGTGTGAAATTTAATACATACATGTTGTTGCACAATTAGTACTGAACGCCTTAAAATATGTGTTCGCTGCCCAAAGATAGCAATAACCCAGAACTATCACAACCATGCATTACCAGTAAGACCACTATGACAATACTACAATTATTTTTTTACAATCTATAGCCCCCTGTCCGTATTTCATGGGCCAGGTCACTGTGGCATTCATTACTAGTTTGGTAATTCACAAACTGGAAAATCACATTATCACCAGAGTTGCAATCATTGTATCTATTTCTACATACTAGCACCAATTAGAAAGTGAAATAAAAAAAATTCCATTCACAAGTGCATCAAAATGAACAGAAAGTTAGAAATAAATTTTGCAAAAGGAGTGCAAGATTTGTACACTGAAAACTACAGAACATTGCTGAGGAACAATGTTTTAAATATCCAAATAAATGGAGAGATAGTCCGTGTTCACTGTATGCCTCAAAGGACCGATACCACTGAAAGACTCAGTATTAAAATGTCAGTTCTCTCAACTTTATCTATATATTCAATGTAATCCCTATCACATTCTAGCGAGTGTGTGTGTGTCCCTGTGTGTATGTGTTTACATAAGCTGACTGTAACATTTATATGGAAATGCAAAGAAACTCAAACTGCTAAAATAACTTTCAAAAGAAACAAGTTGTTAGAATTATATTCTGCCTTCAAAATTTATATTATATGGCCATGGTAACCAGAACAGTGCGGTCGGTACTGATATAGGAATAGCATCTAGATCGATGGAACAGAGTCCAGAAACAGACTCGTGAGTATAAGGACGACAGATTTTTGACTAAGTACGGATGCAATTCAGTGGTGAGAGGATTTTTTTTTTTTTTCAACAAATGATGTTGGGACAACTGGATACCCTACACACACACACCCACACCCACACACACAGAATTCTTACAACTCCCTAAGAAGGGACAAATCAAAGGAAAAATAGGCAAAAGATTTGAACATTTTAACCAAAGAAGATACACAAATAGCTAACAGGCACGTAAAAAATGCTCACCATCAACAGTCATTAGAAGACCGCACACTGAAAGCACCGTGGAATCCTGCTACAGATGCCCTCGGACGGCTATCACCAAAAGACAAACAACATCCACGTCTGGTAAAGATGTGAAGAAACTGGAACTCTCATCCCCGGCTGATGGGGGACGTAAAATGGTTCAGACACTTTGGAAAACTGCTTGGCTGTTTGCTGAGAAGTTAAACACACACCAAACAACTGCCAACTTCTGGGCATCCGTTCACGAGAAAGGACAACGTATGTCCTCAGGGAGGCTTGTCCGTGAATTTCAGAGCAGCCTTACTCATCACAGGTAAATACTGAAGACAATTCCAATGGTCATCAACTTGTGTGTGGATTAACAAATGTGGTGTGTCCATACGATGGAATTCTACTCAACAATAAAAAGGAGCCACCTACTGATACATGCCTCAACCTGGATGAATCTCAAAAACATGCTAAGGGAGAGAAGCCAGAGTCAAAAGATTACATACCACACGATTCCATGTGTATGCAGTATCCAGAAATGGTACATCTCTACTGAGGGAAAGATCAGTGGTTGTCTGGGGCTGGGGACAGAAACAGGGAATGACTCCAAGCAAGCATGAGGCAACTTTTGTGGGGGAATGATGGAACTGCCCTACAACTGGATTATGGTGATGGTTACAGAACTGTATAGACCTACTAGAAGTTTTTAATTATCCAGTTACAATGGATGATTTTTGGTATGAAAATTATACTTCAATACACTGTTAAAAATAAAGGAAAAAAGGACACTTCAAGTAAAATAAGAATCGATCTTCAAATATGGGTGATGTGAAGAGTGAAGTCCATCCTGGAATAAAGATGGCAGTTGATGTATGTTTGTACAAGGAATAATTAAATTTTGTCCCTGGCTAATTGAGAGAGAAAAAAGAAAAACTTAAAAATATTTATCATTTTCTTTTTTACTTCATTATTATTTAACTTTCTAATCGTCTTGGTTTCCTTAGGTGGAAAACAGGAATGATTATAGTACAAGGATAGTACAAGGATTCACAGGGACAGAATGAAGCCTGATGAGAGCTTTTGGTATAATGCTTGGCATTTACTAGGTATCAGCTACTAGCAATCATAAAAATATTCAGGTTTCCTCTATAGATGTGAAAATACTGAACAAAACACATCTATGGTTCTCTAATTCCACAGCTATGAAATTTCCCTAAATGTAAAAAATAGAACCATAATTAAATCAACTTTGCCAACGTTAGCTGTAATAAAATTATTGATACTGGATAAATGTTGGTTTTTCAATCAGATTTTTAAACAATAAATCCATTTCAAGGCACACATTGACATATTTTAAAAATACAAAATGGTTACCAAAATGAGAAATATCTACTGGCAGGAATGAAAAACGAGCTGATTTAAATACATAAGTTTATCAAGAAGCACAAAACTGTTTGCTAAAGACATCAGTTAAATCTTACACAATGAACAAGAAAAAATATAGTATCCTAACTTCTTGTTTCTTGTTAACTCATCTGACCAGTTTATTTTTATAAATTATCACAGAATTATAGGGTTTGAAGGAAACTAAAAAGGCCATTTATCTATCTTCAAGACTTTCCTCTCATAAAGAACTTATCCTACTTTAAAAAGACTGCAACGAAGAATCCATAACCTACGTGGTAGCAATCGCTCGTCTTTCAGAAGTGTTCTTTACTTCTGTTCTTTCCTGGAAAGAAATCCACTTTGCTTTTGGAGCGTGAAAAGTATGGTTTCATTATAAAATGAGGGTTATCTCAGGTGAATTACACAGTTCTTCAGATCACCAGGTTCAAGTACACATGGGGACAAGAATGACTGACAACTGGTACACCACCGAGCGGGGTGTTCTCGGCTCACCTTTTGTTGGACAGTGAAAAGAGCTCAAGAAACAGGTCGGGGACACGGGGACATACTCAGGTGCCATTTAAGAAAGAAGCGGTGGCAGAGGACACTTGTAAATTTTGTACTGTTCAAGAGAGAAATGATCAGCCAAGAGAGAAGAAGGTCGGAGAGTTGACTTCCGCTGTAGCAGAGATGAGCTGCGTCACGTTAGGGTAAGAGTGACCTTATGATAAGGTGCCCGTATGTAAACTGCAGTAAATATTACTTTATTGTGCCTGAAATGTTTTATTACAAGCAAAATATTTCTGAGTATTCATTCTGACTGCCATTTTTTTGTATTTTTCTTACAAGTGGTTCTAGTTGCATAAAAATACACAGTATTTGTTATCTGAAAGGACTATTTTACAGTATCTTTAGAAGCCGCTGGTATTTTCATATTTACTTAACACTGTGTCTAAAAGCCATGCCATTCGGACCTTATAGACCCGTATTTTCAGTCACATTACTAGCACTGATACTTGTGAAATATTCAAAACTGTGCCTAGAATTAGGTAACATTTTGACCTTCCAACAAACTCTCGAACTTTCGGGGGTCCTAGCCACTTCAGTAATTAGCAGCTCTCTGGAAGGGGATGTGGGGAAGGCAGCTGTCTGTAGCTGCTGGCAGGGAAACTCAGAGGGAGCCCATCTATTCCATCACCGAAACAAGATCGTGTTGAGCCTCCCCTCCGTCCCCTCAGAGCTTTTTGTGACTTCCTTCCCTCTCAGAAGATTCCTTTGACATCTACTACTTTCTTCTGGATGAAATGTGGTGTGGGAGGAGAAAAGGCTCACAGGGTAATTTTAGCCCAGGTCGGGCTCTCTCCACCCTCTGGGGGAAATCCCATGCAGCCCATATGCCTCTAGGGACAACTCTATCTGAGGTACTATTTTTACTAAATACTATCTGCGGCGAGAACAGAACTGAAACACGGCCAGCATAGCCTTTATTACGGAAATAAGAATTTTGAGACACTCCAAAAGGCCTGAGCATCAAAACAATTTTTATTCTATTTTTTTATATAACTGATGAGTTGGAGAATTTACTACATTTTATTTCTAAAATAGATGACTTTTCCTCTTTGCTTCTTTGGAAAGAGCAGATATTCTACCAGTTCAATACTGGTAGACGGAAAACTCATTTTCACATCTTTTCCCATCTTTTGCTTGTACACTGGTGGAATCGGGATTGCCATAAAAGAGTAAATAAAATTTTCGAACTAGCTTTTCTCATTTTATAAATGAAATATCCAAAGCCCAGAGAGGCTGTCCCCCTCCTCCAGCTCACAAACAGGACTTTGCCTGAGAGGTCAGATTAGCACCCAGACTCTGAGCTCCCCCCCGTGCTCTGAACCATGCCTCACTGCCTCTATGAGTTCACACTCCGAAGAAGCAATAGAATCATCTAGGCAGTGGGGTTTAGCTTTAGTTGATATGTACAAAGCAAAAGGCATTTACCTTTTCCCATTTTCCTTGACAAATCTACACATGATGTAAGGATTTACATGGCAGACAGAGAGAGAGCAAAGCGAAGATGAATTTGGTTGGCATAAACAATGATTTGGGTTGGTATATATACAAACTCCATGAAATCCAGCCAGTTAAAGGAGTTAATCAGATAAAACTTATTTTTTTAAGCACACTGCTGGCAGGTATATTCAAATGCTTACAAGAGATGGGAAGCTACATTTCATACGAACAATAAAAAAAATTTAAAAATGACATTAGCCTTTTAACAATATATTGTTTCAATAGTTTATTTTTGTTAATGATAGACATATCTTCTCAGTAAATTAATTTTATAACACTGAATGATAAGCTAGAGAAGTTAACACCCAGCATTATCTTGAAATTTCAGGGGGAAAAGTGGTTGATTGGAGCTTCACCTATCTTTTTGAACCAAACCATGTTGACTGAAATACATACATCTTGACTAGAACTGCATCTGATTCTTTCATATTTCAAATGTAAAAGTCCTCTGATAGAGAAAATTCTATTTTTCTGTACCTGTTTAGATGATATTCCAATAAAAGTCAACATTTGGATCCTAGCATATAGCTAGTGAAAACGTAAGTGATGGAAATTTAAGAAGAAATTCGCTTTTCCCCATGATGGAAAATCAGTATCAAGTACGTTCGACATGATTATGGTGACTGAAGCAAAAATACCAAGTATGGGATGATAATAGTTCTTGTTTGGCACATATATTAAATTTTCAAATATCAAACAATAGAACAGCATTATCTACTAAAACCAACTAGCACAATAGTAAGACTCCTAAAGCACTGTTAATTATTCACATATAAAAGCCTAATTCCCGGATGAATTCTGTAACCAAGCATACCCTCTGTGGTATGTACGTGCAAGCTGGTCCAAGCACGTACTTTTCCAGGATTTGCCAGTATTTCAAAGTAAACTCATGCTGAACCCCACAAGTCCTTACTGAACTCACTGGATCTTCTGATCAGGCCCTCGCTTATGAAAATATACACATACCCTCATTACAATTTTGAAAAGAACGGAAGGCCTTCATACATGTCAGTTTTTAGTTTTATCCAATCATTAATTTTCTGCAGAGTTGTTTTTTCTTGAGTTAATATTTTTGCAAGTTTTTTCATTTTTTCTTCATTTCTTTCTATGTACTTCAACCCTTCCAGCTGCAGCTGATTGAGCTTTTCATTTCGGCTTTCATCCAGAGGTATGTTTTCACACATTACGGGATTAAATCTAAAATAGGTGTCAGGAGGTAACAGACCATCAAGCATTACGTGGACTTCTGTTAAATAAAGAGAGAACAGGGTAGATAAGAAAATTGATTTATTCTGCAATGATCTAATTTTATCCTTATTTAAAATTATCTTCTTGGAGGACAAATTACAAAATCTTATTTCATCACGCCAGCCAATTAACAGTTGGTCCAAGGAATCCATACTAATGACTCTAACTACAAAATGAAATTCATCTCCCAAGATCATTCGTGTAATTCTGCTAATTAGATTACTTGCTTCTGTACTCTCCTTTCTCTGTTTTTGGTCATACTGTTAGCCACTGCTGAAATGCCTTCCCAACTTTCCTTTTTGTGTTTTATAATTTTTGGTATCGTTTTTACTGGGGTACAATTTGCATACAAAATTCACCAATCTGAAGTGTATAATTTGAGAAATTTTGACAAATGTGTATCTTTGTGTAATCACACCAGTCATGACAGAAAATTTCTACCACCCCAGAAAGTTCCTTCATGCCTTTTTATAGTTCCTCCTTTTCTTACTCTTTGCCTTTTCTAGAATGTCATATAAACACAATCAGAAGTAGATAGCTAGCTCTTCTGTGTCTAGCTTCTTTTACTTAGCAACATGCTTTTGAAATTCATGCCTGTCACAGTATGTATCAACAGCTCTTTCCTTTTTATTGGTGGGTAGAATTCCACTGCACAGAGAAACCATGATTTTTCTTTCCAGTTCCGGTTCTCTTCAGTTTTTAGCTAGGAGGAATAATCCTGCTGTAAGCATTTACACGTATGTCTTTCTGTGGATACATGATTCCATTTCTCTTCAGGAACATTCTGGGATGTAACTGCCGGGTCATATGGTAAAAGCATGTTTATCGTTTTTTTTTTTTTTTTTTTTGGTTGAAGTACAGCTGACTCACAATGTTACATGTTTCTAAGAACCACAACACTATTTTCCAGATGGCCATACCATTTTGCATTCCAACCATTAATATATCAGAGTTCCCACTGTTCCACATCTTTGCCAAAACTTGGTATTGTTGGCCTTAATTTTAGCCAATCTAGAGGATGTGTAGTCAAAAACCTCGTGGTTTTACTTCTCATTTCTCTAATGACTAATGGTGTGAAGCTTTTATGTACTTTGTATTCATCTGCACATCTTCTTTTTTTTTTTTTTAAAGATTTTATTTATTTTACAGAGAGAGAGACAGCCAGTGAGAGAGGGAACACAGCAGGGGGAGTGGGAGAGGAAGAAGCAGGCTCATAGCGGAGGAGCCCGATGTGGGGCTCGATCCCACAACGCTGGGATCACGCCCTGAGCCGAAGGCAGATGCTTAACTGCTGTGCCACCCAGGCGCCCCTCATCTGCACATCTTCTTCAATGAAGTGTCCGTTGAATTATTTTGCCCATTTTCTTAGTGAATTTGTTTATGTATTTTTCACATATATAATGTGAGAATTCTCTATATAGTTTGTATCTGTTTATGTATTTGGTTCTGGTAATGGACCACATACATGTTTTACTAATATTTTATTTCGGTGTACAGCTTTTCATTTTACTAAAAGTATCTTTTGAAGAGCAAAATCTGTACTTTGATAAAGTCTAATTTATCTATTTTTTCTTTCTTGGTTCATGCTTTTTGTGTCCTATCTAAAAAATCTTTACCTAACCCAAGTCATTAAGATTTTCTCCGGGGTATTCTTCTAGAAGTTTTACAGTTTTAACTCTTTAAGTCTATGATCCATTTCAGATTAATTTTTGTATTTGGTATGAAAGGTAAAGGTTCACTTTTTGGACTATAGTTATCTCACTGTCCCTGTACTACTGGTTGGAAAGACTATACCTTCACCATTGAGTTACCCTGTCAAAAATCTTTTGAGCTTACATGTATGGATCAATTTCTGTACTATTATGTACCATTGATCTATATGTCTATCTTTATGCAAATACCACAGTCCCTTGCTTACTGGAGTTTTTTTGTCTTGAGATCAGAAGGTGTAAGTCCTCAAACTTTGTTCTTTTTTTTTTTTAAAGACCTTGGTGAGTTTTTTTTTTTTTAAAGATTTTATTTATTTATTTGACAGAGATAGAGACAGCCAGCGAGAGAGGGAACACAAGCAGGGGGAGTGGGAGAGGAAGAAGCAGGCTCATAGCGGAGGAGCCTGATGTGGGGCTCGATCCCGGAACGCCGGGATCACGCCCTGAGCTGAAGGCAGACGCTTTAACCGCTGTGCCACCCAGGCGCCCCTCAAACTTTGTTCTGTCTCAAAATTGTTCTGGTTCTTTTAGGTCCTTTGCATATCCACATACATTTTACAGTCATCTTGTTAAACCTCTGCCCCAGAAAAAGGCTGTCTGGATTCTTATAACAATTGGGTGGTGTCTATAGGTCAATTTGCGGCGTACCACTAAAACAACACTGAGATTTCCAATTCATGAGCATGGTCTATCTGCTGATTTATTCAGAACTTCTTTAATTTCTTCCAGTAATGTCTTGTAGCTTTTAATGTTCAGGTCTTGCACATAGTTTAAAATAAGTAATTCCTTCAGTGTTTAATATTCTCATGTTGTTATAAATGATGTTTATCTTTGTATATATTTAATTTGTTTCCAATTGCTAGTATGCAGAAATACAATTGAGTTTTACTGACCCTGTATTCTCCAACTTTGCTGAACTCACTTCTTAGTTCTAGGAGCTTTTTAATAGATTCCTTAGGATTGTCAACATAGACAATGGTATTACAAATATTTACTTCATTTCTATCTATCTGCCTTTTAGTTTTCAGTGCCTTGCTGTACTGGAAAGGACCTTCAGTAAAAATGCTGACTGGAAGCGATGAGAGACATCTTACCCTGCTTCTGATCTCATTAAATATGATGCCACCTTTAGGGGTGTTTGTTTGTTTAATAGATGCCCTTTGTCGGGCTGAGAAGTTCCCTTCTGTTCCTAACCTACTGTGAGTTTTCATCATGAATGAATGTTAAGTTCTGTCAGATGTCTTTTCTGCATCTATTGAAACTACCACAAATTTTTCTTTTTTTTTTTTTTTAAGATTTTATTTATTTATTTGACAGAGATAGAGACAGCCAGCGAGGGAGGGAACACAGCAGGGGGAGTGGGAGAGGAAGAAGCAGGCTCATAGTGGAGGAGCCCGATGTGGGGCTCGATCCCATAACGCCGGGATCACGCCCTGAGCCGAAGGCAGACGCTTAACCGCTGTGCCACCCAGGCGCCCCAAATTTTTCATTTTTTAATCTTAAATTAACATGGTAAATTTCATTGATTTTCATATGTTAAACCAATCTTTGTATTCTTGGGATGAATCCTGCTTGGTTATACTGTATTCTCCTTTTTATATATTGCTGAGCTGAATTTATTAGTATATTTTAAGGATTTCAGCATGGGGAAACTAATAGGGAATTGGTATTTTTATGTATTTTATAATTTTTCCCCCTGGTTTTGGTGTCAGGGTTGTGCTGGCCTTTAGAGTGCGCTGGGAAGTATTTACTCTTCTTCTGTTTTCTTCAAGTTTTTATGCAGAATTGCTATTAATCTTATCAGCTGTATTTCTCATTTTAGACAGTGTATCTTCCACCTCTAGAAGTTTGATTTGGGCCTCTTTTATATCATTCATTTCTCTCCTTATCTTCCTCCAGCCCAGTAAACATGTGAAGTATGTTTTTAATAGTTACTGTAATGTCTTTGCTAATTACCTATCTGTTTCATAGCTAGGTCTATTCCCACTGATTTTTTCTCTTGGTGAGGGTGTCTTTTCTTGCTTCTTTGTATGCCTGGTAATTTTTTATTGGACACCAAACATTGTGAACTTTTATATTTTTGCATGCTGGAATTTGTTGTATTCCTTTTGATATTGCTTGACTTTATTCAAACAACAGATGCTGTTAACTGGATTCAATCTGATCTTTTTGAGGACTGCTTTTAAGCAGTGTTAGGGTGGATCCAGAGCAGCCCTCAGTCTAGAACTAATCTGATGCCGCTACTGAGACAATAGTCTTCTGAGAAGTCCACTGCATTATCTCGCGTATTACAAGGTCCTTCTAATGTACTTGATAAAAATCTGAGCTACTCTGGGTCCTGTGTGAGCTCCAAGAACAGTTGTGTCTAATTCTTCCTGGTGGTTCTTTGCCCTGCCTTGGGCGGCGTCCTCACATGCATGCACACGTCAGTACTCAAGGGGACTCCCCTGCAGGTCTCTGGAGCAGTGTGTGAAGCTGCCTCCTCTGTTGTGTTTCGCCCACAAATTCTAGTTTTCCTGGGCCTCCATGAACTCTGTGTGTCCTGTTCTGCTTTTCTGGGTTCACCCCTCCTTTGCTATGACCTAGAAACTCTTTTCAGGTAGCATGCTGGGCAATCTCAGGGATTACTTCATTTTCCTTCTCTCAGGGATCACGAACCCATGCCACCTGTCATCTAATGGCTGAAAACCACTGTTCCATTCAGTTTGCTAATGGTTTAAGATGAGAGGAAATATACGGCCTCTATTATTTTATCATGGACAGAAGTGGCAGTCTTAACCCTCTTTTAAAATCTCTAAACCCTACTATCCTTTAGGGCCTGTGTCAAGTCTAATTTGTTTTTTGGGGTTTTTTTTTAAAGATTTTATTTATTTATTTACAGAGAGAGAGAGAGGGAGAGCACAAGCAAGGGGAGCAGCAGGCAGAGGGAGAGGGAGAAGCAGGCTCTGATGCAGGGCTCCATCCCAGGACCCTGGGATCATGACTTGAGCCAAAGGCAGACGCTTAACCGACTGAGCCACCCAGGCGCCCCTAGTCTAATTTGCTTCTTGGTGAGCTGTTTACAATAATCTAGTTTTGCTTTCTTATTCCTCCTCTTAATTCATAGTCTTAATCATCTACAACTATTCACCATTGATTTAGTAATTGATAATGAATTAGACTGAGCTAAATGAAACTGCAGTTTTTATAGGTCAATAACCATCTAGTATCAGCAATTACACTCAAGTTCTTCATTAACAAGGGTGTAAGTATGTGGAAACAGCATTACTCGTTTCTTGAAAATTTCAAATTAGCCCCATCACATGATGTGCACCAGATACACAGACAAGTATTTTGAGACTGATTAAAGCTTTCTTTTTCTCAGCAGACTGCTTAAAATAAGACTACTGTACAGACCTAGAAATATGCTTCTTGATAACAACTGTGTCAATTCCATAGTTTAATGAAAAATGTTAAGAAATTTTCTTCTACTATGTTTATTATTATTATTGTTGTTGTTGTTGTTATTTTATAGAGAGAGAGCACGCATGAGCAGGGGAGGCAGAGGGAGAGAGAATCTTAAGCAGGCTCCATGTTCAGCACAGAGCCCCATGCGGGGCTCGATCTTACGACCCTGATTATGACCTGAGCTGAAATCAAGAGTCGAATGCTTAACTGACTGAGCCACCTGGGTGCCCCTCTTTTACTATTTTTAAGTCACAGATCAAGCACTATTCAATCTTAACTGTTCACTTGCATGTACATAAAAATATGCCACATGTATCACAGAAGGAATGTCATGTCATATTTAAGAAAACTGTCTTATGATGCCATAGGCATTTATTTCACTGCAGACATTCAGAAGTTCAGTATTCCATGTGTAAGTCAAATGCATTTGTGCTGTGACCTAAGAAAATAAAATGTGATGGGAAAATAAGAGAGAAAAAAGACTGTTTTGTTGATCTGACAACATTTCAGACAGTGAAAAATCCAGTATATAAGCTTCTTTGGGGTTCTCATTTACTAGATAAAAGTCCTTAATGGGGAGTTTAATATCCTCATGTGGGCTAAAGATTCAGCCAATAACACAATGTATGAAAACAATGAGATTCAGAAGCAAGGGGCTGGTAAGTGGTAACAACTCTTCTAGAGAACTGAATAACAGATTTCACAAAAGACTTGAAAATAAAATACAAAATAAGGAGATCCAGACCTCAAAGCCGAAACTAGACATTCCACAAATACTCACTGACTGCCTACTATGTGCTGGGCATCACAGTCAACACTGTCGACTGGATAACCCCCCACCTTACGTTCTCGTGGGAGAGGGAGATAATAAGCAATGAAACAAGCAAAGATGTAATACACATCCATGTGATGAGAGAAGTGCTCTACCTTAAAAAAGAGAGAGAGAGAAAGAAGCAGGGTAAGAGGGCAGAACGACATAGTGCGGGGGACAGAAAGGAACTGGGAATGGTCTCTCTGAGGAAGTGCCATCTGAGCAGAGACCTGCATGAAATGGGAGTGAATCAAGCGTAAATCTGAAGGAAGACCTCACACGGAGAGGGCACAGCGAATGCAGAGGGCCCAAGGCCAGAGACTTCTGAGCCAGACTTGGTAGAGGGGACACATGTGAGGAATGGGGAGGAGATATATCCAAAGGCTAGGTCTTAAAGGGCCTGCTAAATTTCAGTGAATGAGGCTTTTGGATTTTATTCTAAGTGTGATGGGAAGCCTAGAGGGCACCAAGCAGGGTAAAGACATGATTCGATATATATTTTAAGAGTCTCCAACCGAACCTTTGTGCTAATCCAGCTGTAGAAACTTCTCCAACTGTACATAGGCAACGGAAGTACTAGCACACAGAGAAAGAAGAGTCTCCATTCGAGGGTCACTTAGAAGACATGAGCGTGGAGAAATGAAAACAACAAAAGATTTGGTCCCCTTTGCTTCCTGAGCACCCCCATACAGATGTAACATACTCTTTTGTAGGTAGCATCAGCACAGGCTACCAAACACTGAACTCTGGAAGTTAAAGTGCTTTAACGTGGCAAACAGACAGACTAACCTTCAGTATCTGTAGCACTGTTGATAACATTGGACAGTTTGGTCTTCAAGCTCGTGTATGTCACGGAGTTCCGCACATCACTCTCGTAACGCCCAGTGCCCAGGGACACTATGCACTCTAACGGGACGTCAGGCCAGAGACACTTACACTCGTGCATTGCTAGCGCCGAAGGGTTATTCAGAAGCAAACCTCCATCCTGCAAAATATAAGTCAAGAAAATACAGTGCAGAACTCTTAAAAGTGAAATTCTATTTTACAAATATGAAGACAAAAATTGTATTTTAAAAAGGCTTAAATGTACTCACAAGGAGAGCTTAACGATATAATAAATTGAACAAATTATTTGAAGACAAGGAGTTCCTTTAAAGTGAATTTATTTTATATAGTACAGCTTCAGAAAAGGGTAACGTGAGAAAGCTCACTGGCCTCATTAAGCTTTCCTTTCCTATTATGAAAGTAATGTTAACAACTTCTTTGATTGCTTTGTATATTTTTCTCAAAACTACTAAAATGAACAGTTATTTTTAAAAGATATTATTCTTGTTTAGTGGTAACTATAGATTCTATATAAAACCTAACAGACCAATTGTGGGTTCTACCAAACAATTAAAAACTAGCTCTTCACTCACAAGTCAAATATAACCATATTAACTCAACTAATTTCACTGAAACTTTATCAACAATATAATTTCAAAGTATTGCATTCATTATAATGCAGATAGAATCTAAATGAAGTAGGCAAACTTTGTGTTTCTAAGCACTTATTACTATAAATAATAACTATTATTTTGAAGACTTCAGGAGGAAAGAAGGGTAAAATCTGCAGACAGAAAGCATATAGCTAGCCTTGCACTGCTGGGATAAACGTCACTTGGTATTTGCGTAGCCACTCAATTCTGAAAAGCTACAAACTGTTAGAAAGTTACGCCTCCTAAAAAGCCCCAAAGCCAAAGTTATCATATGCATATAGCATTCATCCCCAATGAGTAGCTTTATGATGCCTCTGGGATAACAGATACACAGGGCTGTGTGGATTCTCAGAGAAACTGTTTCATCACGTGTTTTCATTGCTTGCTCTATTCTCCATTTTTGGGTGGGTTGTTTGCTGCCATTTTCAATCTAATCTCTACCTTTCCCTGAGGTGCGATCTCCAGTGCTCTCTAACTACATCTCTTCAAAAGAATGTGGTTCGTATTTCCACGTTTGTGACTTTCATGAGAAAAGTCTTGTTGTTTCTTGTCAACGGGGGCCCATTTATTCATGGGTCCACCATATTTCAGGTCTTTAGCTCTTTTCATAAAGTCACTTTGTGGCTGAGCTAGGCTTAAGCTGGGATGGTCCCTGAGAACTAAAAGACTGCAGACAACTGGCCTGTGACTGGCCCCAGGCATGGGATACAAGAAAGGGGAGCCCTGGATTCATGTCATCTGCCACCTGACTGGCAGTAGATGTCCTGACGAGAGTAAAGTTTCTCTCCCTTGTCTAGACTCAGGAAGAAGGAAATCTGTATCAGAAGCAGAATGAGGACACAGCAGCACACGTGCTGGTATTATACTTCTCTTTATTACGGACTCGACAGACTTAATTTCAGTGTACATCTTAGTAAAACGGTAAATGCCATAGTAATATAGTTATATCATTCCTACTCAAAGGAGCATAGCAGAGAATACAACAAAAGATCAGAATCCTAAACTAAAAACACACCACAGGGCAGGCTGAGACTGTAAGAAGTAAAGCTTCTCTGACACCAAGTGGACAGTTTCAGTCCTTTCATTAAAAACTGCAGTGTCCATCTACTGTATGCCCGGCCAAAGAGCACGTAGACACTACAGCTTTAGGGACTACTATCCTTGTGTGTGTTGAGCTTGAAGCAGATGAACTGAGACTGTACCTGCTGAAAACGATCACTACAGAGGGTGGAGTTTTTTTTTTTAGTGTTTTTAGAGGTAGGAGGCCCACCTTCCTCAGAGAACCAATAGGGGCTAAATTCACATCATTCTAAATTCCACTGCGCTTCTGTTCCATTCAATAATGCCATTCAAATCTCTGAGCTTCCTTGCCACCGACACGATCGTCCACTCTTCCCGGACAACTTCAACCCTTCCACTGGGCTGTATGGACATTGTTCCACAGCTAAAACTTCCAAGGTGACGTCACCTTCTTCTGAATGCTCTCTTTAACAGAGACGTGGCTCTTCCCTAATGTTGTTTCCCAGGGAGCTGTTGATTCTTTCCTATCTCATATACCTTAGTGGTTAGGCGGGAACGGTGTCCTATTTGTTCTTTAGTGTTCCTTCCAGACTATTAGTCCGAGTCCACTTGGAAAATTCACGTGCTTTAAGGGCTCTTAAATTCACGCTACCATCACTGCTGTCACCTATCAACTCCTCATTCAACACATTGTTCAGCGCATGGCTCATAGGCTTCCTTACTATCCCATGCAGAAAAGGGTAGAGATTCTTTATCATACCCCATGTGACTTTTCATCTTTAGAACACCCTAGACTCTCAGTTCCTCAATCCTCTCATCTTCAAACACCGTTCTTCCATCTACTTCCCAAGGTCACCCATTAGCTCTTGTTATCAAGATACATGGAATCGTACAGTATGTATTCTTTTGAGTTTGGTTTTTTTTTTTTTAAGATTTTATTTATTTATTCGACAGAGATAGAGACAGCCAGCGAGAGAGGGAACACAAGCAGGGGGAGTGGGAGAGGAAGAAGCAGGCTCATAGCCGAGGAGCCTGATGTGGGGCTCGATCCCAGAACGCCGGGATCACGCCCTGAGCCGAAGGCAGACGCTTAACCGCTGTGCCACCCAGGCGCCCCTTGAGTTTGTTTTTTTTCACCTAGAATAATGCTTCTGAGATCCATCCATGTCACGGGACAGCCCAATAATTCATTCCTTTTTATTGCTGAGTAATATTTGGTTACTTTGATGTATCAGTTTATCATTCACCAGTTGAAAGGAACTATTTTTAAAGTTAGTTATCTTTATGTATCTGTTCAAAGTCTTACACTGGCTATTTGTACTGTTTAACTTTGTAAAACCCTACTAGGATTCCTTGATTGTAGGTAGAAATAATTATTTCCTGAAGGCTTCTAATTTTAATTTAATCCTTTCAACTTTATCTTTTGTTTTCAATTACTAGGACATTAGAACGATACCCATCACACATTAGAGGTAACATTTCATTTCTAATTCAGCAAGAAAGTTACCTCTTTTAAAACTACTTTTATTTAAACATTTTACTTTTAAGTAATCTCCACACCCAACGTAGGGATCAAACCCACAACCCTGAGATCAGGAGTCCCATATTCCCCCAACCGAGCCAGTCAGGCGCCCAAAACTACTTTTATTTTAAATTCTACAGTTATACTTTATGTAACTTCTGTCTCAGTATTTTATTTATTATTTTTTTAATGTTTTTTTATTACATTATGTTAGTCACCATACAGTACATCCCTGGTTTCTGATGCAACGTTTGATGATTCATTAGTTGCGTATAACACCCAGTGCACCATGCAATATGTACCCTCCTTACTACCCATCACCAGTCTGTCTCGGTATTTTAGATGGAACATTCCTGCACTATTTTATATAAAAGCCTATCAAGAAGGATCAGAAGACACAAAACGGGAAGAAAAGATAAGAAGGGGCAAACAAGGTTTAGCAAGAATTGATAATAGTAAAATCACTCCCAAACTGAAAAGTTGCCAGGTTTCCAATGGTTTTAAAAGCCATGGCAGTAAATTCCTGTTCCTTAAACTTTACTATTTACATCAAGTAAGTGTGGAAGTTAAGATTTTTGGTGCTCACTCCAGTCTATGGCGAGGCACACTGTCCCCTGAGCTCCCTTCTACTTAGCCCACTCCTATGCCTTGTCTATCAGAAAGTCATCAGGCTATTGGTATGACCATGGTATTTCCTTCACTGAGGTATTCATAGTCAGTTATCTCCTTGTTGTGTATTTGGTTTTGCCAGGCCCACTGCTAGACACTGCAGTAAAACAGACTTGAAAAATGAACTGATTGAATAATTTGCTATTTATCTCCCAGAGGTATACACAGAACTGTGTTTTAATAGCAGTACGTCAAACATGTACTTAGTACCCTAAAATTTAGATACTTCTGATTCTTTTAATGTACATTTAATCATTTCAAATAATACAGAGTACCTACCAGAAAATAACCATTGTGCAATGTGAACTTCTCCTAATCCTCTCATCTCAGTTATTATATTTTAGAGTTTTAAAAAATTTTTCTTTTTTATTATGGTAAAATATACAAAACATAAAACTGGTCCTTTTAAGCATTTTTAAGGTTACAATTAAGTAGCATTAATTACATTCAGAATGTTTTACAACCATCACAACTACGTATTTCCAAAAAGTTTTTATCACCCCAAAGAGAAACTCTAAAACCATTCAGCAATCCTTCCCGGTTTCTACTCCCCCCCCGCCCAATTCCATTTCTATCCTACCCTACTTTTCATTCTTTAGACCTCAAGTGGAATAGAAATGTCTTTGTAAAGCCAATCCTGACAGAATAAGCCACATCTTCAGTATGACTTCTTAACCCTACGCATGTTTTCACTACTGAATTTATTTTTTCAAGATTTTATTTAAATTCAAGTTAGTTCACATATACTGTAGTATTGGTTTCAGGGGTACAATTTAGGGATTCATCAGTTGCATGTAACACCCAGTGCTCATCACAAATGCCCTCCTTAATGCCTGTCACCCAGTTAGCCCATCCTCCGTCCACCTCCCCGTCATCAACCCTCAGTTTCTTCTCTATAGTTAACAGTCTCTTATGGTTTCCCTCTCGTCTTTGTTTTAGTTTTCCTCCCTTTCTCCTATGTTCATCTGTTGTATTTTTTAAATTCCACATATGAGTGAAATCCTATGGTATTTGTCTTCTCTGACTGACTGATTTCACTTAGCATAATACCCTCTAGTTCTATCCGTGTTGTTGCAAATGGCTTTTGACGGCTGAGTAACATTCCATTGTGTGTGTGTGCCCACATCTTCTTTATCCATTCATCTGTCGATGGACATCTGGGCTCTTTCCATAGTTTGGCTATTGAGGACATTGCTGCTGCAAAACTGGGGTGCATGTGTCCCTCCAAATCACTACATTTGAATCCTTGGGATAAATAACTAGTAGTGCAATAGCTGGGTCGTAGAGTAGGGTTTTTTGGTTTTTTTTTTAACTTTTTGAGGAGCTTCTCTATTATTGAATTAATCATCTTATTATATAACTGTGCTTACTTATATTCTTCTAGTTTGAGGGTAGGACCCAGGAAACGCAAACAATAAGCTGGCACTTATTAAAACCATTATGTTCCTCACGGTTAACACAGGGCCTGGCACTGAGCAAGCAGTGACTACATTTTTGACCAGTTGCATTGGTCAAAAATTAATAGTTGTGGCCTAGCAAAGGTATAATCTGCCAGGTACTAGGCAGGTTCTTTCTGCTGAAAACACTATTTACGTGGAACATTTATAGGAACTATCGTAATTCCTCTTAGGTTAATGTATTCTGAGTTCTGGACATAACCTTTCAAAATGTCAATAAGGCCTAAGAGAAATAATATATGAGAATCTGTCATCAAAACCTTTAGCACAAATGAATTTATCAGGCTCTTTCTCCAAAGGCAGAGAATGAATGATTTAATTTAATGGTGATGGAAAAAGATCAGAGAAAAGGGATATGCGTATGGCCAAACTCATCAAACTGTATACACGAAATATACCCATTTTTTTGTGTATCAATTATGTATCAACAAAACTGTTAGAGAGAGAGAGAGAAGGGTTAATTTTGTGTAAAACGTACTATTTCAAGATAAATATGATGCTACTTGGGCAAAGGGAGAGAAGTAATACTGGAAAGCTACTCAAAAAGAATTCTCATTATAATTTTCCGGGACATGCAGGTAAATACCCTAATACTTACTCTTCTCTTTATAGGCAAAGGCAAATGAAATCTACACATCTACCTACTCACACCCCCTAATTATGGCACTACTTTCAATGACTGCTCAGAGTATTAGTCTGTATTGTATACTTTACATGATTCCAAAAGGATATGAAGTAACTTACATTAAAACTTACGTCAGACATGACAGTTAAAAGAGATTTTAAAAATGAGTCTGGAAATAACTCGATATAATTATTCAAAGAGCTTAGGATAAGAGGATTGTAATAAGTAAGGACCATATTTTAGTTTTAAACTTAACAATTTCTAAAGGGTTGGAAAGGAACTTCACTTGAATGTTTTTTTGTTTAAGCAATCAAGATCATTCACATGTTAGAATATCCTAATCAGTATTTCACAGCATCTTTCGAATAGAAAAATATCCCATTTCTTCCTCAGGTTTGGAAGAGAACATGCAGTAAGAAAAATATTCTTAAAAATAGGGTTTGCTTAGAATCCAGATTTCATGTGAACATTAATTAGATGTACAAATCTTCCTGGAGTCAAGTCACCGATTTACATGAAAGTATATTCTCTGTACATGTGGTTACACACTTTACATAAATTCCATATAATAAGTTAATTTAATCTGTAGATTAAGATCATCAATATAAAAATGGCTAAGCATGAAAAGAAATATCACTAGTCTAAATGAAATGGATAAATAACCACTGAAATACTTTGGTTTGTTATTATGTACTGAATTAAACTTTGAAACTATTTCCACTTAAAGAATAAAAAGCAAACGAGATAACTTCTTTGGTAGTCTGGGAACATATACGGTCCTGAAATGCAATAACTTATCACTTGAGACTTTCATTAATATTTGGCTTAACTGCAATTTTGTAGCATGACAAGCACCTTAAAGATACATTATAAATCTTAACACTATTTTGAAAACACTGTCTAAATTATTTCTCCATTTACAACCTGGTAAGAATACGAATATGCAGAAATTGTTGTTAAAAACAGCAAGGTACCTTTTAAAATAAAAATTTTAATTTGACCAGTAAGTCTTGAAATCAATGTCAGAAGAACTCTACAGCTCGCACTTTCTGCTTTCAGTAGGTGGAAGAGAAGAGAAAGGCGAGAAGGGGAAGTGCCTGACATAACTCAACGATGACTGACTGGGCAAAGTAAGAAAAGGTCTGAATTGACTCCAAAGACAAAAGGAAACTTAGATTAATCTCGTAACTACAAAGATTATGACATTATCTCTAGAAATATAGAAAAAAAATGGGACAGCTGACCGTAATATTTAAAAATATGTCTAACATATAATAAAAATACAGGAGAAAACAAAACTGATCAATGTTTTGGTCATTACAATACTGACACACGTAAATTAACAGTATACAGCTGATACGTAGTTCATGGAGAAGATCTATGTATGAGCTTCTGAAGGACATCCGAAGACCCTCGTCAAAACAGTTTTCTTCTCAACATATATTTAAATACCAAATAAATAAGAGCACAAATACCTCACTGACTAGAAAGTTAAGGTTAATAGCTCTATTGAATGAGACTGATTTTAAGTGTATCACTACAAACTAAGCATCTATAAAACATATATTTTGGAACTATGAGCTCAAAAGCTTTAGTGACTTTTTTATCATTTAGTAAGTTATGAGTTAACATTTCATAATGGGAAAAACTTGACAGAGGAAAAATTTATGATAAATAAATAAGTCTACGTAACAGAAAAGGACTATATTGCCAGAAAAAATATTCAACTTTATACATCATTTAGCCATAAACTTTGAAGCAGTGTAATTACAGGGAGCATCCCCATCCTGTCACTTGACAGCCATGATCCTACTGTTGTTACTTAACCTTTCTCAAGACTCCAATAGCTCATTTGTAAAAGTGGGAATAATTCTATCGGCTTCGTAAGCAGTGCTGGTTAAACGAGATAATGCACGCAAAGCACTACGGAAGTGTCCAGCACACAGCTAACTTGATGAGTGTTTACTGTTATTTCATTACATCGTCTCCCTCAAAATATGTCCACCTCAACTACCAAACAGATTGGGTTATGTGTTTTCAGGGACCGTGTTTTATTTTTAATTTTTATTACATTTGGATAGCCAATCCTATGTACTACATTTTTCCATCAATAAAATCATAATTAGCTATGAATCACATTAAAAAAAAAAAAAAAACTTTCCTAAAATGTGCTCTCAAGCCAGAAGGCTTGTTAAGAAAAACAAACAACAAACAAAACATTTTGTATGGCACATCTTTTGCCACATGTAAAGAAGAAGAAAGTCTTGGTTAATCCCTCTGTGACATTTAATGAGTGCTGATTCTTTAATCACATAAACTTTTAAAAGGTAGGCCGCAGTCAACTTACCTGGTGAAGGTCATTTCCCAGTGCATACTCTGCAAAGTAGCCAGGAGCAGCAGACGAGGCTCTGATGGCTTGCCACATTTTATACTGACAGCCTCCCAAGTAGTGCGAGTTGATTCCAGGAAAATGACCATAGTTTCTGAACACAAAAGCTTTTGGCGTTATCCCTCTGTTTACTATGGTACTTACTGCAGCTACCTAGTAAAGCAAAAAGTGAACAATACCCATTGTAAACAGAAGTATTTGGGATCTGTAAAAAATTAAATATTACTTAGAAGTGTGAACGAACAATCTACAATTCTACCCATCAAGATAAATGTATAACATAAAGACGATGTTAAGCAAAGGGAACATGATCTAACTAGTATTTCTTTATGGGACAGTAGATGCTACAAGGACTGGGACAATTTTGAGAAATGCATTGTAAGACAACAATAATAAAAGATATTATTAACTACATGACTTGATTAGCCATTTAAGAAGACACCAGGAAGACACAAACTTGCAAATCTTTATATGATAATCGATGCAGCAGTAGTAGCAATGAATACAAGCTACTCAAAGAAAAATACACTATTTTCATAATATCATTTACAAATTAGTCTTTGCTTCTGTTCTCTTTGAAAGCATTATGACTTTAGTAACTGAATGTAACAATACACAAACTCTCGAGGCTTTCTTTTCACAGTTAATAACTGGTAGCTGGGTAATTTTTAATTAAAATAGCTAATACTGATCACCTTGGGTCTCAGATTTCGTTGATGTCAGCTGAATTAATGTAAAATGTATTGTACTGGTTAATGACCTCTAATACAAACTTAAGATGCTGAAAGATACGGAAGAGGCCAAAGTTATTCGGGTTCCGTGTCAAGCCCTGCCAGAGGCTTGTCTGCTTTGCTATTTAATAAACCAAAGGAGATATCCTCAGATCCTATGAGTGATCCAAGTGTCTCTAGGCCACCATGGGTAAGAGCTGGTCTTACACCAAAATCCAGGGGGTCTATTACTTGGTCTATAGACAGGCTGAATTAAGAATCGTGTGGGAAACATGATAAACCCCTTCATCACGAGTGAATTACTTTTTGAGGTGGCTAAAGTTCCCTTACACCTACTCTAGTCTTTTATTTAAAGTTGGCAACTCCCACGACTGAAACACAAACAAACAGGTCTGAAGATACCGGGGAACAACCAAGAGGCATGGAGCACACCCTGGGATCTTCTCCTAAAGACCTGTGTGCATCTCAGTAACATGGCCTCCAAGGCCCTGCTGGTCTGATTCACCTGCCACTTCGCTCCCATTTTGCACGCCCGCCCTTGAATCCTCAGGCTCTGGTCTCCTGGGGCTCTCAGTTTCGGTCCCTCTCTGTGCCTCCTCCCGCACAGGTCCTTCCCTTTGCCAGCACTGCTCCTACTCATCAGCCTGCACGCTGAGATCTCAAACTTCCTTTCCTTAGAATAGCCTTCCCTCCTGTCCCTGTAAATATATGCTTCCAGAGAACTGTTTTTGTACTCCATAGCATTTATTTCAGGGAAATTATATCTCGTCTGTGTGATTACCTGACAGATGCCTACTTTGCCCTACTGGACTATAAACTCCATGTCTGCATTTACTCACTTAGGTCTCCAGAGTGCCTGGCACAGTGTTGACACACTGGGCTCAGAATTAGTATCTAAAGAATGAATGAATTTTGAACAAGCAAGAGTGAAAGAGAAATAAAGGGAGCTGTACTTGATTTTTCACGGTTACAGCTTGTTACCCAAGAATAAATACAAGCTACAAGAGATTCTTAAGTCCGTTAATGCTATTCCTTAATCAAATAACAAGTACTATTAAAGAACACAGAACTCAAGCAATATTCAGATTATTGGGTTTCAAACAAAATTGATACAAAGAGAAGCCACATGAGACATAGTCTAGTGGTATTAACATTTTTAAAACTGGGATTCTATTTGTATGTTAATCGAACATAATATATTTACAGGCGCATGAAATTTCTTTTAAAAAGTCGGGGAGGAAATGCTACAATTTTTCTTAAATCACTGGATTTCATTAACCTTATGATAAAATAATTCTTCTTTATTTTTAAGTCCTAGTCTTTCATATTCTTAAACTTTTGTTATACTTTTACTGGATATAGGAAGAGGTCTAATGACCACATCCTGTATGTTCGTAAAATGGCCCAAGATGTAAGGAATCAATATAATCTATTAAAAGAGGTTCCTGGGGCGCCTGGGTGGCACAGCGGTTAAGCGTCTGCCTTCGGCTCAGGGCGTGATCCCGGCGTTATGGGATCGAGCCCCACATCAGGCTCCTCCGCTATGAGCCTGTTTTTTCCTCTCCCACTCCCCCTGCTTGTGTTCCGTCTCTCGCTGGCTGTCTCTATCTCTTGTCAAGTAAATAAATAAAATCTTTAAAAAAAAAAAAAAAAAAAAAAAGACGTTCCTAAGAAATGTTTCTTTTAGTGATGGACCTTTAGAATAAATGCTTTCGCCTGACGCTCAATTCCAAGCTGGTGTTATATTTAAGACCCCAAACTTACCTTAGGACATGTAGGGTTTCTTGCTGTTTCGATCATTAGTGAGGATCCCATTCTATCCCTTTATTAAAGAAGGAAAATTAAATTATATCAAAATGATTGTATCTCCTAACAGCAGGGAACATACACCATGCAAATACTGTTTGCTCAGGGCTTTGTTCAAAGTACTATGAGCAACAAAAAAGAAATATAAAAATCTCCTCCAGGTGCCTGATGGTACAAGTAATGCACATAAAGCAATATATAGTTGAAGTGGACCTTGAGAAGGACACCAAAAGACGACAACGCAACGCATTCAACCCCATCTAAGGGGTAAAGAAAGGCGCTGAGGCAGAATAAACCGGCTGTTTTCAGGGTCCTCCTGAGGGATAAAGGAGCTGTGTTGAGATAAAACTGCAGAAGTATGTAGGCTAGTAACAGAGTAATCCAAAAACCAGACCAGGACATTTAGACTGGTTTTAGCAATACAGAGCCAATGTCACTCCTACAAAATGCTTTTTAAATCATCGGAGCTGGGCTCTGAATTACTACAACATTACAGACCTTGTCCTTGGGCAGCCATTTCCACAATTGCATTTTGTAAGGGAGTTTCATTTCAGGGATTTTTTTCCTGACTTAAAAATATGTATATTTTCCCCTGTACTGGCTATAGCGACTATGTTTTTTGCCAACTTGCCTCAATAAGAAAAAAAAAATGTTTCTAATGACTTTTTTTTCAAACAATATTCATGATCCTCAAAAACAGACTATTAGTGAACTTCACATACAGGCAGTATGTACAAATTAGGTAGTGATCTACCTTTCATAATCTTTCATAAGTATCAATGTAAAATACTTTCTAAAGCAGACAAGATCTTTGTCTTTCCCAACCTGATCTATGTTTCTTCTGCATATGTATTCCTCTAAGGATCTTTATCTTTTCACAGACATCTTGCTGTAAAATTGGGACAGAGATCCTGCCAGCATGTTGCTTTTACACTTTAAGCAAAGTTCCCATTTTTTTTTTAAACCTTGATTTTATAAACAGAGGCAGAGTGCTTTAGGGCAGTACATTATAAATATAAATTTGAAGAAAGAGTCAGGAACATTAATTGCTTATTTCAGAGAGATGTGAAAATACAAAAAAAAAAAAAAAAAAAAAAGCCCTCAAAGTTTCTAGATTCCACAGATGCTATAATTTAACACAAAATCATTATTACAGTTAAAAAAAAAAAGCAGAAATATGCTCTCAATAATTAAGAGGGGGAAAAAAGACAAGGCCAGAGAGTAGATGAGGTAGACAACAATAATCAATCAGTTCTTGATACCCATACCCTTGTCAAGAGTCCCTTCTTACAGGCCCCACGTTTGAGTGGCTGTGGCCAAGGGACATCAGCAAACATGCCATTAAATGGAGGTTTGATAAATATTCATGCAATAGGGCCTGCCCTCTGGAGACTCAGACCAGTCTAACAAGATGAAATCCAGAACGAGAGTGACCATGTGGAGAGAGAGACGGCGTCCCAGCCACCTCAGCTGTGGTGTGCGAATGAGTTTAAACAAGAACAGAACACACACCACACCACAGAATCAGGTTGTTTTAAACCAGTAAGTTTTGGAGTGGTATGCTGTACAGCAAAAGCTGGGTGAAAAAAAAAAAGGGAAAAAAACCACAGCTAGCCACACTTAGAAAGGTTATTAATGCTATGATTAAAAATAAGGAAGCCTTTGAAGAAGCGTCGGTGAAACAGCAATATGCAAATGTATGAAAATACTCTAATGAGTAAAAAGAAAAAAAACATTTCACAACAGAGACTGGTTTTACAGTCTATTTTACAAACTTTTATTATATAGTTATACCTACCATAGCATTGTTCATAATCACAAAAAAATAAGAATTAAGTATCTTAAATTAAATGGTTCAGAAAACATGGTACCATCACACTATGGAGTGTAATCTTTAAAATTTGTCAAGATTTTCATTAAAGATGGAAAAAAGGGAAAAGACATAAAATTGCAACTACAATATAATCTCTGCTATATAAAATGTGTATGAGGGGTGCTGGGTGGTTCAGTCAGTTAAGTGTCTCTTATTTTGGCTCGGGTCAGGATCTCAGGGTCATGGGATCAAGCCCCATGTGAGGCTCTGTGGGGAGCCCGCTTGAGATTCTCCCTGCCCCTTTCCCTATCCCCACCTCTCCCTCTCCCGCTCCAATAAATAGATCTTTTAAAAAAGTGTGTGTAAGGAGCAACTGGATGGCTCAGTTGTTAAGTATCTGCCTTCGGCTCGGGGTGTGATCTAGGATCAAGCCCCCCATCAGACTCCTCTGCTGGGAGCCTGCTTCTTCCTCTCCCACTCCCCCTGCCTGTGTTCCCTCTCTCGCTGGCTGTCTCTCTCTGTGTGTCAAATAAATAAATAAAATCTTTAAAAAAAATTTTAAAAAGTAAAATAAAATAAAAATAAAGTGTGTATGAAAACATATACAGCCTAGAAAAAAGACTAGAAGAAAATATATTGCAAAGTCCACAGCTCTGAATAAGACTGTGGGTGATTTTAAAGGTTTCAACAACGTATTTTTGAAAGTGAGTAGTTATAGTTATCTGGAAAAAATGTTTAAAAATCATTAATGTTTTAGAAGAATATCTGTTAATGACCTGAAAAAGACTAATATGTTAAGTAAAAACAACAGGAGCAAGCATGTCTATTTATAATATGGTCTCAATTTTTAAAAAGGCAATTGCATCTACATGCAAATCTCACACATGAACTCAAAAAAATATTGTGACTGGAATTATGCACCAAAATATTAACAGTGGTTATCTCTAATCACTGGGATCAATAATTTAATATTCTTTTTAATTTTTTCATGTTTCAAATAATATGCACATATTATTTATAGAATCAAACATTTTTTTAAAAAAATGATAAATAACTTACTTAAGAATGTTTTCCCATGTTTGACTGTCATAAAATGCATGGCTCCAACTCATTTTGACTGTTCCAACAATGACATTTTGTGAAAAGACATCAGATCCTAATTTTCGGTAAAGTTCCTCACATTCATCCAGGGGCATATGAAACAATCCCAACATGAATGCTAATATAGCACCTGAAAGAAAGAATGCTTAGTTTTTATCAGCGTTGACATTACAGTACTTATAAGACTTCCTGAGTCACAGACCTGGTTAAAATTCTAGCTCTGATACTTTCTGTGCCATCTGGGACCAACTATTTAACCTCTCAGAGCCCCAATTTTTTCATCTATAAAGATAATAACTAAAATTTATGATGTTCTTACATAGGGATAACACATGTAAAGGGTTTTACCCGGCCTCAATAAGGACTAAATAAATGTTAACCAATGATGATGAGGATTATTTTTAAAATATGGGATTGTTTTACATAAAATTAAATATTACATAATTAAGATATCATGGTCAATAACGTTCTTTCTAACCCTAATAAATTCCTTAGTTTCAGTCACAGAATACAGTATATTTGACAACTTACCAATTCATTAAAATAATTACTCCTTCGAGTTGGTCCGGGGAATAAAATAATTAAAGAAATTAGGTCTCTGGGATATCCTTTTAAATAGCTTTCATATCCTAGCCGCACTTGGTAGGACACACTGCCACCTAGTGTACCTAACTGGCCTAACCCTGAACTAAGGAGAAACGAAGGAGAGAAAGCTTTGGGGATGGGGGGCAAAGACCTATACAGCATCACAGCCTACTGTGAGATTACTAACAACAACAACAAAAATCAGGAACTCATTATCATAATGCATTTTAAATACTGTATGTATTTTATTATACTCAGTCTTATTCTAGTAAAAGATAAAACAGCTTCCGTTTTCAAATAAATTGAATGGCACAACTATATAGTAGAAATTACTTTTTTCAATTTGCAGAAAATCCCTGATTAACACAAGAAATAACTTGCCCAAAAATTAACTGACTTTTAAGTAGAGCTACCATAAGGATGAGCAGGTATTTTAAAATTAAATTTTATTAAACTGGTAAGGATTTTATTACCCTTAGACTAAATATATTAACTTCATAAAAATTCTAAGCACCAACAAAATTTCTACATCAGAATATACAAAATGAAAAAAAGAAAGGGAATTCTAAGCACTTAGCAGAAGTTAAGGCTAACACGAGCCAGAAGACACGATGGAAAGGACGCACTGTGATAAACACAGAAAGGTGCGTATCGTATAAACTGGTATCTGACTCCGCGGATGAATCTCTGTGATTTCCAGTTCTCTGTATTGAGCATCACCCACCAACACTGGTGCCAAAGCAGGATGTTAGCAACACGTGTGAACTGCTCCGAACCACCACAAAATTTAACAGAAATGGTCAGGGTAAAAGCTTCAAAGAAAGTGCAAAAACCTCGGCCACAGGGAAGGTTGCTTTTGAGAAACATTTCCACATTTAAACCAAATTGGGAAATAAATGTTATTTTCCTATCCTGAGAGTCACGATGCATTTTTAAAATATCTCAGAAGTCCCTCTGTGAAGAAACCTGTGTAACTTCCTCCAACCCAACAACTTCCTGTAATCTAACAACTTGAGGAATTCATGTTCCATGGAACATGATAAGAATCATTAATTCCTTATGCTTTTGAATCATTCCTTTAACTGCTCTCATTAAGTTTTCACAACTGAACATCAATTAACATGCCCTTTGGGCATATTTGCCATACTCGACACAGATAATGTAGAGAAATTATTTGATTTTGTTGCTAGTGGTCCTTAGAACTATTTTAATTCAAAAGAATGAGAAAAAAATAGAAATGAAAGCCTATGAAGATAAACTAACATGAAGCGAGAAATTATCAGGTCACGCAGTAAAATATACAGCAAGGATCCACAATCCTCATAGTCCTCGAGTGTTACCTAGGGCATAAGCAACAGCTATGGGTGTCCTGAGGGGCTTAATGCACACATGGGGAGGGCTTGGGTGGATGGATGGGTGACCACTGAGGTAAGGAAATAGAAAAACAAAACAGAACAAAAATTGATCAGATGGTGATTCAAGGAAAACAAAAAATTATGCAGTAACAATCATATTCTAAAGTTGCCAATTTCTTCTATGCGAACACAAAACTACAATTTTAAATGTACCTAGCTATATTAAGAAGTAGGTTTTTAGATGCATAGATTCTCAACATTTATCAATTTAAATTCTGGCTTCAAACAATTAGATTAAGAAATGACGTAAGAAGCAATTTCCTGGGCCCCTGGGTGGCTCCCACGGTTAAGCGTCCAACTTTTTGATTTCGGCTCAGGTCGTGATCTCATGGTCAAGAGGGGAAGCCCTGCCTTAGGCTCCCTGCTCAGCATGGTGCCTGCTTAAGATTTTCTAATTATCATATGGTTTCACTCATTTATGGAACATAAGTAGGAAGATCGGTAGGAAGAAAGGGAAGAAGGAAGGAGGGGGTAAACAGAAGGGGGAATGAACCATGAGAGACTATGGACTCTGGGAAACAAACTGAGGGCCTCAGAGGGGACGGGGGTGGGGGAATGGGATAGGCTGGTGATGGGTAGTAAGGAGGGCACGTATTGCACGGTGCGCTGGGTGTTATACGCAAGTAATGAATCAGGGAACTTTACATCGAAAACTAGGGATGTACTGTATGGTTACTAACATAATATAATAAAAAATTATTATTAAAAAAATAATAAACAAATAAATAAAATCTTAAAAAGATTCTATCCCTCGCCCCCACGTGCACAGGCGCCCCCCCCAACAAAAAAACAAAAAAAACCAAAGCACTGCCTCTGAATGATAACTTACACCCAATAAACATGTTATTAAGTTCATTAAGCCAACTGAAGGATTATTCATCATCAAAACATAGAACTAATACCCATCACTTCAGAGAACGACCATGATTTTAAATGCCTACGGCTGGGACCCAGGGCTTCCATAGAACAGTAATTACCTGTGCTCACACCACAGATGTAGTCAAAGAGCTGATGGACTGGCTTCTGAGTAAGTTCAACCAATTTTCGCAGTGTCTGCAGAGCAACCACACCCCTACAGAAAAAAGGACAAATGAAAATTCCTGTTTCAAGGAATTTTAGTCTTTTTTTTTTTTTTTTAAGATTTTATTTATTTGACAGAGAGAGACAGCCAGCGAGAGAGGGAACACAGGCAGGGGGAGTGGGAGAGGAAGAAGCAGTATCCCAGCAGAGGAGCCTGATGGGGGGCTCGATCCCAGGACTCTGGGATCATGCCCTGCGCTGAAGGCAGACGCTTAATGACTGAGCCACCCAGGCGCCCCTCAAGGAATTTAAGTCTTGAATAGAACAAGCCTACAAGCTGGTTTTCTAGCTTATATGCTAACATGGAAACTGATAATATAAATTAACATCAGTAAAAACTGCCTGTTTTTAAGATCACTTTCAAAACTCCAATACCTAAATAATGGTACAAAACCTGTGTTATAGCAGCACATTTTACATTTATATTAGTATCTCTTTGAATAAGACTAAAAAGATGCCAACATAAGATATTTTTTTAAACACCCCAGACTGTGGAAAATACTTAAAACCTGCACTCACCTGTTCTGGAACACCATATATTGGTTTCTTCTCTCCGCAATATAAGTTGGCTGCCTAAGCAGCCATTCTTGTTTTCTGCGTTTCGCTATATACTTGTATATATTTATAAGTACATATCTATACTTATAAGTATATATACTTATATCTATACTATATATTTCACATTTGTATATACTTTTAAGCTTTCTTTTATTTATTCGTTTTTTAAAACTTTCAACAACTTCAAGACAATGCCCCGCATTAGGGATGTATTAATTTATGCTGCCGACTTTGCTCATTTCTGGATCCTTGCCAAAGGCAGCACAGAGCTTGATGACAAACGTGGAAAATGAAAAGAGGCCAGGAGATGTAGGCCAATTCACGATGTGTGTAATGTGTGAACAATTCTTAACGCTGGGAGAATATATGGAAACAATGAAATGGTCTAAACCCAATACAAGATGTGGGGCAGAGAGGTCCTGGCTATAGTCAGGCATCACCAAAGACAACACCAAATACAACGTAGAATGTCAAAGTGTGCTTTGATACTGCTAACAGGAAATCACTAGAAAATACTGTAACATTAAAGCAGAAAACCAGAAACGCTGATTTGCTTTGTAATTTTTTTTTTTAAAGATTTATTTATTTATTTATTTGACAGAGACCGCCAGCGAGAGGGAACACAAGCAGGGGGAGTGGGAGAGGAAGAAGCAGGCTCCTAGCGGTGGACCCTAATGTGGGGCTCGATCCCGGAATGCCAGGATCACGCCCTGAGCCGAAGGCAGATGCCTAACGACCGCGCCACCCAGGCACCCTTGATTTTCTTTGTAATTTTAAGAAGTAATATGGATTTGAAGAGAGGTAAGAGAAGACAAGAGGGCTTATCAAAGAGATACATCATGAAATCAAAGTGAAACATGAAGAACTAGAGATAATGCCAGATAAATATACTTAACAATGTGACCCCTATTATCTTACAAAAAGAAATAAAACATGCACATACATTCTCATGCAAGAAAAAAGATTTGAAGAAATAAAATATTAAAAAGCTGGGAATTGTGAGCTATAATTTTTTGTTTTGCTGCTTTTATATTTTTCTTTTTTTTTCTTTCCAAGTTTTACTTGTATAATCAGGAAAAAAACTTTTAAAATGCTGTATTTATAAATTAATTCAAGTCAAATTTAGAAATAAACGCACTTGCCAGGTTGATTCTCTCAGCCTAACACTGTACCGGGCTCTCATATACAAAAGAAAGAAAAGGTATGGGTTCTTTTTCTCCCAAGCCCTCATACCCTTCCTCCTCTCAACACAAACTTCCCATCCTGGCTGCTTTCTCATGTTCCCCTCAAGCAAGGCTTCTCAGCAGCAGCACGAGTGACATTTCGGGCCAAGTCTTTGCTGTTGGGCTGTGCTGTGCATTGTAGGATTTCAGCCTCAACTGCCCTCTTCTCACTAGACTCAAGTGATGGTCCCCCAGTTCCAACCACCAAGAACACCTCCAGACACTGATAAATGTCAGGGCGGTAAAATCACCTCCAGCGGAGAACTGCTGATCTAAATATCTCCCTTCATCCCAATCCACCTTTAGATTTTCCCAAATGTCTTCAATTTCCTCCAGGAATGACTGAAAAGCTCCTATTCTATAAAATTAAATACTTATTGGTCCCAAAGCTCTTTTCAACATACCTCCCTCAGTCTAAATAGATAGTTGAATGTTCTTGACTGTTCCTTCAGATCTCTACTCAAATATTTGTTATTTCTTTAAAAAGAAGTCACAGTCACATCGGTGGCTGCCAAAGGTGGTGGGATGGGTGGGGCTGACAAAATGGGTGAAGAGATCAGAAGGTTACACAATAAATAATACGATAAATACTCAGTCCCCGGGATGTAAGGTACAACATGGTAGCATAGTTAATAATACTGTACTGCATATCTGAAAGTTACTAAGAGTTAATCTTAAATATTCTCATCCCAAGAAAAAAAACTATTAACTATGTGTGGTGATGGATGTTAACTAGACTTGTGATCATTTTGCAAAATACACAGATATCATATCATTGTATATCTGAAACTAACATCAAGTCATCATCTCAGATTTTTTTTAAATTGAAAAAAAAAGTCATAGTCATGATCATTCTCTAAAATAGCACTATTACTCTTTATCACTTTGCTTTCTTTTTCTTCATAGCACCCCTTACTATTCAATAATACATTTTTGCTTTGCTGTTTGTTCTCTTTCCTCCTCTGGAACGCTAGTACCATGAAGACTTGGATTTTGTCTCTTTCGCTGAGTGATTCCCAGATCCATATCTGTGTTTAGAACATGGTAAGCACTCAGTAACTGTTAGCTGACTTAATGAATGATACCATCCTTTCCATCTGCTCTGAACTTAATGGCAGAGAGGGCTGGCTTCTTCCTGCTCCTCAGTGAAATTCCTTACTCATTTAACTGCCACTCTCCTTGCTTCCCAACACTTTGAACCAATTCTATGAACTAGAATGATTCTCTCCAATTCATTACCACTTCATCTATCATATGAATGATGTCCACCTTCTTGAATTATTTCACTTCCGTAAGAAACATCCAAAAGATCTTCCAAAGACTTGTCTCTCCTCAATCAACTCACTCTCCATTTGCCAAATTAGCACTTCTATACTGTGTGAAGCCTTATATTCAACATGTTCAAAACAGAACTTTCTCAATACCATCACCTCCTCCCATTTCCCTGCAATTCTGTCCCAGTCATCCATAGGATCTCTATTTAAGAGCACCCCTGACCTCCCCTTCTATATCCAATCTCCCTTTTCTTCAAAGTTTTCTTGCATATTTTTCCTTCCTCCTGCTTCCCACTGCCACCATCCGAAGTTGTTATTTCATTGTCGTCTGCCTAGATTATTAAATAGCCTTCTTCCCTCATCACTCACACCGTTATTCACACTGGTGTCAAAATTAAAAGAATCTGGCTGACATACAGGATTTTAGAATTTAATAAAAAAATAAGGGTAGTACTGGGACATACAAAATAGTAACTGGCAAGGCAGCGGTATCAGAGAACGAATCAGAGAGGTAAAGTAATCAAAGAACAGGCAGGACATGTACTATTAATTTCAGAGGTAAGAGCAGAGATGGGAGGAAACTAGAATCCAAGCTAGAAAATCTGGGGGGAGGGGGCGAAGGCTAACACCAAAGGATCTAACCAACAAGTAGTAAGGAACTAGACAAACTAGTAAGAAGCAGCACGGATTAACTGCCAGTGGTAAGAATGGAGTCTGGTGGTGAAATCTCCTTCTGAGCTAAGAATGCATTCAGTATCTCTCATGGAGCACCAGAATTGCCATCTGCAAGTGAAGATGTGGGGAGTCAGAAAGTTACTGACATAGACTCCTTTTATAAACATCACTTTAAGTGACTAGCTGACTGATAAACATGGGGAAGATAAACATAAGTAAAGAAAACTAACGTTACCAAACATCGCCAAGATTTTAAGAGAGTCATGGTTGAAACAGTGTCCTAAACTAACAAAAAGGTCTGAAAAGACCAAACTGAAATAAGTACTAGGTCAAATTAAAATAAAAGCAAATTCAGGTGTATGTTAAAGAAGTTCTTGGGGCGCCTGAGTGGCTCCGTTGGTTAAGTGGCTGCCTTTGGCTCCACGATGAGCATGATGCCTGCTTGAGATTCTCTCTCTCTGCCCCTCCCCCTCACTCATGCTCACTCTTGCTCTAAATTAGTCTTTAAAAAAAACAAAACAAAACCAAGAAGCTCTTAGGTTGATAAATAAATTAAGAAAAACTATTTCATGTTTTATTTTTAAGATTTGTTTTTACAATGATATAGCTACTATAATTACAAATAATCAGTTAAAAAAATTTCTCAGGCTGAACTGGATCCACAGATTTAAAAAACCATTTTTCTAGCTTTACCTTGTTCCTCCACCATCAATTGTAAGAATTCGGATTCCTCTTCCTTTCACTGGATCCACATAGCCAATTAAGGCCAAAATTTCTCTAACTGCAGCCTGAAGCGTTTCATCCTTAATTTGTCTTAATCTTAATAAATACGGAATAATTTTTTCCTGTATTGAGAGAAAAAATATTTTACTACTTTTGTCAAATCAAGAATGAAAATGTATGATTATTTTTAACCGACATATGTAGATCATCACATATAATCACAGTGCCAGTGTTTATTACTTTCCCAATAATCTTAAATATTACTTTTTAACATATTAATGTCAATTAATATTTAAAATATATTTCTTCTAGTATCTAGGTTAAAAATTAACCTCAGTCCAAATATTTTCTTTAAAAGATACAATACTTAATAATTAGAAAAAATATAATTCGCTTAACACAAATTTACAAAGTATTAATTGTTACAACAAAAGGTTAACATTATAAATTGTATAAGCTATTTTCTCCAAATCCTAAAGATCACATTCTTCACAGTCATCACTGGAAATTAAACTTGTTATCAAAAGAAGAACAAACCACCTTGCGCACATGGGATATAAGGGTAGCTCATAGTGAAATACGAACGTCAATAAATATAATGAAGGTAGAAGGCAAAAGCTGACCATTACAACAAATTCAAATTCACTACATTTAAATAAGTAGTTTAAACAAAACTAGGACTTTGAGATTCTAAGTGTTTAACTTCATACTATCCCAAAGTCCATTGTTGATCAAAGGCAAGAGCTTAAATCCTAGGGTTCTACACTAAGTTTACCACAGATTCTCCAGGTTCTGTACACACAAGCCTCTAATCTGGTCAAACCCTAGGTTTAACGAAGTCGTTGACTAGTAGCCACACTTGTGCTATGTAACCTTCAGTAAATTAAAAAAAAAAAAATTCCCACGTATCACTCATTTTGCTTCTTTTTTATGATAAATCAAATCTGAAATAGTACTGTTCTAAATTCCTTTTCAGTTGCTTTTAGCCCTGGCTAATGTTGAGCTCCAAGGCCCCACGAGAAGAACCTGAACGGTGGTGGAGCATGGGAATGTAAATTTTCATTTCTGGTTAGAACAGTCTCTTTGCAAGAACAATTAGAAAATTTTAATTAAAGACAAAAGAAGTTCCATCTGTTTAAAAGCATCAGAGGAATGCTAAAGCAATGAGGACAGGAGGGGCTAGGAATCTAGAGAGGAGATAATTGCCAAGAAGTGAGCTGAGGCGCACCTGGGTGGCTCAGTTGGTTAAGCGCCTGCCTTTGGCTCAGGTCATGATCCCGGGATTCCGGGATCGAGCCCCACATTAGCCCTGCTCAGCGAGGAACCTGCTTCTCCCTTTCCCCTGTGCTGGTGCTCTCTCAAATAAATAAATAAAATCTTAAAAAAAAAAGTGATCTCATAAACTATAGCTTTTCTTCCCTTGAGGCATTTGCTTATGTGAGGAAGAAGCAAAAGATTAAAAAACTGGGACTGATTCAGACAGAGGGCCATAAACCCATATTATATGTAATACATATATATTATATGTAACATACACATATTATATGTAATATACACCATATAAAAACTTTTACCCATAATATATACGGAAATTCTCCAAATTGTTAAGAAAAAGCTGGTCAACCCAAAGGAAAAATGCGTAAGACCTGGAACAGGCACTTCACAAAGGAAGTATACAAATGGCCAATAAACACTGAAAAAGGTGCTAAACTTCAGTTACCAGAGAACTGCAAATTAAAGCCACAATTTAATATCACTAAACATCCAACACAATGTCTAAAATGAGAAAGATAAAGTGTCAGAGAGGAAGTGTAACTACCAGAAGGTCGATAAAATTTTGGTGAAAGTATAAATTGGTATAAACACTTTGCAAAACCATTTGGCAGTATCTACTAAAGATGAAACTATGCATACTTCATGGCCAGGACCACTACTCTTGGGTATACGCTCCCAACGAAATAAAGACCTGTGTTTTCCAAAAGATACGTGCCCGAAGCACTATTCCTAAATACTCCCAGACTGGAAACTATCCCAAAGTCCATCAGCACTAAAATGGATACATTGTTCTATATTCATACCACAGAATACATCACAATGAGAATGTTTCATAACCATACCCCACACTGAAGGTTCTCACAAATAATGTCAAGTGAAGCAAACAAGATACAAAAGAGCACAAGCTGTACCATTCCATTTGCAGAACATGCAGGAAAAGGCAAGAGTAATTTAGACTGCTAAAAATCAGGAGAACTGGTCAATCTCTTTGGAGATAGTGACTGGAAGGGGGCATAAAGGGTTGAGGGCTATATAGATGTTTCCAATTTTTGAAAATTCATGGAATTGTATGCTTACATATACTTTTCTGCCCATGATATTTTTATAAAAAGATAAAGTCACGTGAATGAACTTGGGGCCCCTACCAAAGTTGAGATGAATTCAGTATTCAAAAAAAGGGGGGGATGAAAAGAATTATCAAAACACAATTTATGAAAAACTAGGAGCTCATAATGATAGTTTTCAAAAATGCCAAAGAATTCATGTCACCAATGAGGCAGCTTTTAAAACATCTTTTTACTTTGAAAATTGGTGACCAAGGAAACTAATCATTTTTCTTGCTTATCCTGTAAAATTGGTCTTTGAGAGTAACCAAATAGCTTTAGCTGGTAAAGAAAAGCTCTACTTTTACAGAACAATATCAATTACAACGTAGAAGGAGTGGCAGAATTAGTAATTTATCATTCTGCAACCCTAATGAAATGACTAGTTCTGGGAACAATTAGGTTAATGGCTGATGGGATTATGGTTCTAGCCTAAATGTCCAATGAGAAGATCAGACTGTCATCTCTCTAATCCAGTGGTCAACTATGCGTGTTCTGATATGATGGAAATGAGGCATGTGACATATACAGTGTGCTCTAACAAAAAATGTTTAACTCAACCAAGTCTTTATATTTATGTTCCAGTGTTCAGCAAATAAAAAGGAACAAGGAAGACATCAAATTACATCAATGACAAGGAAGCCACATACCAGCCTGGTCTCTTCAATTAGCTCTGAAGATGTGGGTAAGGAGGAACAGCACTACAAGTGACTTAGGGAAAATAACCAGATGATATGTATGGTCTAGACTGGACCCTCGCTTGGACCCATTCAGTTACACAAAGAACATTTTCGACTTGGATATAGAATGGGATGACAATTTACTGATACAGAGAGGTGTACGTTACAAACTGAAAAAAACGCAATAAAAAACAGACTACAAGGCAGAACATACAGAATGACTTTATTCTGGTATATTATGCATATGCATAGAACAAATTTCTAGAGAAATACCGTGGGAGACATTACTAATGTTCACCAATATCCAATTTGCTGCTCCTTCCAGGCACACGAAGGCAATACTTCTCTGGCCAATGCAATTGAGCAGGGTAAGTCAGCCGTGAGTAGAAGAAAGGTACGGCACTTTCTGCTGAAATACTCTGACCTTGCTAGACTGATCATGGAGGCCTCATATGGAAACATACGAGAACAAGATCAAAGTAGCCACCACACAGAGGTTCACTGTCCTGGAGAGTCACCCAACCCCCAGGCTACTTTGCACAAGGGACAAATAAGCTTCTGTTGTGTTAAGCCACTGAGGTTTAGGTATTGTTTATTAGAGTTTAACTTGACTTAATCTGACTAATACAAATAGACACTAATAGATTTACAGTGGTAATCTCTGGGTAGCAGAAAGCTGTTATTCTTATTTCCTTATTTTTATTTTTTACAAAGTTTATGCTGCCTCTTTCTTTCTTTCTTCTTTCTTTCTTTTTTTAAAGAATTTATTTATTTGACAGAGAGAGAGACAGCCTGCGAGAGAGGGAACACAAGCAGGAGGAGTGGGAGAGGAAGAAGCTGGCTCCCACCTGAGGAGCCTGATGTGGGGCTCAATCCCAGAATGCCAGGATCACGCTCTGAGCCGAAGGCAGACACTTAAGGACTGAGCCACCCAGGCGCCCCAATGCTGCTCTTTTCTTAAAATAATAAAAGGTTACTTTTTTATTAAAAAAAATAGTGAAAGGGGGCACCTGGGTGGCTCAGTCGTTAAGCGTCTGCCTTCAGCTCAGGGCGTGATCCCAGAGTCCAGGGATCAAGCCCCGCATCGGGCTCCCTGCTCTGTTGGGAAGCCTGCTTCTTCCTCTCCCACTCCCCCTGCTTATGTTCCCTCTCTCACTGCCTGTCTCTCTGTCAAGTAAATAAATAAATTCTTTAAAAAAAAAAGTGAAGGATACTACCTTCACCAACAATGAAAAACTCATCAAAGGCAATTTCCTAGACGTGGCTGCCATACATGCAGAAGCTTACATACATACATATATATATATACATACACACACACACATATGAGAGGAAACTAGTTTATCAAAAACAATGCACTCTGATTTGGCCACCAAAAATCTGATACACAAAATAGGGAAATTCATATAAATGTTTTAGAACAAACAATTCTAGCATTTTTCAAAAGCTCAATTCTTTTGAATAATGAAAACTTCATTGGGAAAGTTCACACGAGAGTGTGCATGTTAACATGCCTTAATTTATCAAGTTAATTCTTTTTGAGATGCTTTTTACTTAAGAAAATGATAAGAACTTTTTACAGACTATCCAGATTTTCAATCATACTTGATCAGAATATACATTCCTGTAACACATTACTCCTTGGTATTGAAGGGTCTTAGATGTGAGATCAGGAATGCAAAATAAAAGAGCCCTCGAAGTTTCTACTAGCATGACTATTCATAATAGACTAAAACTGAAGAGTAATCAACAATTCATCAGTAGTACAATAAATAAATTGTGACACATTCACACCATGGAATATAAAAGCAACAGGAATGAACGTTCTACAACTACTCACAACAATGTGAATGATGACTACCAACATGATGAATGAAAAAACCCAATCACAGTAATTTATATAATGTACAAAAAAACCCAAAACTAATCTAATCTAAACTAATTTGGGGAGATCGTGACTGAAGGGGGCACTAGGGAGGCTTCTGAAGTGCTGGTAAATTCTGTTCTTCACCTGGGCGCCAGTTACATGGATGCGTTTAGTTTGTGAAAACGTCACTGAACTTGATTCCTGTAACCCGAAGTTGTTTAGACTTCAATAAAACATTTTCTTAAAGTTCTTTAAAGTATGCAATTCTATGTATGATCTTGGCTTTCAGTATATCCCTGAAATGTTAAATGGACTTAAAAGCATACCTACCTTTGGAAAATTTGTCTTTTAGATAAGAGATTATCTATGAAAGATAATCCCCAATTTTATGAACATGAAATTCTAAAGTTTAGCTTTATAATGTATGAATTACACAATATGAAACTACAGAAGGCTACCTTAAAGACTTAGATAACTTCAGCAAGATGGTTGTCAAAAAATGGAATAAATATGAACTAAGTTAACTTAAAATTTTCTGAAAGTCAAGTTAAAAATAAGCATTAACAGATCTCTAATCAAACGTTAACATTATCTGTTCATTATATATTTGTAAATTGATTAAATATTACAAATCATCTTAGCAGTGCAGATGGAAAGAAACTCAACCACATCATTCATATTTTATAGTATTAATCTGAAAACAGTCTGTTTAAATGGGCCTAAATTACCTTCACTATTTTATATTTGAAAAAACTGAGGCCAAGAAAAGTTAATCATTTTATTAATATAATTATCAATCGAATTATCATTAAGATCATTAAAATGTTGACTTGTAAATACAAAAAGATCATGAAATAAAAATTAGCAATGGTTTTACCTCTGAATTACACCTCCTGTCTTAAAAGAGTAGTTCTATAGCATAAACACATTTAAGAAAAATTTGGCAACTATCTGGCAATTCAATGAACACACTGAGATTTATCTTCTAAGTATAGATAGTAGTACCAATAGCATAATTTATCATCACAAAATAAGAGAGACAATTTAGCATAATATATATATAATAGAATAAGTGGGCAATTCCTGATTCTATGACACATCATGTGTATGATGAAAACCATAAAAATATGTAAATTAAAAAAATGAAAGGTACTGATTGCCTTCTCCATTTTAGAAAGAGCATCCGTATTTTTATTCCAAGACAAAACCAGATTAAATAAATTAGAATTACCTTGACAGCCACTCCTTTCCCTTCAGGAAATTCTAGAAGATGAAAAGTCAGTTCCTCAACCCTGTTGATGCAGAGCTTTGGGTCAGTTGTTCTTCTCAATGCTTGAACTAACGCCCGGGTTCTGTTATCAATGCTCACTCTCGCAATAATCTACAAAGACATATTAAAATATATATGATTAGAATGTGAAACTGCTCTAGTAATACCAACACGTGATTAAAGTTTCTTAGGTCCCATAGGGAAATGTAATTTATGCATTTGCCAAAAATTAAAACGTCCAGCGACACTGGTAAGGACTTGCCTTTTCTCGCTGAAGAGATAACCGCTTTTTCTCCTCTGCGTTTTTGTCTTTGCTGACAGGCTGCTCAGCTTTAACAGCCTCTTCCTGTTCTTCGGGCTGGCTCTTGGAGTCATACTTTAATTTGGGGACAAGTCCACCAATATAACCACCTACTAAAGCTTGGACACCTTCGGTGGGGCGAGAAAGAAAGTTAGCAATAGTCTGTTTAGTAGAAACTGGAAGAGCCTCAGGTGTCCCGCCTGCACTTGCAGGCTTGTCCACAGAATACGAAGAAGATTCTGAATCTAGCTTGTCGGTCAGGACGCCAGGATCTGGAGAGCTCGATTTCTCTTCTTCAACCTTTTTATCTTCAAGTTTGTCCAGGAAATGTTTACTTTCCTTTTTTTGAGACATTCTTTCCTCACGTTTGAAGTATGAATTAATATGATTTGATAAAAAGTAGAATGACTCTCCAAACTTTGTGGTTATACTACTTGTGTAACGAAAAAGGCTTTGTTTACCTACATCTTCATCTTTATCTAGAATATGACTTTCTGAGAAAGAACTCTTTTCTACTGATTTGTCGCTGTATTTTTTCAGAGATTTGATGGCTTGTTTAATGCTTGTCTGTTTTAACCAGCCACTATCTGATACTTTTCTTAATATTCGAGAACTTGACTTAAATTGAGCTAAGCGTGAGATCATTTCATTTTGAGTGCCAAAAATAGCCTTTGAAACAGAGTTCAAAGTACTTTTAATACGGGACATACGAATGCTCACTTTTGTAAGTCCCTTGGGAGTAGAAGTGCTAAGTTTCAAAATTCCAATATGTAAACCATGGTTATTTGGAGAGTAACAGTGCTTGCTGCAAGAATGGGCTTCACTTTTGGTCAATTTACATCTTATTTTGCTTGTATGAAAACCTCTTTGTAGACTGACGTGGCTTATCCTCCAGTAATGTTTAGGTGAGCATAAGAAATGCAGTTGCTTGCTTCTCTGCTTCCCACAAAGACTTCTTGCATTACTAAGGAGGTAAATATAATATATATCTATAGTCAAATTAATAGACATAACTTAAAATTATCATTTATTCTCTATATGTTATGATTTTCACTTCATTCCTGAATGCTTCATTTAAGAAATGCCATAATTCATGGTCTTACCTGAAATAGCAAGAAAAAAAAATTAGGATTCAAGGTAAAATTGAAAATGGGTATAAGATAAAATACATTTTTACTTGAACTAAACTCAGCAGCTTGTCTCAAACAAAGATAGAATAATATATTTCCATTAGGGATAATGCAGATTTGACTTTTAAGCTCACAGAAGACAATCCATTTTTCAGTACAGAATTCAGTGAAAAAAGAAAGTGAGTAGTAGGATGTTTCGTGAGAACTAATTTAGGAAAACTACCAAATACCTAAGTTTTCCTACAACACATAACTAAATATGCAATTTACATACTATGCTGTTTTTCTTCCTTGTCAAAGTCTGGACTAGTTTAGGTGACTAAACTAGACTCTGAGTTCTTCAAAAGCATCAAGTCTTATACTACCTCGTTCATTGCAAACCATTTATAGAATATTTAATTTACACAGACATGGTGCTAGATGCTGAGACCACAATGACAAACAGGAGAGGAAGGAACTTTCAGTCTAGAGCTACAGATAGCCATGCAAAAATCACTTCACTATCTAGGTTGTATTTGTTAAATCAAAGAAGTCTGACTAGAAGCTATGTGCCACATCTAACAGACTAAGGGTTCATAACCACAATATAAGAAGAATGCAAACAAATAAAAAAAGAAAGATTAATCTAATAGAAAAATAGGCAAAGGACATTAACAGGCCAGTTTATGTAGAATAAGAAGAAGAAATACAAACAGTAAAATTATGAAAACATCCTTTACCACATCAAAGAAAAATACCAATTAAAACATAGTTTGTTCTTTCAATAAGTAAAAATGTAAATGGATGCTAATATCCAGTATTAATAATGGGCTGGAGAAATGGGACACAAAGGGCTATTTGACAGTATCTAATGAAATCTTAAATACTATCTATCACAATTTTAAAGACACATATTTTTTGATCAGCAATTTCACTATTAAAACTCTATTAAGAATCCTACAAAAAGGGCGCCTGGGTGGCACAGCGGTTAAGCGTCTGCCTTCGGCTCAGGGCGTGATCCCGGCGTTCTGGGATCGAGCCCCACATCAGGCTCCTCCTCTATGAGCCTGCTTCTTCCTCTCCCACTCCCCCTGCTTGTGTTCCCTCTCTCGCTGGCTGTCTCTATCTCTGTCGAATAAATAAATAAAATCTTAAAAAAAAAAAAAGAATCCTACAAAAATACTTGTATAAGAGTGCAAAAGTAGATATATACACATGCCCTAATACATTGCTTGAGATAACAGAACAATGAAAAACAACTCTAAAGGTCTTCTAGCAAGGGATGGCTCAATAAATTATGGCATGGATATACAGCAGAATGTGTTACCATATCATATTCTGTAGCAATTAAAGGAAACTAGATGATCTGCATACCCTTCATATACACTACGGTGAAAAAGGCCAGCTGCAATACTACATGCACCAAACACACGTGGAGATATGAAGAGGTAAACAGGTAGCTGTTAGGCAATGAAAGACAGCAAACCTATGCATGCAGTTTAAATGTGTGGCTGTCCGCACACGCACGCACACACACACACACACAGATTCTGAAAGGATAAGCACCAATTTGTTTATTCTTATGAACCAAGGCGTGGGATCAAAAGACAATAAGGAGGGGGGCTTTTTCTTTTCCCTTTTGTATTGTCTGTATTTTTTACAATGAGCAGGTATTCCTTTTGTAATTAGAAAAAGCAAACAGAAAAGAAGAAAAGAAAAAGCTAATGGTTTAGAACACTTTTAACAGAAGGTGCCATGTGAATGGTGACAGTGGATATCCAGGTACGTCCAAAAAACAAAAATAAAAAGACACTAAAAACTGGACAAAGTTAAAAAGGAATTCATCAAGTGGAAAGTTGAGAAAAGGAGAGAATTTTAGATAATGGTAAAAAAATAAACACAAAGACAAAAAGCATTTAAGAAAGCACACACAGTATGGGCAAAAATTGCAAGCAGTCTAGTTTTACCCCAGGACCTAGAGAGAGTAAGTGAGAATAATGAGGGAGAGGTAGAAGATGATATTGCAAAGATAGTTTGGGGCCAGATTAGGAAGGCTCTTACAAATCTTGCCAAGGAGATTAAAGATCAGACTGTCAATGAAGTATTTTAAGCAAAGGAATGACACTAGAAAGAGGATTCCAGCAGCATTCTGACAGAATGGAACAGACAGGACTGAGAAAGAGAGAAACCCAGAACCTACTGTGGCTGTTCAGATTACAGTCTAAACTAAAGTCTTTCTAAATCCCATGTGAACATATGATTTTAAAATACCCAATTTTACAGAGAGGCAGAGAGAAAAGAAACCAACCTATCTGCCTTTCCGGCTTTTCTGAATTCCTCAGGACTTAGAGTCAATGAATAAGCTGAATTAACATGTAGGCCCCACAATCCCCAACCCAGAAATACTTGATAAAATATATTAAAGTACTTGTGAATAAAAAGCCATGCTCAAAACCAATAAAGGACTCCTACAACTCAACAACAACAAAATCAAATAACCCAATTAAAAAAACGGGCAAAGAACCTGAATAGACATTTCTCCAAAGAGGACATACAAATGGCCAACAAGCATACGAAAAGATGCTCAACATCACTGATCGTCAGAGAAATGCAAACCAAAACCAAATGAGATAGCACTTCAAACGCATAAGGATGGCTATGATTAAAAACAAACAGAAAATAACGCGTTGGCAGAGACGTGGAGAAGTTGGAAGCCTTGTGCACTGTTAGTGGGACTGTAAAATGGAGCAGCTGCTATGGAAAATACTATTGTGGTTCCTCAAAATAGTAAAAATAGAAATACCATATATCTAGCAACTCAACTTGTGGATACATATCCAAAGGAATTGAAAGAGGTGTTTGCACACCTGTGTTCATAGCAGCACACAACAGCAGAGGTGGAAACAACTCAAATGTCCATGGACAGAAAAACAAAATGTGGTATTTACCTATAATAGAATATTATTCAGCCTTTAAAAGGATGGAAATCCTGTCACATGTTTCAACAGGGATGAAATCTGAGAACATTATTTAAAGTAAAACATGCTTGTCACAAAAGGACAAATACTGTATGATTTCACTTACGTAAAGTATCTAGAGTATTCAAAGTCATAGCTATAGAAAGCAGAATGGTGGTTTCTAGGGGCTGGGGGAATGGGGCAAAAGGGGTTGTTTAATGGGCACAGAGTTTGAGTTCCACAAGATGAAAAAGTACTGGAGAGCTATTTTACAACAATGTGAATGTGCTTAATGCCACTGAACCACATACTTAAACACGGTTAAGATGGTAAATCTTATAATACTTACTTTTATTACAAAAAAAAAACCCAAACAAAAACCCAACAGTGGTAAATCTATAGTGGAGAAATCACAAGCCTGGATCTTCTTCAGTCACATTGCCTTGAATGGTACACAGATCCTAAGCAAATGAAAACTAGTCAGAGCTGGTGAACCCCAAGGGGGTTCAGTAGAATCAACCAAAAGTACCATGAAAGGGGGCACCTGGGTGGCTCAGTCCATTGAGCTTCTGACTCTTGGTTTCAGTTCATGACTTGATCTCAGGGTGTGAGATTGAACCCCGCCTCCCGCACCGCACTGGCTGGGAGTCTGCTTCAGATTCTTTCTCCCTCTTCTCCCCACTCTCACACATGTGTGCTCTCTCTCTCTCTCACAAATAAATCTTTAAACAACAACAACAACAACAACAACAGAAAACTACCATGAAAGGTAGTTCCAAAACTCACGGCAAATGGGCTATTTTACTTGACATGACCAAGAGAAGAACTGAGTTGACATTTTACTGGAGACCTGAATTAAGTAAGAAAGCAAACTATTAAAATCTGGGGAAAAAAGCATTCAAGGCAAAGGAAAAAGCAAACAAGGCTTTGGAGACAGTAATGAGCTCTGTCTACTCAAGACTAGAAGAACAACCAGGAAGTTGAAAGTAAGTAAAAAACAGGGAAAATTGTGGAAAAATGGGCCCAACAATCAAGCAGAAGACAGACCTATACAAGCTGAAACTACAGTAATGGGTCTGAATTGTTTCTTTCCAATGACATAACTCTCATGACCAATTATGAATACACCTAACAACAAGGCACTGAAATACAGTATATAAAGCAAAAAAAAAAGAAGAAGAAGAAGAAGGAACAATTACAGAAAGACCAGACAATTTCATGATCACAATATTTAATACACCTCTTAGAAGCTACAATTATCAAGCAAAAATTAATAAACAAAGAGACCTGTCAACAAAATCAACAAGCTTAATTTAACTGCTCCCAAATCACAACACTAGTAAATGCAGATAAAAGTTTTGAGAGTAATTCTGCTGGAACAAAAGTTAGACTGCAAAAAGATAAAGAGAAGAGTGTCAAGTGGCAGGTGCCATCACCTACTGAGAAAAAAGCAAGGGAGAGTAGGGTACCTATTAATAGGGTAGTATAAAAACAGTGGAGGAATAAATACAATAGGGAGGTTTAGACCAACCTCTAGGGAATGCAATTGCGTTTTAACTGAAGGAAATAAGGGAATTCCTAGCTGCAGGCGCAGCTGAGGATGGAAAGAATGAATCTACACAGGACTTCCCTTGGTTATTGCAAGAATGCAGGCATAAAGTGACACGGGTCTGAATTAAGGTAATGATACTGTCCTGGAGGAAGGGTTACTCTGAGCCACACTTCGAAAGTGGGGAAACAGCAAAACACAGGACTTGATAACAAGGAAGAAATTGGGGTAAGGAGAAGATGTCAAAACAACTCAAGTGTTTTTATTCAGACACACAGGGAGAATACCATTTGTGAATATGAGATGACTGGGAACAGGACCAATTTAATATGAAAGAAAAATCGCTTGGATGAAGTAACATGGGACATTCAAATGGAGACGTACTATAGGAACACAGGCTGTGGTTTATGTCTGGAGTTACCAGGACTACGACAACTAAAAACCTAAGACTGAATTTACCCGCCCCCCCCAAAAAAAGATTTATAAAAATAATTCCTGGGAATTCGGGATCACAGCTTCTCTTCCTTGAAAAATGGTTACACAAACACACACACAATATATATATATATTTTTTTTTTCCATAACATTTCAGGACTCATGGACCTATTAAAGTATTCCTTAGATTTGAAAATTAAAAACTCTGGTTTCTTTAGAAAGAAGAACAAGGGTAGAGCCTTGACTGACATCCAGAGTTAGGAAGAAGCAGTCTTCCCAGAAAACAAAAAGCACAGGTAAAAAAGATCTCCTGAAAAGATCAGGGTCATGGAAACCAATACAACAGCAAGTTCTAAAAGGAACTGGATAATGAACAAAGTAAAATATATAACACGACAGAGAAAGATTATAACTAAGACATGACATGACAGAAAGGTGTCCAAGGCTGAGTTCTAACTCTGACCTTTTCGCAAATATGTGTCCCACTAGTGAGGCAGTATGTACCCTTCAGCACAATTCCTTTGTCATTCCTGAGCAAAAGAACAACTCAGTACAAGCTGTACTTTTATCAACTTTGCAAGTGATGCAAATAAATACATCAGCTAGTCAACTGATGTTTTCTCTCAACTTCACTATAAAGACATTCTCTCAAGATTTTAATGTAGATAAGACAGAAATAGAAAAGCAAGATCAACATTGAGAAAAAGTTTGATAACAGAAATTATGAAATAAGAACATGTTCTTACAATGAAAGTACAAGTAAATCGCGCAATTTAACAAAATAATTACAATGGACTTGAAACAACTAGAGGCATCAATTCCCGGCTCACAGTTTAATACACTTTTTTTTAAAACTCTCGGATTTAAAAATTCTTACTATTTCACTGTTTTAACAGCATTTCCTCAACACAGTGAAGCATACTTTTGTCAGTTTGAAATCTCAGCAATAAGGACTATAACCAAGAACCAGATACAACTGTTACTGGAAGTAAAAACACCATTTTAAAGAAGACAGTCCCTTATGAACACCACTTCTACGTTCCCCCTAGAAGTCACCACTTTTCTTTAAAGTTATCATTGTATTAGGCGTAGAAACCAGGTTCCTCCCAGCATGACGACAGAAATGGCAAGGACGGGGAGCACTGCAACACAGTGATTCACACAGCTTCATCACCGAAAAAGCACACACCTGAACCTGCTGTGCGACAGCAGTGGAGGTCGGGAATTAAACGCGGGTAGAGTTAAAAAGAAGCCGCTGGTCTAAACATCGCTCAGCAGAATGACCCGGCGCACTGAGTGTGGAGGGCGACGTAGAATAGGGAAACCGTTTTGACAGTCACCAGGGAACTGCTGGAGAACCCTACAGTCCAGGGGCAGCCAAACACACTCGGGGTAACCAGGCTGGGAGTAGTGGGGGTGGGACAGAAAGCGCGGGGCGGGACCAGGGAAACCAAAACAGTTTGCGGGACCAGGGCAGCAAAACCCGCGGGG
>NW_024425563.1:88183493-88184998 GCF_017311325.1 Ursus maritimus
TTGGAACCTTGGTCCCGGGACCTCCTCGAAGCCCGGCGTCTCCCCGCCCTCTTACTCTGCAAGCGCCCTCCAAGGACAGGTAAGAAGGGCCAGACAAGTGCCCGGGGAGACCAGGCTGCCCTCTTCCCTAACCTCTCGTGCCGCCTCTGTCCCCCCGCCGCCACTCACCGGGATGCAGGCCGCAACTACTTGGGCGGCAGCGGCGACGCGCCTCTGCCCGGGACCGACGTCCACTTTGACCGGCCCGCATCAGCTGAGCTTCCAACACAAACAGAAGAGCAGCGGCCGGGGCGCCACCCCCACACCTCCGTCCCGCCCCAGCGGAAGTGACGCACGCGCGGGTCGCGTCTACCGGCCGGGCCGGGAGGAACCCCTTTGCTCGGCTCCGGCCTGGGCCTCCCTGTCAATCGCCGCTCCCTCTCCTAGGCATGCGCAATAGAGCCTGAGTGAGCGAGGGGCGGGAAGCGTGCGTGCGTGCGTGCGTGCACGCGCCGGCTTGCGCCGGGGCAGGCGGGGCTGGGTGGTCGGCTTGGGGGCGTTGCTTTGCTCTGTGTGCTTGTCTTCGGCCCTCCATCTCTGCGGCCTTCCATCTCCACGTACCTGGGGGCCCCGTGGGCGCGCTGTCCAATCCGCGGAGCTGGGGGCTGCGTTATCAGCGGCCGAGAGGGTAGTGAGTGGCGTGGGCCGGGGTGGCCCTTTGCAGTCGCCATTCTTGGGCATGGCCACCGCGGCTAAATATCTTTGGAAAGCGCGTTCACATGTATTATCGAATTGGAAGTTAGCCTGTGACATTACCGTATACGTCCCACAGAAGGTCCCACACTCACATTTTTCGAGTTCTGACATTGTATGCATAACAGATGTGCAATCTACAGCCTTAAGACAAATACGGCCCATCGGCTGTTCTTGTACATCTGTGAGCTAAGAATGCCTTTTACATTTTCAGTGGTTAAAAAAATAGAGTATGCTTTGGAACACATGCAGTAACATGAAATTCAAATTTCAATGTCCATAAAGTTTTTTTTATTAGAACAGAACCATGCCCATTCTTCTATGTCAAGCAACTTTCATGCTGCAGCAGTGAATGTGAGTAGTTACAACAGTTTGTTCTCTTGAACTGACCTTGCCATTAAATCGAGGATAGGAAACATAGAAAAGTGGCCTGTACTAGACTACAATCTCAAAATGATACGAAGACTTAGACTCTTTTCCCTTAAGGCTCACCAGGCTTTAGCACCCTGTAAGGTTATTGTAAAATCTTTAAGGAAGGAATTGCATGAGCTGTCAAACATAGTGGATATTAAACTGAAACTGATTACTCTCCCTCTCTCTCTATATATATATGTATATATATGGAAATATATATAAATGTAAACATGCGTCTCTCTTTATGTATGCAAATATGTATATGTATGTAAATATGTGTATATATGTAAATTTTTAAATTATGGCAAGGAAGCCATCTTGTTATCTTGTTAGGCTCTTGGTGCACAGATGGCTGGATA
>NW_024425563.1:88185008-88289932 GCF_017311325.1 Ursus maritimus
ACAGTTTAATACACTTTTTTTTAAAACTCTCGGATTTAAAAATTCTTACTATTTCACTGTTTTAACAGCATTTCCTCAACACAGTGAAGCATACTTTTGTCAGTTTGAAATCTCAGCAATAAGGACTATAACCAAGAACCAGATACAACTGTTACTGGAAGTAAAAACACCATTTTAAAGAAGACAGTCCCTTATGAACACCACTTCTACGTTCCCCCTAGAAGTCACCACTTTTCTTTAAAGTTATCATTGTATTAGGCGTAGAAACCAGGTTCCTCCCAGCATGACGACAGAAATGGCAAGGACGGGGAGCACTGCAACACAGTGATTCACACAGCTTCATCACCGAAAAAGCACACACCTGAACCTGCTGTGCGACAGCAGTGGAGGTCGGGAATTAAACGCGGGTAGAGTTAAAAAGAAGCCGCTGGTCTAAACATCGCTCAGCAGAATGACCCGGCGCACTGAGTGTGGAGGGCGACGTAGAATAGGGAAACCGTTTTGACAGTCACCAGGGAACTGCTGGAGAACCCTACAGTCCAGGGGCAGCCAAACACACTCGGGGTAACCAGGCTGGGAGTAGTGGGGGTGGGACAGAAAGCGCGGGGCGGGACCAGGGAAACCAAAACAGTTTGCGGGACCAGGGCAGCAAAACCCGCGGGGGCGGGCGGCGGGGACGGGCACCGCGCACCAATCAGCCCCAGGTCCGCGGCTCCTTCCGGTGCCCGGCTGCCTCTTGGAACCTTGGTCCCGGGACCTCCTCGAAGCCCGGCGTCTCCCCGCCCTCTTACTCTGCAAGCGCCCTCCAAGGACAGGTAAGAAGGGCCAGACAAGTGCCCGGGGAGACCAGGCTGCCCTCTTCCCTAACCTCTCGTGCCGCCTCTGTCCCCCCGCCGCCACTCACCGGGATGCAGGCCGCAACTACTTGGGCGGCAGCGGCGACGCGCCTCTGCCCGGGACCGACGTCCACTTTGACCGGCCCGCATCAGCTGAGCTTCCAACACAAACAGAAGAGCAGCGGCCGGGGCGCCACCCCCACACCTCCGTCCCGCCCCAGCGGAAGTGACGCACGCGCGGGTCGCGTCTACCGGCCGGGCCGGGAGGAACCCCTTTGCTCGGCTCCGGCCTGGGCCTCCCTGTCAATCGCCGCTCCCTCTCCTAGGCATGCGCAATAGAGCCTGAGTGAGCGAGGGGCGGGAAGCGTGCGTGCGTGCGTGCGTGCACGCGCCGGCTTGCGCCGGGGCAGGCGGGGCTGGGTGGTCGGCTTGGGGGCGTTGCTTTGCTCTGTGTGCTTGTCTTCGGCCCTCCATCTCTGCGGCCTTCCATCTCCACGTACCTGGGGGCCCCGTGGGCGCGCTGTCCAATCCGCGGAGCTGGGGGCTGCGTTATCAGCGGCCGAGAGGGTAGTGAGTGGCGTGGGCCGGGGTGGCCCTTTGCAGTCGCCATTCTTGGGCATGGCCACCGCGGCTAAATATCTTTGGAAAGCGCGTTCACATGTATTATCGAATTGGAAGTTAGCCTGTGACATTACCGTATACGTCCCACAGAAGGTCCCACACTCACATTTTTCGAGTTCTGACATTGTATGCATAACAGATGTGCAATCTACAGCCTTAAGACAAATACGGCCCATCGGCTGTTCTTGTACATCTGTGAGCTAAGAATGCCTTTTACATTTTCAGTGGTTAAAAAAATAGAGTATGCTTTGGAACACATGCAGTAACATGAAATTCAAATTTCAATGTCCATAAAGTTTTTTTTATTAGAACAGAACCATGCCCATTCTTCTATGTCAAGCAACTTTCATGCTGCAGCAGTGAATGTGAGTAGTTACAACAGTTTGTTCTCTTGAACTGACCTTGCCATTAAATCGAGGATAGGAAACATAGAAAAGTGGCCTGTACTAGACTACAATCTCAAAATGATACGAAGACTTAGACTCTTTTCCCTTAAGGCTCACCAGGCTTTAGCACCCTGTAAGGTTATTGTAAAATCTTTAAGGAAGGAATTGCATGAGCTGTCAAACATAGTGGATATTAAACTGAAACTGATTACTCTCCCTCTCTCTCTATATATATATGTATATATATGGAAATATATATAAATGTAAACATGCGTCTCTCTTTATGTATGCAAATATGTATATGTATGTAAATATGTGTATATATGTAAATTTTTAAATTATGGCAAGGAAGCCATCTTGTTATCTTGTTAGGCTCTTGGTGCACAGATGGCTGGATAGTGTACATCACAATGCCTAAAGCACATAATTCAGACATGTTATTTATTTATACAATAGTGAAAAGATGTACACAGCAAATTAAACTTTAGAGGTGTTTGGAAGTAACTTCAGTTCTGGAATGATGCTTCTCCCCTTTGTTAGAAAAATTATTCTTACACTTGTTAAAACTATAAGGAAGACCTTATTGAAGGCTATTGCTGTAGGTGTCAAGACGATTGCGGTAGGGGAGAGAGATGGGGCTCAACTATGAATACAACAAAGACAGCTGGAGATGACAGCCGATGAGCAGAGTGAGAAGGGGTCAGTGGATAGAAAATTACTAAAGGGGACATCAAGGGTGGGAGTGATTCTTGCTAAACTGATTTCACAGGATTCTTGCTGAGGACAGGCCAGTGAGGTCATATATCAAAGGTGAGGGATGAGGAATTTGATCAGATAGAAAGGGTGGGAGATTCTCTCCAAACTGGCTTAGCAGGATTCTTGCTAAAACTGGACTTGGCAGGCCAAAGACAGGGCCCAGGCAGGAAGCCTACGTGAGAGGAGGACTCACATATGCCTCAAGTTTGGTCAAACAGAAAGTCTTTGTCACCATCTATTCTCTCCTTGTTTTCCTTTATTCCTTAATTTAGTCAGGCTTCATCAAATATCTAGATTTTCCTCCCATGTCAGAAATTTTCAAATAATTCCCCAGTCCTCCTTCTCCTTCTTTGCCCATCCCTTCCCTCCCTGTCTACCCCTGTACCTTTAACAGTCATAAAGTCTGATGATTGCTACTGCCACATCTCCCTCACCTTTCCACCGCTCTGCATTGTCATTTCCACTGCATTAATTTAGGCTTTCATCCTTGAGACACAATCTTATCCAAACTGGTTTCCCAGGCTATACCTGACCTCCAACCCAGAGCCATTCTCTTCTGTGCAGCCAAAGTAATCTTTCTAAAGTATAAATCCAATCATGTGTTTTCCCTGATTAAAACATTTTTGCTGTCCCTTCATCTCCATAGAATAAAATGCATAGCATGGTTGGCTCTGACCCTGCCAACCTTCCAGCCTTAACTTCACCATAGGCCCCTTGCTCTTTACCCTTTTTTCTATTAACTAGTAAGGTCTGGCTCATAATACCTGTTCAAAGAATGTCTAGTCCCTTTATTGTTCAAACAAAACTTAATGCTGTAGCCAAAATAAATTTAGACATATTGCTGGGAGGTATTTCTCCAAATCACCTCAGTGAGGGACATGCCAGGAAATAATTCGAGAAGAATCGTTACTGTGGTAGGCAGAATAATGGCCTCTTTAAAAATGCTCGTGCCCTTCAACCTGTGAATATATAATGTTCCCCAAACATAATATAGTTCTCCAAATACCTTGTGCCTTTTTGTACTTCAGTGCCTTTGTTTATGCCTCCTTCAAACCCAGAAAAGCCTACAAAACCTAAACATACTATTACCATACAATCCAGCAATCCCATTCCTTGGTATTTATCCAAAGGAGTTAAAAACTTATGTCCACACAAAAACCCACACATAGAGGTTTATAGCAGTTTTATCTATTATCGTCAAAACTTAGAAACATCCAAGATGTCCTTCAGTAGTTGAATGAACAAACAACTGTGATACATCCAAGCAATGGAATATTGGTCAGTGATAAAAAGAAGTGAGCCTCAAGCCATGGAAAGATGTGGAGGAAGCTTAAATGCTTATTACTAACTGAAAGAAGCCAACCTGAAAAGGCTACCTACTGTATGATGCCAACCATGTGACATTCTGGAAGAGGCAAAACTATGGAGGCAATAAAAAGACCAGTGGTTGCTAAGGGTTAGGACTGGGGAGAAAGGGGGATGAATAGACAGAGCCCAGAGGATTTTTAGAGCAGTGAACATACTCTATATGATACTATGATGGTGACTACATGTTATTAAAACACGTAGAATGTACACCAACAGGGAACCCTAAACTATGGGCTCGGGGTTATTACAATGCGTCGATGTAGATTCATTGATTGTAACAAAGGTACCAGTCTGGCGATGTTGATCATGGGAAAGGCCATGCATATATAGGGGCAGAAGGTCTATGAGAAATCTCTGTATCCTCCTGTCAATTTTTCTGTGAACCTAAAACTTCTCTAAAAAAATTAAGTCTTTAAAAATTTAAAAAGAAAAACCAGAAAAGGCTTATCTTACTACTTCAAAGAGTAAATCATTCTTTCCATTTGTCCTTGCTTCTCCTAGTGCCCTGGCTGCACAGTAATTAATTCATTGTAATTCATTCATTTATATGCCTATGAGTTTCCTGTAGGCAGGAAGTATAACAAACATATTTATATTTGTATCCTCTGGATCTAGCATAGATCCCTAGCAAATAGTAGACCCTCTAAAATTCTGTATTATTGAATTGATTTTTAATTTTATTCAGATTACTAGTTAATAAATTTTAAAAATTGGTGATTCTTTTGATGTTGGAAAAAGTTTTAAGAGAAAAGAGAATTTCAATTACTTTCTAAAAAATTTTTATTTAAAATTTTTATTTGAATTTCAATTACTTTCAAACAAAATAAATCCAGTAAGGTACAAAATAGGAAATTATCTTATGTTTTGAATAGGAGACTAATAATATTTAATAGTCTTCAGGAAAACGTCATACTTGGAATAACTCGAAATACAGTAATTGTTCAACCCCGTTTTCTTTCGCTGCTAGATAAAATAGACACGCATATTGCTCTTGTGTCCTTGACTGCCTGTTTTCATTCCATTTACAAGATTTACTGAGTGCCTATCTTAGACCTTTCCCTTTTGTAAATCCATAGTCAACCCTTTTTTTCTACTAACTAGTATGGTCAGGTTCATAATACCTGTTCAAAGAACGTCTAGTCTCTTTATTGTTCAAACAAAACTTAATGCTGTAGCCAAAATAAATTTAGACATATTGCTATGAGGTATTTCTCCAAATCACCTCAGTGAGGGATATGCCTGGAAATAATTCTAGAAGAGTAGTTACTGTGGTAGGCAGAGTAATGGCCTCTTAAAAATGCTCATGCCTCTCAGCCTGTGAGTATATTATGTTACATGGCAAAAGGGACTTTGAGGAGGTAGTCAGGATACAGATCTTAAGGGAAGAAAATCATCCGGGATTGTCCATCTAATCACATGTTCCCCTGAAAGTGGAGAACTTTCTCAGGTTGGAAGCAGTAGAGATTTGGCAGAAGAAAAGTTGGAGAGATGCGTGGGTGGCAGGAGTGGCAGGAAGAAGTGGGGACAATTTGACAAGGAATACAGATGGCCTTAAGGAGCTAAGAGATGTTCTTGGCTGTAGCCAACGAGGAAACAGGGACCGCAAGGAACTGAATTATGCCAAAAGCTAAATTACCTTTTATTTAAAAAAAAAAAAAGGATTTTATTTATTTGTTTGAGAGAGAGAGGTAGCAAGAGCGAGGGGAGGATCAGAGGGGGAGGGAGAAGGATAAGCAGACTCCCCGCTGAGCGCAGAGCCCCCTGGGGGTGATCCTAGGACCCCAAGACCATGACCCGAGGTGAAGTCAAGAGTCGGACCCTTAATCGCTCAGTCCACTGAACCAACCAGGCACCCCATAAAAGCTAAATTACCTTTAAAAGCATGCTGTCCCCGAGAGCCAAAAGATACAAGTTGACATCCTGGTTTTTACCATATGAGACCTGGAGCAGAGGTAACAGGCAACCCTACCCGGACTTCTGACCTACAAATTGTGACATAATAAATTTGAATTGTTTTAAGTCACTAAATGTGTGGTATTTTGCTTCAGCAACAATAGGAAATTAATACAATTGCCTTTATATCATTTGAAGTCATCAAAGCAAGGACTTTATCTGTTTTGATCGCTAGCATCTAGGCCTGGCATTTAGTAGGTACTCAGTAATATTTGATGCGTGCAACTCGGATGAACTAGATTCATTGCTTCAGCAGTTATCTACTGTGTGTTTACTATGCCTGGCGCCAAGCTATTCGGTAAAAAATTGAAGAACCTTCACAGAACTTATGGAGTGAGTTTAGGTAATGATACCAGTAATGTGGAAAGAACTCTAATAGAGATATGCACCTGGTATTGTAAGAGCTTAGGGCAGGGAGACCCAGCCCAGCCTGTGGGGTTAGGAAAGGCTCACTTGGGAAGAGGACTTCTGAACTGAGTCTTAGAAGATGGAGTTGTTAGCAAGGCGGATGGTAGCAGTGGAGGTGGTAAAGGTGTGGAGACGAGGGAGAGAGTGTACAGAGAGAGCAGACATCGTGGTCAAAGGTGGTAAAATAACAATCAACTCGGTCATCGAGCGCTCACCCGGACTCATGAAAGGAATGGCCATATGTTCCCTGTTGCTGGTCCTGCAAATGGGATGTAAGCGTTTGGTGAGTGCTGAGACCGAGCTTGGCCTTGATCTTCTAGGTAATCAGAATCACTGTCAGATTTGAGGCAAAAGAGTAATATAGTCAAGTTTAAGTTTTAGATTCGTGTGTGTGTGTGTGTGTGTGTGTGTGTGTGTGTTTTGAGAGGGGGCCAGGAGGAGAGGGAGAGAGAGAGAATCTCGAACACACTCCTAGGCCCGGTCTCATGACCCTGAGATCACGACCCTGAGATCGTGACCTGAGCCAAAATCAAGTCGGATGTTCAACTGACTGAGCCCCCCAGGTGCCCCTGAGCCCCCCAGGTGCCCCTGGTCAAATTTAAGTTTTAGGTAGATTCCTTTTGGCATCATGAGAAGAAGGCAAGATGTGAAGAAGATGAGGAGCCCTGTTATGTTGTTTTCCTATTTAATAATCTATTAATAAAATCATCCTTTCTTCCCCCCTCCCTTCCCAAATTGCCTTAAAGAATTTGCTTATCTATATATTCAGTCCAGACCTCTTTATCAAACTTGAACCAGTATATCCAACCATCTACTGGGACATCCTCAGAGCAGCTAAAGGAGCTGTATAAGGTAATTTTCTGAGTGAAGAAAGAATAGTATTATTGAGAGATGAGTTGTATCACAGGTTTTAGCATGAGAGTGATAACACAAAATTAAAATCTTAAGGACACACATGATTATATATTTTAAAGATTTTATTTATTTATCTAACAGAGAGAGAGAGAGCACAAGCAGGGAGAGGGGCAGAGGGAGAGGGAGAAGCAGGCTTCCTGCTGAGCAGGGAGCCCAAGGCAGGGCTCCATCCAAGGACCCTGGGACCATGACCTGAGCCGAAGGCAGATGCTTAACCCACGGAGCCACCCAGGTGCCCCTATAATTACATTTTTTAAAAGATTTATTTACTTGTTTTAGAGAGAGAGAAAGAGAGCATGAGTGGCAGGGGCAGAGGGAAAGGGTGAGAGACTCTTAAGCAACTCCCCACTGACTGCAGAGCCCGACACGAGACTCAATCCGATGACTGTGAGATCCTGACCTGAGCTGAAATCATGAATTGGACATTTAATCAACTGAGTTACCCACACATCCCAATAATTATAATTTTTAACTTGCTTTTGAACATAAAATACATTTTACCTTTTACCTAATACTTTTGTAGATTATGCCTTGTCTTAATACTTACTTGTGGGATAGCGGGCTTTACTGCCAATGTTTTGTAGCCAAATATCAGTATTTGTGTAACTTCAGAGTTAATACAGGATTAGAGGGCTAGCCTCACCATTGAGTGGTTGTGAAACTTTGGGCGAATAACCCGTGCAAGCCTCCCTTTTCCCATCAGTAAAAGTTCTTGGAATCTCAGTTCAGTCACTTAAGGGCGTTATGATCTGTGGCCAGGGACTGAGGTGCTTTGAATGGACAGCGTGGTCAGGCTCCTGCAAACTCCTCGACAGTGTCCTAGGGTGTTGGACCTTTCAAGGCAAAAGCAGCTCCCACAGAACCACAGAATTTGTCTGGGAGAAAAGTTTTTCCCAGAAGCAGAGGAATGCAGGGAAGAAAAGCAAAAAGGCGGGGGCACACAGCAGGCACAGGGACACTGGTTGGAAGGATGAATGAGTCAGTCCCAGAAGCAAGAGAGCAAGTAGCTCTTTTCCTTCAATATTTTTTATAGTCTCTGAGAGTTTAGAGGTTGCTCGGGGACTAACACTGTCTGGCAAGTGCAGTGCTCGTGGCAAGCAAGGAGTCTGAAGTCAGGTAGCCTCAGCTCATTCCAGGGCTAGCTTTGCCACTTACTTGAACAAATTACCTAACTTTTTTGTTTTTAAGATTTATTTTTTTATTTTTGAGGCCGGGGTGGGAGGTGGGGAGGAGCAGAGGGAGAGAGTGGAGCCTGACGCGGGGCTCAATCCCAGAACCCCAAGATCAAGACCTGAGCTGAAACCAAGAGTTGGACACTCAACCAACTGAGCCACCCGGCCGTCCCAAATTACCCACCTTTAAGTCTCAGTTCTAAGTCTTGAGAAATACATTCTTCTGTTTACCAGGACCTTTTCAAGGGTGCATGAGTACAGTTTGAGATAGCATCTCAATTTTTAAAAGGCATCAATATGGACTTCAGAGATATATAAACCAGAGTTATTATTTTGTATCTTGTGACCTCTTTATTTTATTTTTTTTTAAAGATTTTATTTATTTATTTGACAGAGAGCATAAGCGGGGGGGGGGGGGAGACAAGCAGACTCCCCACTGAGTATGGAGCCAGAAGCAGGGCTCAATCCCAGGACCCTGAGATCATGACCTGAGCTGAACTCCAATGCTTAACCAACTGAGCCACCCAGGCACCCCTCTCATGATCTCTTTAAATCTTACTTTTCTCGTCCAAAAAAAAGTGGATGCAATAGTACTGATCTTATAGGGTTTTACAGAGACATAAATGACACAATACATGTGAAATGCCTAGTATTTAAAAAAATATTTATTGTATGCTTTTTATGACCTGATCATTGTGATAGTTTTGAATATACATTGGTCAGTAAAAGAGATGTGGTTCCAGCCCTTGTGAAATGAGCAATTCAGCAGTATGCACATGAAGAATATACTCAGTGAATTTTGTTAATATTATTAGCATATTAATGCCAAATTAATAGGGCTGAAAAGAAGTACATAGAGTCCTAGAGATATTATCTGAAGTAAGAGGCTGCCAGAACCATTGTAGTAGAATGTCTAATTCCATTCAGTAAAAATGACATTTATGAGGGGTGCATGGATGGCTCAGTGGGTTAAGCATCCAACTCTTGATTTCAGCTCCGGTCACAATCTCAGGGTTGTGAGATCGAGCCCTGCCTTGGGTTCTGCACTGAGATGCTCTCTTTCCCTCTTCCTCTGCCCCTCCTCCTCCATTTGCACACGCCCTCTCTCTCTCTCTCTCTTTCTCAAAAAAAATTTTCTTAAATGACATTTATGGGGATACTTGGTGGCTCAGTCAGTTAAGTGTCTGCCTTCGGCTCAGATCATGATCCCGGGGTCCGGGAATCAAGTCCTGCAAGGTGTTCTCAGCTTGAACAGTTTGAGAAGAAGAGGAAAAGACCAGTCTAAAAGAAATGGGAAATGAGTTCTCTCGAGGAACATTAGCTAATGCTTACCCATGTGAGTCACGGACTTCAGAGTGGGTGAAGCAAGCTCGTATGCAAATTGAAATAGTCAGAAACTGTGGTGCATCTTCCCAATCCCTACAGATCGGGAAGTGAAACAATTCAAGGGAATCACAATGCGTGAGTCAAGAGAGCATCTTTCTTCAGCAAGGAAGCCCAAATGCAAAAGTTTCCTTATTTTTTTCAGCCAGGAACTTGGCAGCATGGGAGAAGCAGGTGCCTCGCTAGCTAATATGCCAACCACCATAATTCAAATTAATGATTTTAAGTTAAGTTTTTTAAAGATTTTATTTATTTATTTGTCAGAGAGAGAGAGAGCTAGAGCACGAGCATGAGTGCGAGGGGGGCCGGGGGCCGGGGCGGGGGGGGGGGCAGAGAGAGAAGCAGCTCTCAGCTGAGCAAAGAGCCGATGTGGAACTTGATCCCGGGACCCTGGGATCATGACCTGAGCCAAAGGCAGATGCTTAACCCATTGAGCCACCCAGGTGTCCCTGATTTTAAGTGAATTAAACTGTATGAAAAAAATTCCTAAGCTGAAGTAAAATGGTCCCCAAAATGTGAAGTGGAATATGGAAAGAGACGGGGTGGCGGGCGGGCATGTTACCCCACCAATGTTGTAAAACACTAATTACCTGATGGAAACCATATAAGGATATTGGTGTTGGAGAAGGTTTGGAGGAAAGAGAACACTTGTAGTGGTTGGTGGGAATGTAAATTGGTGCAGTCACTGTATGGAGTTTCCCCCAAATTAAAACTGTAACTACCATACAATCCAGCAATTCCATTTCTGGAAATTTACCCAAAAAAGACAAAAACACTACTAAATGATGTCTGTACCCATGTTCATTGCAGCATTCGTTATTTACAATAGTCAGAATAAGGAACCTAAGGGTCCATCGATGAATGATTAGATAAAGAAAATGTGGTATTTATATACAATGAAATCTTGCTATTTGCAGCAACACGGAGAGACCCTGGGGCATTATGCTAAGTGAAAAAAGACAGAGAAAGGCATTTACCATATATTCTCACTTATATTTGGAAGTTTAAAACAAAAACAAAAACAACCCCATCCCCCCCAAAATAGCCCCTAAATATGAGAAACAGATCCATGGTTGCCAGAGGTGAGGGGCGGGGGGTAGGCGACATGGCTGAAGGGAGTCAAAAGGTACAGACTTCCAGTTATAAAATAAAGTCATGGGATCTAATGTACAGCGTGGCAACGATAGTTAATAATACTGTATTGCACATTTGAAAGTTGCTAAGGCGGTAGGTTTTAAAAGTTCTCATTACAAGAAAATAATTTTGTAACAGGAAAAAAAAGAAAAAAAGAGAAAGCAATCCATTCGATCATGGAAAAGGTGAATTTATAAGGGTAATGGCTACCTCTGGAGAATAATTAAAAACAAAGTTGGAATAATGTCAATCCTCAGATCATCTCATTTATCTGCAAAGAGATTCTTTTTTTTTTTTTTTAAGATTTTATTTATTTATTCGACAGAGATAGAGACAGCCAGCAAGAGAGGGAACACAAGCAGGGGGAGTGGGAGAGGAAGAAGCAGGCTCACAGCAGAGGAGCCTGATGTGGGGCTCGATCCCACAACGCCGGGATCACGCCCTGAGCCGAAGGCAGACGCTTAACCGCTGTGCCACCCAGGTGCCCCTGCAAAGAGATTCTTGAGGTGAGGGCTAGGTGTTTAGTACCAGTAAACTCCAGCCACAGATAAAGAGAAGGGTTGGTTTTCCAGTTGGGGTAGATGGAGTCCAGTGGCTGCTGTTGGTTGGAATAGCAGAGATTAAATCTCACAGAGAAGATTGAGTTTTGAAGGAGAACTAGATTCAATACAGGTTTTTTCTTTCTGATTTTTTTCTTCCTTCAGTAAAATATTCCCCAAGTGCTTAGCTGAGCATTCTCAGACACGGGACAAAAAGTCCTAAAATTAGGATATGTATTTAAACATAATGTTTTTTAAAAAGTATGTTTTAAAATCCTGAGGGATTAAAATTCTTTAAATATAGCCTTTCCCCCCAAAACTGTTAGAGTAAGGCATTAACGTTGGTAATTATCCTAAGTCGGTTTTCAGAAGACAAAGTCAGTTTGTCCTGCTCAAGAGCAGGTCTGAAGCAGACGCTGGGGGAGATGCCACCATCTGACCCACTCTTCCCATTCCATGGAAGATGTCATCTGAGAAGGCCATCGGTGGGTAGTCTCTGCTCCGAGGATGATGTGGTGGGTGTCCCTTAGCATCCTACAGTTGTTCAATTACCACCATGAAACATTCTTAGGAAAGTGGTAACGAAATCTGCAACTGCTAATTCCCAAGCCTGTTTCTACTCCTAGGTCATTAACCAAGACCCTGAAGTGCCAGACACGATGCCCTGTTTGACCCCAAACACCAGAGACGAAGCCCACCCAGACACTGGAGGCAGCCCCTGGCACTTGGACCTCTCCCGACTCTGGGCACCTGTGTTCTTGGTCCCTCTCCTCATCTGTCTGTGTGTTCATGTGGGTGGCTCCCTCCGTCTCACTCTCTCCCGGGTGCACCATAACTTTCTTCCATGGAGACATGGGATTTGAAACCAGAAGGGTCCAGACAGACCATCCCACATCCCTCCCCTCCATTTCACAGACGGGAGATGGAGGCCCAGACGGGCCCTTCTGTCCCTCTCCCTTTTCTCCCCTGAGGAAGGTGACCCAGGGCAGCATTTCTGTGACTGAAGAGCATCGAACAGCATGTTGCAAAAAACTCTTTTTGTTGTTGTTTCAAATATCCCTGGCACTTATGTTCTAGTGCCCAAAAGTCTTGGATGGTTGACAGTCATGCATATTAGTCTTTAAATATGTATAAATGTGTACTTTGTCCTGGCAGAGTGTTCTCTACATTTGATAAAAGGATGAATGATTTTAAGGACAGCAAGAACGACTGAGATTAGACATTAAGAAAAAGCTCTCCTTGGGGCGCCCGGGTGGCTCAGTCGTTAAGCGTCTGCCTTCTGCCCAGGGCGTGATCCCAGGGTCCTGGGATCGAGTCCCACATCAGGCTCCTCCACTAGGAGCCTGCTTCTTCCTCTCCCACTCCCCCTGCTTGTGTTCCTTCTCTCGCTGGCTGCCTCTCTCTCTGTCAAATAAATAAATAAAATCTTAAAAAAAAAAGAAAAGAGAAAGTTCTCCTGCAGGCGGAGAGACATTTATGCTGGCACTCCATTCACGTGCTCAACCTTGATTCATACCACACCGTGCTCCCTCCCTTGGATTTGATTTGCTCCTTGAGCCCACCCAGGTAGGTCTTCGTGCATTGTGTCCTTTGCATCTGTGGATTGCTCTGCCTGGAGTGCTTTTCCCTCTTATACACGTCAGGCTGCCTCTTATCATTCAGGTCTCAGCGTTGATGTCATGTCCTCAAGAAAGCTATGCGTAACTGCCACCACGATAGGCAAATTCTTGGGGACTATCTCAGGTCCCGTTTGAATTCTTTGCATATGATTTCCTACCAGATCTTTTATCGCTTAATTGTGCATCGTGGGTTTATTGTCTGCTGGGGTATACTGCCTCCAGTATTGCCGTGTACTTCGCTTTTGGACCTTTAGATCGAACAGGCCACCCTGACTAGTGTTTCAAAGTCTTGGTCAATGATTGTTAACAGGTATGAGAATTAAGAGTTGTTGATTTACTTACCACTTTCCTAAGGATGTGTTTCACCAGACCCTAACTGGACAGTTTATGGTTACTTCCCAGTGCCCAGAACAGTGCCTTGTACATTACACATTGAAAGAATTCAACATTTGTTGAATGTATAAATTACATGATTTTCTAAGAGTGGCTGGGAAGAATCTTCCTTTTGAAGATAATTATTCGACCATTTTTAACTTCATTTCTACCTTCATTCAAATGAAGGTAGAATGTGAGAGCTGGAATTGACCTAAAAGGGGCTCTTTTGAATCCAAGTAGATCATTTCTCAGGAGAAGAAACTGAGGACAGAGAGGCAGCCTGAGTTGAGGCCACACAGATGCCCTGCCCCGGAGACTCTGTCCCTTCCTGACCTGCTCTGCAGCCCTGCTGACCATCACCAAGGCCACTACAACTGGAGGTTCTGCCATATTCCAAGAGTCTTGACTCTTTTGAGGTTGGCGGTGTCCCTGAACACTTTGGAAGCATCCCAGAGCATGAAGACATTCAATCGAGAATGAGGAGACATTTTGTTCAACATGAACTTGTCCTATAATCTTCTTTCTAGCTTCAGATCTCCAAGTGTTTTGTGTGAACTCTTGTGCCTTGGGGTGCCGATCTGATTCCACTATAGAAAAAGCCAGTCACCTCTTCAGGGGCTACTGACACTGTGGTTCAACTTTTTTCTCTGCTTTATCTGAAAGGAAGATATCGTTTCCTTAGAGCCCAGGAAAGGAACTGGAGATTGCACTACCAAAGAATCAGATACAATGCAGGTCAATAGGTTAAACTCAGCCGCTTTCTGAAATGATAATTATCTTTGTGTTCCAACATCTAGATGTCAGTTCAGTTAGGATGTGGTTAACAATATATTTGATTAATGTGACAAGGAGGACTTGGTAAAAATTCACAGAAAGAAACTTTTTCAGGTATAATAAGATCCAGAAGCTGTGCTAAGATATACACACGTCTGTCACTGTAATGCTTTAAAAATGAACCTCCCAGGGCAATGTTTCTCAAATGTTATTGTGCTTATGAATCACCTGGAGATCTTGGTAGGAAGCAGATTTCGATTCAACAGGTCTGGGGTGGGGCCTGAGATTCTGCATTTCTAACTGGTATCTAAGCAACGCACAAGCTGCTGGTCCATGGCCCACATTTTGTGTCGGAGACTCTGTACTGCATTGTCCAATATGGTAGCCATCTGCCACATGTGGCTAATTTGATTAAATTACATTAAACTTAACAATTCACTTCCTCAGTTCCTTTCGTCCCGTTTCAAGTGCTTAATTACAGAAAGTTCTATTGCACAGATACACTAAAGAAAGCACGACATATTAAATAATTCCTAGTCCCCATGAGCTCACCTCCTCTCTTTCCTAGATAGCTTCCAGCTTCTATCTGAAGAACAGCAAGCATTGGTTGGATAAGCAGGAATAAGAGAGCCAGGGAGATGGGTGCTTGCGGAATCCGAAGAATAAAGGTATTTCAAGAAAGGGGTCCAATGTTGCCAAGAGGCCAAATAAGCTAAGATTCAAAAAATGTCCATTGACTGTGAAATTGCAGGGAGAGTAAGAGGGCAACGGTTGGTGGAATATAGGATCAGATGAGCGTGTTTTTTTTTTTTAAGATTTCTTTATTTATTTGAAAGAGGGGGGTGCAGAGGAAGAGAGATAGAGAGAGAGAGAATCTCCAGCAGATTCCATACTGAGCGTGGAGCCTGATTGCAGGGCTGGACCTCGCAACCCTGAGATCATGACCTGAGCCGAAGTTAAGAGTGGGACATTTAACCAACTGAGCTCCCCGGGCGTCTGCAGATGAGGATGTTTAAAGATGAAAGTTCTTTGCTTACTTCACATTGTTAAAATTTGACAATTCCAGTCTTGGCCCACAAGGGATTGGCCATATTGATATATTCCTTTTGGATTTTCAAGTCAACATGGATCCTGTGGTGACCTGGTACACATTTTAACCATTCAAAGAACTCAAATAGGTACCATTAGCCATCGAAGATTTCAGAGTCTCCAAGTCTGAGGAGCACATCTCAAGCCTTCATGGAAACCTCACATTTCTTTCTGGCTAAGTAAAAAAATAGTGATTTTGTCTATTTTCCTAGTGACTACAGAACCCATCACTCTGCACTCTTTTGCAGGCTCTAGTTAGAATGAAGAGCAATTTCACTAATCACTTTTTAACTCAAAATTTCACCAGACCCTTACCAATAAACTCTCTTCAAGGAGAAGCCAAGCCCCAAGGGATTTTGCTGATCAAAATCTGACACATTTTTCAGAGCCTGAAACGCAGTTTTAATTAGGTGCACGCACCAGCCTCTTTTTCAAGGAAAGAAAACTTCTTGATATTACGGTAATTACCCTGTTATTAGTAAATTGTAAAAAGAGTACAAACGCTTATAGAAGTTGGTGATGGGCAAAGCTGAGTACATTTTGCTGAAGCTCCAGCAGAAAAGCCCATTCAAGAAGCCTGGGCTGTTATCACAGCGGAGTGCAGACAAGGCTTCATTTCCCTGGGGGCCGTGTAACACTTCCGGTACTGCCTTCTGGATGGCTCCAAATTGCTAGCAGGCTGCATTATGTGGAGGCAAAGGGGAGCTGGCGCGGTCCTTGAATTGGACACCTGCGACGAGCTAGACAACTGGGATTTAGACTCAGATTGGCACCATGTGATTTGGGGCGAGCAATAGAATCTTTGATTCCTTTATTTTTAAAATAGCACAGAATTTTTTCCCCATCTTGGGGCGCCTGGGTGGCACAGCGGTTAAGCGTCTGCCTTCGGCTCAGGTCGTGATCCCGGCGTTACGGGATCGAGCCCCACATCAGGCTCCTCCGCTATGAGCCTGCTTCTTCCTCTCCCACTCCCCCTGCTTGTGTTCCCTCTCTCGCTGGCTGTCTCTATCTCTGTCGAATAAATAAATAAAATCTTTAAAAAAAAAAAAAAGAATTTTTCCCCATCCTAAGAGGGTATTTTTTTTTTTAAAGAGGAGCACAATGTAAAACTGACACCTCCCTCAAAAGCACCTTGAGTTCTTAAGATATTGTGCATGCTCCAAGCCGTCTCTAAGTTAATGGCTAGAATTTTCTTTCAAGGAATTAAAAAATGTCTGGGTTTCTTATGATTAACCAATGGGTTTCCGTCATGCGGACATGGGCTCAATAGGGACTTGTGGATGTCATAATGAAAACTGGCTTAGTTATGGGCACTGGGGAGAAAGATTGAGCCAGGAAAGGTGAAGCTGAGGGATGGATTGCACCCAAGGGGCTTGCCTCATGGGGCGGCTGGGCAGTCCAAGGACATGCTCCAAGGAAGTGACAGAGGCTAGCAGGTCCAACCTGCCATGAAGGGCAAAGACGAGGGAGGAATTCCAGGTGGTGGATGTGACCCAAATCCAGACAGGCAGAGGCCGTGAACCTGGCATTAGGCTCGTTCATGAATGGGCCCAGTGGGAAGGAGGCAGAGAGTAAGGCGGAGTTTCAGCTTCAACCCGCGTCAGAGTGGGTGGGGCAGCTTGTGAACAGGGTACTTCCGGCTACTGTGTGGGTGGGACGAAGCAGCCACTTTCAGCAAGCCACCAAGTTATCCTGATGCAATCGTTCAGGGGACCACCCCCAAGGGTGGTGAAAGCAGGCCTTATTCTTTCAGGTGTTGGTAGCCCAGAGAAGGGCTAGAGACTACCTCAGGGTCATATCCCTAGAAAGGAAGCTGATGTTCTGGAGAAGGAACTATGACAGGGGCACATTCTTAGGGAGCGACAACAGACTGGCAGGTAGGAAATGTCTAACTCAGGGGTAGTCAAGCATGTTCCCTGCATACACGTTGACAGAACATCCTGCCACACTTCCTGCCCTGATTATGGTCTCAGAGATATGATCTAAGAGGCAGGGCTTATCCAAGTCCAGGATGTGGGGATACATCACATCGAGACCAGCTTCACTATGCGTTTGTAGTCCTGGCCCTCATGTCCAAGGGCTGGGCACAAGTGTCTGATTACGGTGCGGGATCCCTTGCCCAAGCCCTGGCTGCCAGCACGCTGGAGGGAGAGGGTCTGGCCATTTATCTATTGTAGTGGGAGGCTGGTCCAGCTTGTCATCAAAGGTCTATTACCAGGACATTCCATTACTCCTGAGTAATTTAAGTTAAATACAAAACATAAAACATGGAGTTAAACAACCATATTGTGGGAATTAGTTGCTTCTCCTTCAGAGGCTCATAGTGTTATAGAAAGAGCATGAATTTAGGAGAAACTTAGGTGTCAGACGTCAGACACACACACACACACACACACACACACACACACACACACACACATTGGGGAACAAGAGTTGTTCAGCTACAAGGGGTCCTCCCTAATCGGATGAAATCTCAAGGGTCCGTTAGAGGTAGAGAAAAGAAATTTTAAAAATCAATTAAATGGTCAAGATCTGAAATAAAGTAAAAGGCACAGTGTTTCTCTAGATGCTGAAATGATATCTTCCTTGTTGCTCTGTAAATGAATTTATCTGGCCCCTAAAATCTGTTCCGGCCAGGAAATAATTAGACATGTAGGTTCCCTTTCTTATCCTCAAATTCTACCCCAGTTCACTTGAACCGTGGTGAGCTCCAAGGTTTTAGACACAAAATCAGATCCCTATGCTTCTCTGGTTCCCGTTCCCAACCCTCCCAGGCCCAGACACAGATGGGGGTTGAGACTCGCCTCCGATACAGAGGCGAGGCTCAGTGTCCTCAGGATCCCCTCACTCGTGAACGAAAGAGGCCACGCTAAATCTGTGTTGCCTGCCCTACATCATACTGCAGACCGGTGAGATATCGATATCCTCTGCAACCCTTCCTGTACCCTCGGCTTCAGAAGGATGGGATATTAACAGCCAACTCTTGGGAAGTAGGGCAGAAGTGGACGAGGGCCTTGCTACTCGCCGATTAGCACCAGGGCCCGTTCAGGAAATGATGTAGAACAAGATGCCCTCTGGGCAGAGTGACCTGCTTTACTCCCTAGAGAGACTGAAGAGGAGATGCCACACCTTCCTTAATTCTCCCAAAGAGGAGAAAGAGCCTTTGTTCTCAACCGTTGGGTTGGCACCATGACGACCCCTCTCCCCGGTGGACTTCTTCGTACCATTGTCTTGCCCATTTATGCCCTAGTGCCTCACCTGGAGCCTTTCCCTCTAGGATTCCTCCTTTTACCTCCCTTGATCATTGTCTTCTGCTGTCAGACATGTGAGGTCTACCGGGTTCTCCCCCGGATGGAACGGTGTGGTTGCAGGAGTGGCTAAAGGAAAGCAGGGCTGACTTCTCAATTCAGGGTCAGGCATCTCCAAGGCAATCAGACCATTTCCCATCTAAGAGTAACCACCTCTTAGAACAGCCTCTGTCTCTGTCCTGCACCTGGATCTGTGTCCCTACAGCCCTCCTTCTCTCATCCTGGCTCGAGGTCTTCCAAGTCCTATCTGTCCTGCCACATCCCTTTCATGACACCCGCAGCACAAGGGAGAGGAAAACCTGGAAAGGCCCAAGTAGAAGGGAACCAGGCAGGGAGACAGGTCAAGGCAATGCAATTCTGATTTGCCACGTGCCCCAGTACTCGGGAAAAGCAGACCAGAGCAGCAGGTTGGCATCAGTGGCATGGGGTCCACTTGGGTTAAAATGGGTTTAAAACTACATAAGTAATGTATTCATTATGATAGGTAAAGTACTCTAGATTGCAAGGGCTTGCTTTTTTTAATATATAACCAGGAGGTCTCATTTCACAACTGAGGATTAAAAGCCATTATCATATTGTTTTCGATGTTCAAACTGTGACGACAAAGCCCCACGTACTCACATGGTTGGAAATACCGATTTTATTCTGAAGTCCCACCCCAGGTCCTTTAAGGAATCTCAAGGATGGCTTATACTCCTGTATTAAGCCCGTCCTCCTTGGTGCGTGGCTGCTGCTGCCACCTGCCCCGAGAGCACAGAACCAGCTGTCCCCATCACAGCTGATCTCTACCACTGCTGATTTCTGGGTGCACGCACTGGCGCCACACTCTGCAGGTACCCTGTGCCGGCTGAGATCCTGCCTGTGATAAACCTCCAGGATCGCACAGCTCCAAGGCGGGGCTCTGCTAGGCCTAGGAATCACCATGGTAACCAAGGACGGGCTTCCTTGGAAACAGGACGCTCTAGTAGTCTTGCTGGGTGCGCTGTTTACAGCTGCTGATCCTGCAATGTTTCCCTTCACTCTCTGATATATGCCCCATCAGGGTGCCACGCAGCAACAAACACGGTAGACAAACACAACTGCGTCAGGCTTTTAGACACCAGCTCTCTGAGTTTGTACAGAGGCATCATCTTCCATAAAAAGAAACCGTAAAACAAATGGGATCTGCGTCGGGGGAGGGTGCAGTCCTAGCCTTAAATCGTGCCTTGATTCGGCCCTCCTTAGAGAATCTCTAGGCTCTCGTATGACAGCCAGATCACCCATCTGGATCCTTCCTGGACAATGCGTTTTCTCTTTGGGGTCCTTCTTGGCCTTTTATGATAGCTGGTTTCATTTGTGACCACTCTAAACCATCAAACATGTTTTATTTAATCCCTTTAAACCCCAAAGAGATCATTGTGTTCCATTTACCTTCCTCCCTGAAAGGTCTTTGGCTGTTAGAAAAAATTCTGCAGATTTCAATTGATATATAAGGAGTGCCTCTCGCCTATCTTTGCAGATCAGGATTTCTAAGTTCTAGGCCTTTGCTGAGCCACGGAAGTGTGACACATTTCTTCTTTCGGAACAGTGAGTACTTGACCTACATCACCAAGGAGGTCATTGAGAGCACAAGTGTTTGTATCAGTAGGTACAGAAACTACAGTCCTCCAGCCTAAAAAATAAAAAGCCTGGTTCTCCCAAGCCCTAGGGAGAATGCTGCTCTGGAAATGTGAGGTTTCCCGCATGTGTCTAGGTTCTCCCTAGCATGATGCTCTGCGGGCTCCCACCTGCTCCCTCGAACAGGAGAGGAAAGTGTAAAGTCATAGCTATAGCAGAGGAAATGTCCCCCAGCCTGCAGCCCCCTGAGCTTTCCCAGCACATCTCACTGCCTCTCAACCATCTCAGACTTTTCTGCGCCAACTTTGGTTTCATTACTTGAGATGATAGCTATCCTAGAACATCAATGCCAGAGAATATTTAATTTAAAAAATTAAATATATGGGTTTGATGCTCTTCAGTTTGCTTGACACCTAAAGCTGTTCAAAAATGCTGCCCTGGGTCACCTTCCTCAGGGGAGAAAAGGGAGAGGGACAGAAGGGCCCGTCTGGGCCTCCATCTCCTGTCTGTGAAATGGAGGGGAGGGATGTGGGATGGTCTGTCTGGACCCTTCTGGTTTCAAATCCCATGTCTCCATGGAAGAAAGTTATGCTGCACCCGGGAGAGAGTGAGATGGAGGGAGCCACCCACATGAACACACAGAGAGATGAGGAGAGGGACCAAGAACACAGGTGCCCAGAGTCGGGAGAGGTCCAAGTGCCAGGGGCTGCCTCCAGTGTCTGGGTGGGCTTCGTCTCTGGTGTTTGGGGTCAAACAGGGCATCGTGTCTGGCACTTCAGGGTCTTGGTTAATGACCTAGGAGTAGAAACAGGCTTGGGAATTAGCAGTTGCAGATTTCGTTACCACTTTCCTAAGGATGTTTCATGGTGGTAATTGAACAACTGTAGGATGCTAAGGGACACCCACCACATCATTCTCGAAGCAGAGACTACCCACCGATGGCCTTCTCAGATGACATCTTCCATGGAATGGGAAGAGTGGGTCAGATGGTGGCATCTCCCCCAGCGTCTGCTTCAGACCTGCTCTTGAGCAGGACAAACTGACTTTGTCTTCTGAAAACCGACTTAGGATAATCACCAACGTTAATGCCTTACTCTAACAGTTTATTTGGGGGCAAAGAACTACATTTGAAGAGGAATTTTAACTTTGTAGGATTTTAAAATGTACTTTTATTTAAGCACTGTGGTTCATCCCCAAAATAAGATTCTTGCTATCATAGAAAAGATGGAAATTGAAGCACCAGATTGTTAATGGGGCTCCCAGAAATGATCTCAAGTTCACAGTTGTATATCGTGGTGTAGTGGACATGAAGGCTTGAAACGAGGTTGTGGTCGTCAACCTTATCTACTCCCCAACTGGCCCTACAGCCTGTAGTAACTTTCTAAACTCTGAATTGTGATGATGTCATCGGTTAATGAAGACAGTTTTTGTACTCTTCTGGTCTTGGTGGGTTTTCAGCTCTCCTATTAAGGTTTTGTTATTTCTTGCTGAAAATCTGGGCACTGTCCAAGGGGGAAAAAAAAGAGCTGAATTTTAGGTATAGTGGGTAAAAAATATGAACTGCACAGTGCTGTAAATACAATATACACACATTTTAGTACCGTGGAATCCTTACATCGTCAGTGTGAACAATAAATTTGTGTGCTGGCCATAGTCCCAAATTATACCTGAATTTATTTTTGTGTGCAACTCTTGGTCACACCTCCCTCATTTCCCAGTTAGTCCTTCAGCAGACAAGCAACCCCTAAAAATAACATGGTTTCTATGGGAACATGCTTTACCCCGTGGATTCTAGAAACACGTTTTATTTGAAAAACGAGGTCTGGCAGATCAATCCAGGCTTACAAGCTAGAATTTGTATTTTTGAATTTATTTGATTTAAGGAAACATTTAAAACTGGTTGAAATGTTGGTTCCGTGTGAAATTTTTCCAGCTGAGTTGAGTTGATATGAATTTGCTTTTGACAGGAAGAGTTAGAAATCTCATCTTCGACTGAGAGGGTTTTGTTTTTTTTGTTTTTTTGTTTTTTTTTTTGAAATAATTAAGTATATGACTCCATTACTTTTATTTTATTTTATTTTATTTTTTTATTATGTTATGTTAGTCACTATGGCTCCATTACTTTTAGATTCTGTTGCTTATACCTCTGCGGCCCTAAGCACTGTTGGATGATCGTGTAGCAAATAGCACAACTGGGGACAATACTCACTTTTCCAAAGTCAGTGAGAATTTTATCAGTTACCTAAATGTAGGCTGACATGAACTTGCTATACAGGTGCTCGAGTTTTTATCCTTTTGAATTCCTGTAGCTGAACAGTAGTACGATTTGGGGCTAGGTTTGCCTACCACAGGAAGGTATGTTGGTCTCTTGCATCTTTACATGTCCTAAACCCAATGCTTCCTTAAAAATATGCTTTGGGGTCTTAGCACAGCTGAAGAGGATTACGAAGGTGGAAAGTGAGGTTGATGTAACAAAAGGAAAGACTTTTGAGGAAAACGAAATGAGCCCTCTTATAGAAATTACAGCACAGAGGTTTGGGCTTCCAAAGAACCAATCTCCAAATACGGTTACTGAGGGAAGGGAGTCTTTGAAAATTGAAATACAGAGCTACATTTTGAGCACACTATTGAGAATATGAATGTCTCCGAGGAAGTACTCCTCTAGATCATTCTTATATTCTGAATGTAAAACATTTGAGCTAAAACACAAGTATGATAAGAGGCAGCTTTTGGAAAAAAGAAAACTGGAAGTTTTTCAGGTTAATAAAAAAAATTTCTGCAAATAAATCACTGACAGTAAAAATGAAAGCCTTTACGTGTAAGAACGCTCTTTTATCTTTTTAACCACGAGCTACAGAGACAAACATCCGTTTGTGGCCCAGGAGGTTTATCTGGGCCCTCCATCTTGACTTCAACATTGGAAGCCTTCAGTCGAAAGCGCGTTTGTCATTCATTACCCACCCCAAGATTTCTCTTGTCGTTACTGGAGTCTTGATTCTAGCCACTCGTTCTTCTTGCCTGCCCTGATGTAGATCCCCACAAATGAGCAGCGTGCCCTAAGCCTTCTACCAGAAGCAAATCCTAAAAGGGAAAGAACAGGTAAGTAGTCTGGGTAGTCATTTGTTTCTGCATAGAAAACAAGCAAAGAAGTACCTAGAAATTACAGGCTATTGGACGATAATGTTTGGCAGGGAGGTGGGGGTCATGTCCTTAAGTCTTGAGGGAAAAACAAAACAAAATGGTGGAACGTAGTCTCCACACATTTAAATATTTTTAGGACAATTCTGAGAAGTAACTGAGGAGAATGGGATCTTGTGTTTATGAAACATCCTTGTGTATATTATGGAGGGAGAAGTGGCATTGGCACTTTGATGCCCTATTCTATGTCAGGGAATCTGTAAGGTACTTTGCAGACACAATCCAACTTCCTTCTTACAAATAGATCTTCTCATTCCCATATTTACAGCTGAAGAGACAACTTTAGAGTTAAGCATCTGTCCCAGGATTAAGCTGCTAGTAAGTGGCAGGGTATCCTGTTTCCAAATGTCATGCTGCCTGGGGAGGTGTATCCATTTAAACTGTGCAACTGACAAATAATTTAGACTTTCATTGCTTTAAAATAATTTCAAACTTGAATCTTGTCTTCTTAGACTTGAGGACTGCTAAAATTTTAAAACTAAATTAGTATCATATTTGTTCATAAGTTAGATGAAACTGTTCTGTTTCACACACAAATCACATAAGCATTATATATTTTATTTAAAACAAATTTTTTTAAAGATTCTATTTATTTATTTGAGAGAGAGAGCACGAGCGGGCAGAGAGAGAGGTTGAGAGAGACGCAGATTCCCCACGGAGCCGGGAGCCTGACTCGAGGCTTAATCCCAGGACCCCGGAATCATGACACAAACTGAAGGCAGATACCCAACTGACTGAGCCACTCAGGCACCCCAGCATTATATATTTTAAATATCTACTTTGTGAAAATGCATATTCCAGCACATAAAATTTTGGTTGTTATGCAAGTTATAATTACATTTTTGAGTTAAAATAAAATCTTATTTGACAGCATTTAAATATGTCAGGTCCAATGTTTCAAAAAAATTTAGTTATTCCCTCTGAGGAGATGCTGGAGTAGCAGAAGAAAAATTTGAAGGTATTTTAGACATTCACTGTGGAATAACTTCTTCCTCAGATAGAAATGCTCAAACTTTGCCTCTGGCCAGGTGGGCGGGAGATACATGAGGAAAATGGACACAGATCCTTCTGGACAGAGAAGTCTGACCTGTTGATGCCTGAGTCCCATACTGTCCAATCAAAGGTTTGAAAAAGTTTTTATTTTTTATCATCGGATATTCATTAAATACTTACTGATGCCATAACAATTTTGTGTGACTAACTGTATACCCGCCTAGATACAGAGTAAGGGGAAAGGGGGAAATGTCTTTTTGGTTCTGTTGTTTCATGTTAAGAATCATAACTTTTTTTTTATAAGAAACATTTTATTTTTTTTTAAAGATTTTATTTATTTATTCGACAGGATAGAGACAGCCAGCGAGAGAGGGAACACAAGCAGGGGGAGTGGGAGAGGAAGAAGCAGGCTCATAGCGGAGGAGCCTGATGTGGGGCTCGATCCCATAACGCCGGGATCACGCCCTGAGCCGAAGGCAGACGCTTAACCGCTGTGCCACCCAGGCGCCCCAAGAATCATAACTTTTACATGGCTTTTTCTGCTGTTGTTACCAAGCTGTCTCAAGTACCCTGGCTCATGTAATTTTCCAATAACCCCTTCACACAGGCAGTACGACCTTTCCCATTTCACAGCCCGAGCTCCGTGGAGCTGGGTGACTCATGCACACTCCCACAGCGACTCAGTGACAGAGCTGGCGCTCACTCCAGGATGGCAGATGGCTATGCGGTCACTGCTCCTTACACACCCATACCTGAAAAACTTACATAAAAACTAAACAGGGGCGCCTGGGTGGTTCCGTCGGTTAAGCATCTGTCTTTGGCTCATGTCATGGTCCTGGGCTCCTGGGATAGAGCCCCACATCGGGCTCCCTGCTCATCGGGGGGTCTGCTTCTCCCTCTGCCTGCTCTGTCTCATTATCTCTCTATCTCAAATAAATAAATAAAATCTTAAAAAAAAACTTAACAGAACTCAACCACCAACCCCAACTTGTCACCAAAGGTAGACATTTTTTTTTTTTTAAGATTTTATTTATTTATTTGACAGAGAGAGACAGCCAGCGAGAGAGGGAACACAGCAGGGGGAGTGGGAGAGGAAGAAGCAGGCTCATAGCAGAGGAGCCTGATGTGGGACTCGATCCCGGTACGCCAGGATCACGCCCTGAGCCGAAGGCAGATGCTTTAACAACTGCGCTACCCAGGCGCCCCCAAAGGTAGACATTTGTCTAAGAATAGATTCAGGGTTAGCAAGAAGAAAAGAGTGCAGGGAGTACGTATGGTATGTGCTCCTCGCTGCTCAAAATCTAGTCGTAGAAAAGATTATATACACTTATTTATTTATGTAAAGTAGGCTCTCTGCCCAGCGTGGGTCTTAAACCCCGAGGACAAGAGTCACACGCTCTGTGGACTGAACCAGCCACGCGCCCCTAGTAGAAAATATTTTAAAATGTCTGATGTTAGGGATGTACTGTATGGTGACTAACATAATACAATAAAAAAAATATTATTATAAATAAATAAATAAATAAATAAATAAAATACATCAGTCATAAAATAAAATAAAATAAAATGTCTGATGCATCTTCTTACAATAATTGTACACAATTTTATGGTCTTCTCTATGTTATCCCAAATTGGATTCTGACAATAGGAGGAATGACCTTTGTAGATCTGATACGAGCGTGTGCTGTGTGTATCCTGCCTCTACCTTTATTTAAAATTTTGTTATTTTATTCATCGTGACTTTTTTGCATTAATTTTGATTTTTCAAAAAAATTTCATTAAAATAGCATAGATTTTGACTACTGAGTTTCTGGCCCTTTCTTAAATTTTATGCCGCAGGCTAACGTGTCTCATGCTAATCCCAGCCCTGGTATGTGAGCTTAGACATATCTGTTAATAGAATGCCTGGCTGTACAGTTATGAATTTTATATTTAAACAAATTTATTTTTGTGATTTTGCTTCACTCCATCTCTTCGATCTGTTTGGGTAATGAAGCGGAGTCCCTGACAATATTTATTGGGTATACAGCTTGAGGTTTGTAACCAATTGTCTGGGATTGCAGAAGTGTAGTGGCATAGTTTCAATATATCCATTATAATTTTGTAAAACTTTTGATTTAGGGGCTTATGGTCTTCTAAGCATTTTGTGGTGAAACATGGAGCCCATCAATACGACCACCCTGCCAAACGCCTCAAGCACAGAACAAGGCCACTGCAAGGGGCACTGCAGGATGATTCTGGTAACACTCTACAGCGTGGTTTTGCTTGGAGGCACTACTGGGACAGTATTGATGTCACGTATGATGTGCAAAAGGAAAAGCCAGTCAATGATTGCCCTGATTGTTCTCAATATCATAGTGCTACACTCAATCCTCCTGGTCAGCCTCCCATTCCGCCTCAGCTATTATATCTTAGAGGTCTGGGAGTTCGGATCCTTTCTTTGCCGACTGGTCAGCAGCATAATATACGGTCATATGTACTTCACCTTTGTTTTCTATGTGGCCATAGTCATACTCCGATTGCTCATCTATTTTAAGAAACTCCAAATGCAACAGTTGCAAAAGTACCACATGGTAGTTTTAAGCATTGTTATTTGGACCATGGGTAACCTTGTTTTTTGGCCAATATTACTTTTACAATACGGCGTACATCCAGGTTACTCAGAACAAGGACGATGCTTTGAGTTCTACAAAGATCTCAACCGCGGGGAACTCATTATCTTGAACTACGCTATGATTGTCATTATGATCTCAACGGTTGTGATACTCTTTCTGATACAGATGGGTGTTATCGTTCAACTGATAAAAGCTCTCTGGCCTGACATGTGGGCACATCAAGACTATAGAGCTCAAATCAAGAGCTTCTTCTTCCTCCTAGTAATAGTGGTCTGTTTTATACCCCACCATGTATTCCGGGTGCATTTTATTCAAAATTACTCAGAGATAGACAAATCTGAGTTAGTTCTTTATAATGAAATTTTTGTTGCTTTGACTACTGTCTGTTGCCTGGATATGGTGTGTTTCATAGGTGGGGTTATCCATTAAAAATACTCTTTGTCACTCACTTTGTAATCAGTTTTTTACCATTGTGACAAAATAGTTTCAAATGAATGGCTGCTACCATGATTTCAAAATTTTTCAAATTCCCTGCTCTTGATTGTCACCGGAATTATTTTTCCATGAAAAGGTAATGAAGACTGATTGTTCCCCTCTTCCTGGATGATCTCCATTAACTGTAGAATGTGTTCCATTTCCATAGCTCTACTCAAGTTGACCACAAACATCCTTTCCAGACTCAACTGCTACCTCTTTTTCATGCAGTGCTTACTCCTGCTTAGCACAACTACTGCCTTTCCTATGCAACAATCCAGCCTGGTCTCTTTGCATTTGCTCTTGCTGAGCTTTGATCCTAGCATGTTCTCCCCCTCCACCTCCAAACTATCTAATCTTCAAGGTCCAGAGAATTTGAAGATATGGACTCTTATCACCCTAATAAGCCTTAACTTATTTAACTTATGCTCAACCTGAGATACATACCTCTTGAAAATGACTGATAGCTGGGGAAGTGATGGCTGCTGGCTGTGGTTATTTGGAGGAAAGAACTAGCTTCGATAGTCAATAGACTTGACTTTTGGGAGGAAACCCTTCCAGGATTACTGGAGCGTTAATATGGTTTGATTCTAAGACTTAGTAGGTACTTAGGAAATAGAGAATGCCTCCCAGATCGATGTTTCCAGACATGCATCCATTGAGCAGGAAAATAAATTGGAAAAGGTGGAAATCAGCCGGTCTTAGTTGAAGCATGCTATATTAGACTATATTAGAGCCCAAACTTTTGAGAGTGTGGGACTGTTATTAAGCTTGTTCAAGGTACCCTATATGACCAAGTAATATTGCAAAATGAAAATCAACTCTCGCATCAGTTAAACTCAATAAAAATAACCAAGAGGAGCAACTTGGATTGAGATAAGTAGAATCCAAGTTGGTTGTCTTGGTTATTTTTATTGTGTTAGTTGGTACTTACCTGACAAAGAAATTGACATGTCCTTATGCCTTGCTTATAATAATGCTACCTCTGATATTAAATTTAATGAATTAAATAACCAAAGCCTTACTGGTTAACAAGGTAGCATAGTTAATATAACAGAGGTTGGGAGTCCTCTGGGCATGTGGATTCAAAGATTTTTAGTAACTATGGAATCATGGATGAAGTGTTTATAATCTCTGAATCCCCGTTTCCTATGTTATAGGGTTTTGGTAAAATTGAAATAAGACAGCAACATGTGTTAAATAGTGTCATAGTGCCTGGCATGTGGTCCTCAGGATAACAACATTACTTACTTTCCAAATCCAGTGACACCTTTTTGCAAATAATTTTAAGATAAATTCAGAATGTTGATTCATATAAAAATATATTTTGGAGGCTTTGATGCTATTGGTCAATGTTAATCTCATGCTTTATGTAATTATTAAGTCAATAACTAAATGGATGCTTATTCCTTTTTTTGCCTATAAGAATTTGTCATTATTATTCTATAATTATTAATAATATTTTAAAATACTATAGAAGAACCATTTTATAAGCCTGCTGTCATAGAAAGAGATAAATAGCCATGCACTTAAATTACGCGTAATCACTTTTTAAGGGGATATGATATGTCCCGAGTAACTTCAAGATTGTGATTGATTGTGTAACTTTAGGATATAGTCAGTATTCAACTTACTACTTTGTTGGGTTCCATGAATTCCTTTTAATACTGTGGGCAGCAGAGCTAAGGAGGCCTCTAATGAGTCCTGCCTGATATACCTGCCTCTGTGTAATTTCCCCTTTTACTACTGACTTTTCATGAATGAAATAGGGCAGAGCAATGAGATATCACCTCCAGTGTTAGGTTATAAAAAGACTATGGCTTCCATCTTGGGCATCCTTTCTCTCTTTCTTGCTGTCCGCGGATTGCTTCACTCTGGAGGAAACCATCTGCCACATCATGGAGCAACCCAAGTGGCAAAGAGTCAAGACCTTCTAACAACCACATAAAAGAGTTTGGAAGTGGGTCTTCTGAGACCTGCCAGCAAACACGGAGTGGGCTCAGGAGCAAATCCTCTCCTATTTGAGTCTTGAGGTGATTGCAGCCCTGGCTGACGTTGAGTGCAGCCTCAGTAAGAGACCCTGAGCCAGAACCACTCAGCTAATCTGCTCCCAGATTCCTGCCATGAAACTATGAGATAATAAATGTTTGTTGTCTTAACCCAGTAAGTTTCAGAATAATGTATTATGCAGTAGGAGGTAACAAGTACAGTCAGCGAGTTCTTTACACCTGTGGAATGCTGCCACATAAGGCACTTGTGTCTGAGATTTATAATCCATTGTTAGTTCCTGCCTGCTCCCGCTGTTCATGATAACGAACACATGGTTGCCTGTTTTCTGAGTCAATAAGGACTGTGTCTGGTATTGTATAAGCTTTGCTTCTATCCCCGAAGCATAGGAGAAGGAATATATGATAGTACATGGAAATCCATTGGGGTGATTTAGGGTGAAGGTGGCAAAGGGGCAGCTGGGAGTGGCAGGAATTGCTCTTTGTTAGTCATATTGATGTAGGGATGACTGGTGCTCGAGTGTGGTTCCGAGAGGACCACCAGCGGGAGCAACATCTGGGACCTTATTAAAAATGCAAATTCTTGAGCTCTACCTGAGAACGACTGATTCAGAAATTCTGGATGTGGAAGCCAATGATAATGTGTTTTAACACAAGCCCTCTAGGTGATTCTGATGTGAGCTAAAGTATGAGAATTGCTGCCCTGGATTAACTTGCTAGATTAAAAACGGACACAAATGCTTTGGCACGGCTCCCATTGTGAGATGGAATCTGTATCCCTTACCCTTCACTGGGAGTGGAATTTATGACTGCGCCAACCAACAGAACATAGGAGAAAGGACACTGCCAATTTCCAGAAGTGGGCCTTAAGAGACCGGAAACCTCCATTTCGTGTCTCTTGGAACACTTGCTCTTGGAGCCTGAGGTGTCATGGAAGAAGTTCGACTTCCCTGCTGGGGAGAACACCTGGAGGAGTCTGCCACGAACAACTGGAGACAAAGGGGTGATGAGCCCAGAGAAGCCCAGCCTTCCAGCCAAAGCAGCAGGCATATGACGAAGCTGCTTGGGCTCGCCAGACCACCCAGCTGCCACGTGGATACCACCGAGTGATCCCAGTCCACGTCACCTGGTGCAGAGAAATTGCCCACTCAATCCTGCCTGAATCCTGATCCGTATGATTGAGCGATATCATGGAATGACTGTGTTAAGCCATTAGATTTGGGGGGTGGGGGTGACTTGTTATGCAACTAGGAATAATTCATGACTCACTACAAATGCAATTCTAGTTCAGTGCTGCTCCGTAGAAATAGAATGCAAGTCGCAAAGGTGAGCCACATATGTGATTTAAAATTTTCTAGTTGCCGGGGCGCCTGGGTGGCACAGCGGTTAAGCGTCTGCCTTCGGCTCAGGGCGTGATCCCAGCGTTCTGGGATCGAGCCCCACATCAGGCTCCTCTGCTATGAGCCTGCTTCTTCCTCTCCCACTCCCCCTGCTTGTGTTCCCTCTCTCGCTGGCTGTCTCTATCTCTGTCGAATAAATAAATAAAATCTTTAAAAATAAAATAAAATAAAATTTTCTAGTTGCCATATTAAAAAGCTAAAAAGAAACAGGTGAAATTGAATTTAATAATATGCTTTATGTAACTCATTCTATCCAGAATGTTATTATTTAAAGAAACAATCAATATAAAAATTATTAATGAGATTTTTTGCATTCTTTTATTCATATTAAGCTCTTCAAAATCTGGTGTGTATTTAAGGCTTGTAGCACATTCTAATTCTGAGTAGCTGCATTTCAGTGGCCACCCATGCGTAACGGTTAATATATTAGACAGTACAGTTTGGCATCACCCAGAGATCATCCAGAGATGGACCTGAGGAACATGTTCTCATAGGAGACTGGCCTTGCATCTCTCCGAAATTCACTTTCCTCCTATGTGAAATGGGAATCATAGAACCTACTTCAGAGTGGATATAAAAATTAAATGGTATTGTATAAAGAGCAAATAGCAGTGCACAGCAGGTACCGTCTGTCTGTCTTTCTCTCCATGTATATACCATTGGTTCTGTTTCTGTGTGACTCAAGATTTCCCAGATATCACTAGCTTTTGGTTATAGAAAAATGTCATGTATCTTTGTATTAAGCAGCTTAGGATTGCTCCAGCCCACAGCCCTGAGGGCCAGGAAGCCTCCCTCTTGCAAACCCACACACAGGACACCAGCTGCAGCCACCACAGGTCTGCCCTGTCCTTCCTTTCTTGCTCATGCTCCTGGCTGGCAAAACCTTCTCCCCACAAAGTGGCACAAGATCTCCAATGTCCATGCCCCAGATTCTCTGATTCTTCTAGTGTTTACAGTCATTGAAACACAAGAGCTCTGCTGGGCTCCAAGGCCGTGGCTGGACAGAATGATTGGTTCCCTCTCCAAATTCAGCTACACTCTTTGGCTGACCGGAAAAACAGCTCTGTTTAGGCCCAGCGTCTCTAAAACCGTCTTTCCTACTTCTGTTAGCCCTGGCCTCCATTCCGTGTCTAGAATCTTTGAAGTCTCTGGATAAACATCCCTATATGTTTCTGATCTTTTTCTAACCCTAAATGTGGTTCCATTTGCTGTTCCTCTCTACCTTGCCCTGCTCTGAGCACCAGGAAACGGGCCCTGATGCACTGTGCTTTGGGTTTTCTTGTTACTGGGTTCCTGGTTGGGTTTGACCTCTGGGCATTACCAGCAGGAGAGTCCGTCCAGAGGGAGGAGTGAGGATGAGGCATTGATTCTCTGCCGCTTCCCAACCTTGTCATCACAGATCCAGCATGGCCTGCCGCCCTTCTAGGCTTCAGCTCCTGCTTCGTGGCCCTGCTCTCCCTGCATTCCGTGGAGAAGTCCAAGGTCTTTTCTTCCCTTTGTCCCTTCGGGCCTGGACTTGGTGCTGCTATCTCTGTTTATGTCAGTATCCCTTGTTGGCTTCCTCATATCCGCTCACACCTCTGGAAAAAGTCCTTCATTAATGCCCCTTCAGTGTCTCCATCTGAGTTGCATTCTGATCCTGCAAAGAAGCTGGCTGATGTTCCCTAAGAACTCAAATCCATTCCTGAGGGCAGAGTGGAAAGGGAGACTCCCATTCTCTGCATTGCCTTGGGCTACCTGACTCAAAGGTGCTCTTCCCCTTCTCACGAAAGAAAAGATTTCACGAATTTCAACAGATTCGAACAAGTAATGAGGTGGGATGCAGAGGCAAAGATGCTGTCAGTAATATCATCAGGGTGAGGGTGCCAGATCAAAAGGTAACCATGGCCTTGGATGCATCCATAGAGAGGACTTGCCACCTCTTCCCCATTTCCCTTCCAGCAAGGTCAGAGGCTTTAGCTTCAGCCAAGACAACTTCACTACGCAGCACCACTGAAGAATCCAGCAAGGGACTCTGATGTGACTCCGTCTCCCTCCCAAGAAAAGTCCTTCCAACTTGTTCTGGATTTTGGAGAGAACTGAAAAAAAATCCACTAATAATTATAAATGCACATGTGTCTTGAAACTGGCTTTCAAGTTTCTATTTCCACGTGACTTTCCACTGGGCCATTTCCGGTGGAAATGTCAAGTAGATTGCAGGAGAAAAAAATGGTACCCCCTTTAAAAGAAATGATGCAGGGCCATACCACAAGGTCTGTATCATACACATGTGGCAGGGGGATGATTTTTTTTTTAATTTGATACATTTGCTTTAGGGCGCTAGTCTCCAGTTAATTTAACAGTGATAGAAATTTTTGTGGGAAGGTACTTCTGCAGATTTTAGATAGAGGATGCCCACACAGGAGTACTAATCAAAATATTTTACTAGAGTTATATTTCTGCCTGACAATAGATAACAATTACTGAATGCTCACCATGAGCTGGAGCCTGTTCTAAGCCTTACATTTACTTTAAATCATTGCATCCTGATGAAAGGGATTAAATAGGTTCTATTATTATCTCCAGGAAAGACACTGGACTACAGAGAGGATAAGAAATGACCAAGGTCACAAAGACCCCCCACTGCCCAATATTGCTTTATAGGGATCTCACAAAACATATGTCTCTGGGGGTCAGGGGTGGGAGGGCAGTTAGAAAAGCCCTAATGTAATAAGCGTTATATATTCACAAATTACTGGTCACACAGAGCAAGGTTGATCCTGCTATTATTACCCAAGGACTTTTGTCCTGTTACTTGTTCCCTGGGGATTCACCCATTCTGTGGATCATAAAAATCCTGATTTAACGGTCAATAATGGTGGGACTCATTAGTCTTCTCCTTCCACTTTGTCATCCTAAAATCCCTGGACTCATGATCTTTCCCCCCATCCCCCCCCCCCGCCCCGTTCTGATGCTTCTTTTCCCATCATTCACTCAGCCAATGAAACGTTAGAGTTTCCTGTGGTTTCGCCTCCTTGCTCAACCCTGCAAAGTGCTACTTCGCAAGTCCTATTGATACTAATCCCAAATACCTAGCAAGTCTTTTTTTGCCCCTGGTCTGTGGTCTCTGCATGTGCCCCAGCATGTGGGCCCGAACCCCGCCCTCCCGGATTGCTGCAATAGCTTTCTATCATATTATCTCTGGTTTCACTTCCCCAACCACATTTACTCCAATTGTCACACTGATGTCACAGTGTTGCTTTTTTTTTTTTTTAAGAATTGAAACCTTTTTATGTCATCCATCTGTTGTAAATCTTCCCATTTTTAACTCTGAGATGTTTCACAGTGTTTTCCCAGAAAGCCCACGCGCACAACCGCGCCGCGAGATCTTCTGTGTGTTCTGTAAATGAGGCTTGCACCCCTCCTGGGGCGGAGATGTTAGCATGAGAATGAGGTAAAGGTAGTTGTCGGTCATTCTAGAGGTCACTGCAGGGTCCTTCTGCGCAGGCATGAGTCAGGAGTTCAGCTCAAACTGGTCTGGGCGGCCTGGGCGGGCTGGAGGCCTTGTCAGGGCAGTCATTATCGCTGGGAGGGATTTTGCTTTCCATTTGCCTAAGTGAAGAGCTAAGCTGGAAACGGGAGTTCAAGCGACAATGTGGGACAGAGGTCAGTGAGTACAAGTAGGTGGGTGGTAAAGGTCAGGTTTTGGGAGCTGGTCACAGATTGACTGGTTAAAAATACAGCTTATGAATATAGACTTTTGAATGGTAACAGTTTTAAATCACAGGGAATCTCCAAGATACTTGTAATAGAAATAATTTGGGTAAAGACTACAGAAAAGTCACTGAGAGCATAAGATAATTTGAATAGCTTTATAAAATAGAGAAAAACAAGATACAGAAACATCGTCATATTTCTTTTGGTCACACTGGAAGCAGCACCAGTCCTCTCACCTGAGCCTTGTTCCCTTCTCCTTTGCCCTCCCATCTCTTCAAGGGCCCTATTTCTTCAACCTTTGCTCTCCAGACTTTGCAAAATCACCATTTGAATAGAGTGTAGCAAACCTCTTCCATCTTATTGAAAAGAATAAGCCCTCCACCACCCACATTCTTTGGCAACCACCCCTTCTCCTCATCCCTAGGTTTCAGGGAAGAGCTGTTGATTCTCTTTGCCTCCACCTTCTGACTTGACATTCTCTTCTGCAGTGACTTTCCCCAGAACACTCCACTGGAAACATTCTCATGACATCAACATTGACTTCTTTGTTTTTCAGTCGACGTAAGCAACATTTAATTTGACCATTTTTTGTTTTATTTGACCACTTTGTAGCATTTGGCAATATTGACAATTGTTGGCTTTACATCGTCTCATCCTTTGATTTCTCTGACATCGCCTGCTCTTGGTTCTCTTACCATTTTGGCTGTTCCTTCTCAATTTCCTCCATTAGCTTCACTTTCTCTCTTCCTAAATGTTGATGTTCCTAGTGTATCCTCTTGGGGCCTCACTTTCTCAAATGCCATACTTTCCTGTGCCATCAAGTCTACTCCTATGTTCTTAATATGCCAATTATCCGCAAATCTCTATCTCCCGCCCAGATAGTTTGTGGATATCTTGATTTTCTGTCGAGTAGTCTCCAATGTGTTATGCACAACTTCCCTGAGGTGTGCAAAATAATCTGTACGGTCCTGGGAAGAAAAAGATATTGCAAATTGCATCTGTTTTCTAATCTGAAAAATGAGAAAGACATTGTGCTTTGTTATTATTTATATATTCATTATCAGCAGTGTCCTCTATGGCTTCTTTGTCCTCATTTCCGTGTTGCACAGTACATGCTTTGTCTGTAGGTTTCAACCGTGCACATGCGTGGAAAGGCATAGGGAAGCTCAAGTTCTGTTGAGTGTTTCTTGTAGGGAGCTGATCACACATGGGTATATTCCAGCTACCTGTGGCCATTGATTCCTCTCTCACCTTTCACTCTTTACTCCTGAGCTTCGAAAAATCCTAAATCCAGGGGCGCCTGGGTGGCTCAGTCGTTAAGCATCTGCCTTTGGCTCAGGTCGTGATCCCGGAGTCCTGGGATCAAGCCCCACATCAGGCTCCTCTGCTGGGAGCCTGCTTCTTCCTCTACCACTTCCCCTGATTGTGTTCCCTCTCTCGTTGGCTGTCTCTCTCTCTGTCAAATGAATAAATAAAATCTTTAAAAAACAAAAACCAAATCCTAAATCCAATTATTATTCCTGAATGATGCTGACAGGCTCACACGTCCACTCTAAAACCACTCACGGACCCACAGTTGCAGAATATCATTTACCTTTACTTAATATACTCCATAGTGTTGGCCAAGACTCACTATGATGCTCCAGGTAGCTTGGGAAATACGCATGTCATCAATCCAGACCAGCGGAGATTATGCTATTCTATACATGTCACATTACACCCAAGCTGTTCATTTTATTAAAATAATAATAAAAGAATCATGATCATAAAATAGAATCTTTGCAATGTTTTTGTGGCATAGACAGTACCTATGAAAATAATTTTCCCACATAGACTTTGACTGGTTATCTCATGGGAAAGCTTGTTTCATTTTGCAAAAAGAAAGTGTTTCGAATTTGAGGTCATGTGCTCATCAGTATTTTGCTATCTAACATATATTTTAAAACATAATCAACATTATCTGTTTGTTCAAGATTAAAGTGCTATGTTAGGACAGTGAGAAAATTGCTACTTTTTGAAACAACTCATGGTAAGGAGATAAAACTGTATGAAAACTGGTATTTAGACAAGTTTCTGTATTTAACATGATTTTAATAGTGAAAGTGGCCAAGCATTTATTCATATTTGGGATCTGGCAAGTTGTGAACGAATTGCAACTAGAAATTGGCTCTGAATGCTAGAGCCTGGCAAAAATCAGTGAAAACATTCCGTAAAAATCTATTGGCTATGTGGAATTTGCAATAGAATATTGTATACTTTATAATTATTTGTTACTTGTTGCCACATATTATTTTTATTTATGTCAGTAAAATGTATAATAATGTGTAATGATTTCCAAGCGAGCTAGTTGTTAACGTTTGCTAGCACACCACTGATGATGACTCCGTTGAGCTGCGATCAAGCCTGCAGGAGGCAAGCGCACCTGCAGCGGAGGGGGTCTTCCGGGACTGACCGGGCAGGCGCAATGCGTCGGGGAGAAGCGCGGGAGGCCGTGGGTTCCAGGACCGGGGTTCTCAGCGGTTCTGGGCCTGCGCGCTGGGGCCGGGGAACCTCGAGGCACCGCCCCCGCGGGGGAGGCCCAGGCTCGCGGCGCGAGAGGGGCGGCCGCAGACGTTGGCCCCTCCTCCTGCGGTCGGTCCCGGGGTCCTGGTCCCGCCTCTTCCGCTGGACCAGCTCGGACAGACAGACAGTCTGATGTTTACCGGCTTCGCGCCCAGGTACCCGGACCTGTTGGAGCCCTGCTCACAAAGACCACAGGACTCTTCCAGGGGGCTGGTTTGGATCCTCGGGGACTGTTCCTTCTCGTGCTTGCACACCTCCCGGGGTAGCTTAGAGGAGGACCTGTTCCGTGGACGGCTTGTTGGAGCATGCGGCACCCTTCCTGGGATGTAGTTTCGTTGTCCCGAATACCTCCTTTGTTTTGTTAGGTCCGCTGTCACGCACGCAGGCGCAGCCACGCTGAGCGCCCTTGACCGCACAGAATGGGCCGTTTGGGCCTCGCTGTCTTCGCACTGCGGCTAGTTCCTGAGGTGCTTAAGAGCAGCCTAGGGTCTTGTTCTAAAGATTAAACGTCCCTGGAGAGGGACCCGAGAAGGATCCATGGGCATGGTCATAGGCAATTAACACGTGTGCAAATGAGAGTAGAACACTGCGTGAGACTTCAGGAAAAGAAAAATTTGTAAGGAACTCACCTCCTCACGTTCTGACCTTGGCTCAGGATTATGGGGCCAGTAAGATACTATGGCTGATGCAGGCATTTAGCGTCGAGCCCCGCCCGAGGAGTCCTTCAGCAGCATTGGCTCCTCTCTCCAGAAAAGGGGGCGGTGTATAATCGATACTGCCCACGGAAAATATCTACGGGGCATTAAGATGCTGCTTGAATGCGTCATTAAGATGCTGCTTGAATGCGTAGGGAGTAACCTCATTTAAATTTTCTCGTAAATATTTTCTATTTGTCTTCCCTTTTTTTCTGTGATAGTGGATAAATGGCAGGGAAAAAGCGAGAAATCCAGTTGCAGGTGAGCATGACATACCAACAGTGTTTACTTGGGGCATTGGTGCTTGAAGACCCCTTGACCGTGGTGTCCTTTTTGCAGGCAGTCGTTAATAGTCAAAGCCTGTGGGATGAGATGTTGCAGAACAAAGGCCTCACAGGTACTGGGGTTCTCCTGGTTGTCCAGCCATTAGGAGTTCGGCCCAGGGCACCTCATGGCCCCCCAGCACGGAGTGCGCCTCCCCACTACCAGTGTAAAAACCTGCTTTGTGCACTGGCCCCAGGGGTGGGATAAGCTGCTATTCTAGATTCTTTGACTCTGTGTGGTTTTTCCCCCCCCCAAAATATTATCATCTTCTAGTGATCGATGTTTATCAAGCCTGGTGTGGACCTTGCAAAGCAATGCAAACTTTATTCAGAAAATTGAAAAATGAGCTGAACGAAGATGAACTTCTGCATTTTGTCGTAGTAAGGATTTCATTTCCATGAAACGGTTATTTTCTTGATCCTTCCAAGTGTTTACATACTGTCTTTAAGGATTGTCTTAATTTAAACAACCTGCCAACTCTTCAAAAATGGACCATATTCACTTGGCAGTTTTACTATATATTTAGTTCTACCGGATCTGAAAACCGTGATGATTTTTATCCCGTTTCCCGTGGTGTTGAGGTTGTTGGGGTTGAGGTTGTTTAACATGGTCGTGAACATCAGAAAGTGTACATATGGATGTCTGTTGACCTGTTCCTTTCACCTGACTGGATGTTCAGTGTGTGTCTTTTAGAATCGGGGCTGCAAACGCTGTTTACTGAATAGAATTGGGAAGGTCTCTGGGCACTTAACAAACCGGTTACCAATTTTCCAATGGTAGTGATTTTCCCCACGCTTGTCACTCGGATGTGACAAGGGATTAAATTATGGCTAAATTTATCGGGCTTCATTGTATTGATTATTCAATTTGTCCATATCAAGTTATCACCTGCTTAGAGCTTTGTTGTCTAATACGGTGGCCACCAGACACAAATGGCTTTTGAGCACTTGAAATGTGGCTAGTGTGACCGAGGAACTGAATTTTTAACTTTAATTAATTTAAATTTAAATTAAAAAACTGATAATTCAGAAATGATAAAACTTTTTAAGTTGTTTGGGACAACCTGGGTATGTACATCGACTTTTTTAGACTATACATTTTATGAAATCAAAGTACAAACCAATGATTTCTGATTCAAATTTAGCCTACAAATTGAGATGTACTCCAAATGTAAAATACACACCAGATTTTGAGGATTTAGTATGAAAAAAGGAAAATGGAATATCTCACTAATAATCTTTTACAGTGATTACATATGAAATGACTATATTTTGGATTAAGTAAAAAATATTTTTATATTACTCTCATCTATTTCTTTTTAGTCTTTAACTGTGGTTACTAGAACCCAGAATTTAAAAATACGTGTGTGGCCCATATTCTCTTTCTGTTGGGCAGAAACAAGTCCAAACCAGCTAGACCTAAGGTGCAGGAGCAGATAACTGATTTCGTATCTTTACTCCTTACACCTAAAATGTGGACTCCCTGATGCAAACAGGAAACCTTAACCCATTGCATGTTCCCATGTGTAGAATCTCTCTGTGACCCTTCCCAACCCAGACCTTGGGATGAGTTTGTTGATTGACCTTAACTTGATTGTCCATCCCCTTCTGCAAGTACATTCTTTATAGAACTTCTTTTTCTTAGTTCAAGGTTATAGTTAAGTAGCCTAAAGCTTAGAAACTCACCTCATTATTTCTTCAAGAGAGTAGGTGGCTATATACAATTGTTAATTTTTTTTAAGATTTTATTTATTTGTCTGAGAGAGAGAGAGAGAGAGAGAGAGAGCGGCACAAGCAGGAGGAGTGGCAGGCAGGGGGAGCACAGGCTCCCTGTGGAGCAAGGACCGATGTGGGATTTGATCCCAGGACCTTGGGATTATGACCTGAGCTAAAGGCAGACACTTAACCAACTGAGCCACCCAGGCGTCCCTACAATTGTTAAATCTTTTTATCCAGAATTGACTTTGTCTTCTGAAGTTGCAGTTTTTGAAAGGGTGACAATCTGTAACAGCCTGCTTGATTCTGAGCCCCCTGAGTGGATCTGGAATATGATTTGAGACTTAATCCTTGGCAAGGAGGAACAATGGAGTTCAAAGACACAGAATTGGGCCTCATGGGGATTGCCACATACCATAGACACAGGGTTGATACAGAAGTTAAAAGACAGTGTCAGAAGCTCTAACAAGTGGATCATGGAGAATTGAGAATTGGGAAATTCTTTTGAGTCCTGGCAGTTGGCATTAGGGAAGTTTGTCTGGAAGTGGTAGGAGTGCAAGTTCATGGGCTAGGAATCATGGGAAAACTCCAGTGTCTAAAAGGGAATTGAGGTCAGTGGGGGGAGACCAACAACAAGACAGGCCCCCTGCACACCTGTCAGGCTACCTGGAAAGGAACTTGGGCATAGGAAGGCAAGGCAAAAAGTCCTTATACACTGAGAAGGTGTAGGTCGGATGCTGTGTTCCCAGGTGCTTTAGAGGCATTGAATCCCTCTTTGTTTGTAGGGTAATACCGGCGGGCCGGGCACTGCTGTGGAGGTGAAGGGGTGGGTGTAGAAGGAGAATTAGACCACATGGGGTGTCGGGCACCCTGTTCAGCTGCATGAGGATATAGGTCTTAACGGTGCTTCCTCCCAACCCAGTGACTTCTGGCTGTCCTCCCAGAAGTACCCCAGCCAGAGAAAATCCCTTAGTCGACTCCACAAGGAATCTATTCTATTACTATAGCCATCCCACTGGAAAATGCTAGTAAGTTCTTATGGCCCCATGACTAAAGCAGAAGGAGGGTGACATGCAAAGGGGATTATGAAACATCATAGATCTGATCACAAAAAGTGAGATGGGGGCACCCTGCCTGGGTGGCTCAGTTAAGTGTCCAATTCTTGATTTCAGCTGAGGTCATGATCTCCGGGTCTTGAGTTCAAGCCCCGTGTTGGGCTTCGTGCTCGGTGTGGAGCCTACTTAAGGAAAAAAAAGGAAGTGAGATAGGCCCTTATGGTGGTGATACGATACTGACAGGGACAATGGAGTCCCGGAGGGAAGGGCAGTAAAGTTCCATGTGGAGTGGGAGAGGATTTGCAGCAGCAGGGAGCAAGACAATTCTTGGAGGGACACTTGACCTGGGTTGGAAAAGGAAGGGCAAGAGCAGGTAAGGAGGGAGGAAAGTGTGGGTGTTGTATAGCAAACTGGAAGTAGGTAAGCTTAGCTGCAGGTTGGGTATCGCAAAGTAAACAGTGAGAAGTAAGCTTGAGGCCAAATGCTGCCTGGCCTGAATTGCCAATGTATGCAATTCGATCCATAGAACAACTATAACATACTCAGAAAATCCTGTAGTAAGCATAAAAATTTTGTGTGATCTACATTCTTTCAACATAGTGTATGTGGTGACTTGGATATAGTTTCCTCTATTATATGAAATACTTATATTTTTTTCAGGCAGAAGCTGACAACATTGTGACTTTGCAGCCATTTAGAGATAAATGCGAACCTGTTTTTCTCTTTAGTGTTGTAAGTATAATATTTATCATCTCAGATATATTATCAGATTCTAATTTACAGTTAAATAGCAAGTAGCATTGTAAAATTACCATGGAACTATTTTCTGATTGTAGTAATCATAGATTTCTTTTGCCTTATCTTTGCTTGTCTGTTAACAGATTTTATAATTTTTGACATCTAGGAGTATGGAATGGGTTGAGGAGGTCAGACCACCATGTAGTGAGTTGATCAAAAAGAAAAATAAGGTGGTATTTACCTTTCCTAAGGAAATAATCAGAGATTTGTATGACAAATTATTATTTACGGGAGTGAAGAATTGGAAATGTCTTCGACACCCAGGAGCGGAGAATTGGTTCTAAGTATTCATGTATACTAATACAAGGACATATCTGATCGCTACTTTGCAATATATGTTGCTCCTATCTCCGCACGTACAAGTGTGTAGAAAGAAGACAGGAAGGGCATTCACCAGATTGTCAGTAGCAGCTTTCTGTGAATGGGGGAAGCATGCAGTGGTTAAGTTTTTTTTCTTGATACTTTTTTATATTTTCCAAATATTCTGTGACGAGTATACAACTTTAATAATCAGGAAGATGTAATAAGTGCTATTTTCCAGAAGGGGAGTGTTGACAGTTCAAAGGTGTGTGACACACAGTGTGGCTGCTACGGAGCTGGAGAATTGGGTGTAGTAAGGAAAGGCTTCCTAGAGAGGGCTTGGACTCTTTCTTTCCTATTGGATGCTGGGATTATTATTATTATTATTTTGTATTAGAAATCATGATTTTAAAAACACTTCTTGGATAGAACTTTCTGCTTCTATGAAATAATGCTTTTGCAACAATTTCAAGGAATTGGATAACTGGGTTCATTGAATTTTAAGAATTGCGTTGCAGAGCTTGCTCTAAGTTGGACATGTAGGATTTGGTGATTTAGGTGAGGAGTCAGCCAGCTCTTTCGGGAGAGGGCCAGATTGTATTTTCAGCTTTGCCAAAATATAGTCTCTGTGCTGGGTCGGTGTTTGCTGACCCTTGACCTAGACATAGTTTAGGGGACCAGAGTGAGTAACACCTGAAAAAAGGCTTGGTGGGTTAATCTTAAGAACAGCGAGAAGACTGGTAGCAGTAGCAGTTAGGAGCTTGGGATGGAGGAAGAGAGACTGGGCAGGGGGACCATCACATAGAGTCTGGAGCTCTGGGACCACCTTCACCCTGCCAGGTTGGTCAGCTCTGATCAGGAGACCATACCCACCCTCCTTAACTGGATCGTCCAGTCCACGTTGTCTTATCTGCAGTCAATGCCTAGAATATAAATCTACTCTTCCTCCCTGCCCTGCATAGTTCATCCATCTCATGCCTAGAATAGTCTTTCTGACCAGTTCTCCCAATTCTCTACCATCTTGCAAACCCTTTCACTGTGTCACATCTGGAATTGAGATGAGCAGTTGGCACACTTTCTAAGATCTTTCATCATGGCTCTTAGCCTTTACGCCATTTCCTTGACTTTCCTTAAGTCTGCCTCCTTACTTAGAACATACTTCTTTGCAGCCCAGAGTGGTGACTATTTTCTCAGATTATATGTCTTGAGGCCAGGAGTAGAACCGATATTCCCTTTACTTCTTCTTACTTCAATAACTTTCTTTTCCTTGCTAATTAGAGGTCTTTTCCCTGCTAACTTAGCAATTTGGCTAAACCTCCTTCTCTCCCCCACCTCACCCCTGGCATTTACTGGTCTTCAAATCAGTCCTGTTGATGACTGAAGACTTCAAAACCCCTGTCCTGCCACCCCTGCCCCCAGGGACTGTAGTGCCCACACTGGCAACCCACTCACATCTGGGCCTCTCAATGCCTGACCTCTACTGCCAATGAACTTTTCTCCAGTGCACCTCAACCAGTTGCTCGCGCAGTCATGCCTCAGACTTTGCTCCACATCCACAGTCGTTCATCTAAGAATCTCAGTCTGTGCCCACAAAGCCACCGCCAAGCCATGCTTGTTTATACAGCTATTCCCATGGTGGCTCTTTGTAGCGCTTAGCACACTTAGCTGACAACAAATTCATTCCAGCAAGTTTCAGCAGGAAGGGCTTTTTCCAAGGGACATTAGAAAGTCCCCGGAATTGTTGGAAGGTTCCTTTTAGTGGGAAATGGTAACTAGAGTGTCAGTATTTATTTAAACCTCTCTCAACTGGATCCTTCTCACTGATCTTTGAAGATGATTGACTGTTCCCGATTAAAAAATAATACTCTTATTTGATGCCATGCTTCTCTCCAGCTACCACCCATCTCTCTCCTTTATCTCACAGCTAAATTTCTCAGGAGAGTTTGCATATTTATTTTTACTCCTTTTTTTTTCACATCCCATTAATGCCTCAACCCATTCATCTGCCTTCTGAGTATTCAAGCAAATTTGCTTTTGCTAGTGTACCCAGTTACCAGCCCGTTGTTAAATATAGGGCCACTTTTAGGCCCACCATGCTGCACTTCTCAAGTGTACTGAATGTGGTGGCCATGCCCTCCTTTTTGGAATATTGGCTTCGTTTGGCTTTGTTGCTTTGTTTCCTTTTGTCTACCTAGATGTTATTCCCCTCCACCTCCTTTTCAGGTTTACCTTTCTTTATTCAGCCATTCAGTATTGATCTTATCATGTTATATGCCCTCTGTAGAAAATTTCCTCCACACACAGTTTCAGTTGTCACCACCTATATGTCAAGAACTCAAGTTTATGTCCTCGGCTAATTCCTATACTTGTGATTTTGGTGAGGGGTCAGCCAGCTCTTTCGGGAAAGGGCCAGATAGTATTTTCAGCTTTGCCAAAATACAGTCTTGAGCTCCAGACTTGTGTATCCAGCTGGTGCTTTGACATCCCCTCTATGTTGTCTGAAGGGCCTCTCACATGGGGCTGGTCCAATACCAGACCCCTCCTCCCTCTGGGAAGTGTGGTCTCCTAAGTGTCACTTCATTGGGTGATTAACATCTTAATTTATCCAGTGTTTTCACAGAAACAGAAAACTCAGCTTAGTGACATCTTTGTATATCACACCCAATCCATTCCAGACCTTGGACCCGTCAATTTCACCACCGAGGTCTTTCTCACACTCATCTGTGTCTTTCCATGCTTTCCTTCTCCATCACCGGTACCACAGACTGAGCACCCATCTCCCTCACCAGCATCACTAGAATAGCCCCTAATTTATATACAGTCATCTTCTGCTCCCTTCTAACTCTTTCTGAACATGGTAAGTGAAGTGATCTTTACAAATAACAGTTCAAATTGTGGTCAGTGCCTTTGTTTAAACATGTCTAGGGCTTCCCACTGCACTTAGGTGAAAGGCCGTGTCATTCCATGACCCACAAGGCTCCACATGGTCTGGCTCCCACTCGCTGTTAGGTTTCCTCCCATACCAGGCATCCCCTTACTTTCTCCGCTGGTCTTCTCATTTGCCCTATTCCCTCTGGCCTCAGGACCGTTGCATCTCTATTCCTTTTGCCTGGAATACTCTTTCTTCTCCATTTTGCCTCATTATCTCTTACCCCTCCTACATATCGTAACCCAAGAATCCCTTCCTGATATTGGTAAGCAGCTTTGCCTATCTCCTTGACCAGGACAGATTCGTGTAGATGCTCCCAGTGCTTTGTACTTGGTGGTACTTGTCATGGTTGTTATATATGTTCGTGGGGTATTCTCCTTTTTTGCCTATCTCCTTGACCAGGACAGATTCGTGTAGATGCTCCCAGTGCTTTGTACTTGGTGGTACTTGTCATGGTTGTTATATTATATATGTTCGTGGGGTTTTCTCCTTTTTTGTAATTTAATTAGGCCACCTACCAGGACTGCTGTTCTGTACCATCGTGCCTGGAACTGTGCCAGAAAACAGGTTTTTTGGTAAATATATGTTGAAAGATAGACAAAAGGGGGCACAGTGTCAAAAATAATCAGGGAAGATAATGGTGGGAGGTCTGTACAGAACCATCGAACGTAATACAGGGTTGCCTTGCCTTTGGTTATAGAAGGACAGACATTGTGGAGGTAGAATTCAAAGAGCTGGGTTTTTCAAATCAAGACATACTTTCCCATCACTAATACTTTATTTTAAAATGACTAATTACAATAGCTAAAAAGGATTGGTGGGGGTGTGAGGACGAGTAGGGTGACTTCGTCAAGTTGCATTCTGGACTTATCCTGAAAGTGAAAGTTTCCTTCATGCTTTCTTTTTCTGTATAGAATGGCAAAATTATTGCACAGATCAATGGGGCAAATGCACCACTTGTTAATCAAAAAATTATTAATTTGGTCAATGAAGAGAGGAAAATTGCCGCGGGTGAAATGGTTCGCCCTCAGGTAACACTTTACTGACTATTTTGTTCTTAAAAAAATGTATTACATCTTTTTTGTTGTTTTCTTAAGGAATTTTCCCAAGTTTTGTAACCATCTGGGTGTCTAAATGGTACAGACTTTCTGGGAGGTATTTTGGCAATATGAATCAAAGGCCTTAAAAAACACATGTATCCTTTGAGTGAGCAATTGCACTCTTATAATTTTCCCTACAAAGACAATATGACATATATAGAAAAGAGCATTTAAAGCAGAGTTGTCTCTTATTAAAAGTTTGGAATCAATATAAATGTCGAGCCACCCCGGGGGGGCGCCTGGGTGGCTCAGTCGGTTAAGCGTCTGCCTTCGGCTCATGATCCCGGGGTCCTGGGATGAAGCCCCACATCGGGCTCCCTGCTCAGGGGGGCCTTGCTTCTCCCTCTCCTTTTGCCCCTCCCCCTGCTCCTGTGCTCTCTCATTCTCTCGCTCTCTCTCAAAAAAAAATCAATAAAATCTTTAAATATTGAGCAATGCTGAATAGGTTCCATAAAATGTCTGTAATTTTTGTCATAAATTATGCAAATCCATACAGTGGAATATTATTTAGTGTGTTCTGGGGCCTTGTACTTACTGATATGGAAAGAGGACCAAGATAGATTGACCAATGAGAACAAGACCGCACTTTGGTAGGATACTTAGAATAAGATCCTGCATGTGAAGTGTATCATCTACGTAATGAAAGATAAACTATTTAAATATTAAGAAATAAACTACAAAGCATGTGGAGGTATGAACATAATAGTATAAGAAAGGAAGCCACAGAGGAGAGTGATCAGAAATACAGTCAGATAAGGAAGAGCTGCCGGTGTTACGGAAATGAACGCGTACGAGCTCGCACACACAATACGTCCGCACGTGCCAAACCAACCACAGGAGCAAAAAGAGAGAGTATGAATTTAAAAACTGGAAAGGAGAGGCGAGGCAAGAAATACTGAAAAATAATGAGAAAGTACAGGTTCAAGCTTGTATTAAGCATTTGCTATAAAAAATATCAGTTTAAATCAAAGGATGAAAGATTTGATAAACAGCCTTAGGAATATTGGGTTAACTATTTGCATAAGAAATTTATATCATTTTCTCATACCATGTGCATAAATTTCAGGTGAATTAAAGAGCTGAATATGAAGAAACAAAGCATAAGAGTATTAGAAGAAAATACTGGTGAACATTTGTATTGTCATCGGTTGAGGAAGACATTGTAAACATAACATAAAACAGATATCAAAAAAGGAAAAATTGATAAATTTGATTACTTAAAACCTTGAAGTGCACCCTAAAATGTAAAAGAAAAACAGCAAACTGGGAACAATTCCTATACTCTATATGCCAGCGTGCTAATATCCATAGTCTGCACAGAGTACTTTTTGAGTGTTAAGAAAAAAATGAACATTTTGATGGAAGATTGACAAATGGCAAATGTGGGGAATTTACATTTATAATAGTGATTTTTCTTGTCCAAGGACATTTTTCTTTACTTTTCAGGTTTTCTTGATTATCAGGGAATCTTCTCCCTTCCCTTCTCTCTGTCTCTGTCTCCTCTCACTGCCGCCCCCCCAACCCCGTCCCCACTTGTTTGTGAAAATTGTAATAACCAGGAATTATTGAGGAGCTGCTGTTTGCTAAGATTTTCAAACAGATCTCCTCATTTAATTTGGACAGAAATCTTTTTCCTTCCTAGTTTTTTTGAGATGTAACTGTTCTATTGAGATGTAACTGACAAATAACATTATATTAATTGAAAGTATATAACATAATTGCTTGATATCTGTACATATTGTGAAATGATCCCCAAGTTTGACATCTGTCACCTTCCAAAGCTAACAATTTTTTTTGTTGTGATGAGGACTTTCAAGATCTGCTCTCTTAGCAACTTTCAAGTATACCGTACGGTATTACTATGTGTCGTCACCATGCCGTATGTGATACCCTCAGAACTTATTTATCTTGTAACTGGAAGTTTGTACCTTTGGGCACCTTCACCCAGTTCCCCCATTTCCCATCTTCTACCTCTGATAACTACCATTCTGTTCTCTGTGTTTATGAGTTGAGTTTTTTGAGATTACACACATAAGTGAGATGGTGTAGTATTTGTTTTTCTCTGTCTGACTGATTTCGTTTAGTATAGTGCCCTCAGGGTCCATCTATGTTGTCACAAATAGTAGGTTTTCCTTCTTTTTTATGTATGAATCATATTGCGTTGCATAAATATACCACATTGCCTTTATCCATTCATCCGTTGATGGACATTTAGTTTGTCTGCATGTCTTGGCTATTGTGACTAATGCTACAGGGAACGTGGGTATGCACATAACTTTTGTTTTTCTTTTTCTTTTTCTCTTTCTTTCTTTCTTTCTTTCTTTCTTTTTTTTTTTGAGACAGGGGAGGGGCAGAGGGAGAGAGAGAATCCCAAGCAGTCCCCACGCTCAGCGGCGTGGAGCCCAATGCAGGGCTCTATCCCATGACCCCAAGATCATGACATGAGCTGAAATCAAGAGCAGGTTGCCCAACTGACTGAGCCACCCAGGCACCCTCACTCGTAACTTTCTGAGATAGTGATTTCATAGTTGGTCATAGTAGTCTCTTAATGTCCTTTATATTCGTGTGATATCTGTTGTAATGTTTCCTCTTGCATTTCTGATTTTATTTATTTGAGTCCTGTGTCTTTTTTTTCTTCACCTGTCTAGCTAAATGTTTGTCATTTTATTTTTTTCGAAAAACCAGCTTTCAGTTTCATTAATTTTTCTATTGTCCGTGTAGTATCTATTTTATTTATTTCTCCTCTGAGCTCTGTGATTACCTTCATATACTAATTTTGACTCCATTAGTTCTCTTCTTCCAGATTCTTAAAGTGAAAAGTTAGGTCGTATATTTGAGATCTTTTTAGGCTTTTTCTTAATGTAGGCATTTATCCTTATACACTTCCCTCTTAGAACTCTTGTTGCAGTTTGTAAGTTTTGGTATGTAGTATTTCCATTTTCATTTGTCTCAGGTATTTTTAAATTTCTCTTTTGATTTCTTCTTTGACCCATTGGTTGTTCAGTAGCCTGTTTAATATTCACAGATTTGTGAATTTTCCAGTTTTCTTCTTGCAGTTGATTTCTAGTTTCATACTACTATGGTGGAAAAAGATGCTTATGGCCTAACATATGATCTATCCTGGAGAATGTTCCGTGTGCACCTGAGAAGAATGTGTGTTCTGCTGCTTTTGGATGGAATGTTTTGTAAATGTTAAATCCACCTGGTCTAACATACAGTTTAAGTCCAGTGTTTTCTCATTGATTTTCTGTATGGATGGTTTGTCCAAACATAGCTGGTTGCACTGAACGCAAGAACACCTGCCCTGCCGGCCGCCATAGTCAGGCTGTAAGGGATGTGTCCTTTGGGAGCAGCCACAAAAGCTGGGGTGGGGTGCCAGACGTGCGCTCAGGCCATCTTCACGTGGACATCGGCCACCTGGAGCAGGGCAGAGGGAAAGTGCAAAGATGGCGCCTGTCATCCTGCTTGGTCTCCGGAGAGGACTGCAGTCAGCCCCTAGATCCGTGTTAATTTAGGAGCTTGCCTCAGGCTACAGCTTTTAAGAGTTTCAAATAGGCTTCTTTCAGAGAAAAACTGGGCAGGTCCCTGAGCTGCCTGTGCACCGAGCCCTGATCGAATAGCCACACACCCCGTCCTTACCAACCTGCTCAGAACTGTTTTACTCTAAGCTCTTGGGACTCACGGACGCAAGCCCCAGCTGGCTTTCAGAGCTAGGGACTTGGGGGACCTATCCCTCAAATGGAAGTCTTAAAATTTGGCACATTATATAGTGAGTCTAAACCCTTCAGTCCTCAGGGAGATGCTGGTTATTCCCTCCCAATTGTGTGTCACTGTGGTGAGGCTGAAGTTTATGGTTAAGTTGTGTCTGAAACTCTCCTACTCTCCTGCCCATTTCAATATGGATTTTTTCCTCATCTGCCTAACGTGTAGGAGTTGCTCAGCCCTTCTCTGGATTTCTTTCAGAGGATATTTTTTTTGTACAGAGCTGTAGATTTGGTGTGTTTATGGGAGGAAGTTACATTCAGTCTTTTATGTTGCCATCTTGAATGGGAATCTCAAGAAATTTTAGGAGATAGTTACAAATGATAAGACAGGGCTTTAAAAACATTAAGTCATTCCCCCAAAACCAGATAGCTAGTAGGTGGTGAAACCAGGATTTGATGTCAGGCAGAATGACTCCTAAACATATACTCTGAATTGCTGTATTCTGTGCACCTTTCTCTGTGTGTGCTCTGTTCTGCGGTCATGTCCTTGTTGTTCTGATTGTTCTTACAGAATGATACCCTGTTTTAATTAATAACAGCGTGAATATAAGAAATGTATTAATATGTTTATTTTATATTATTCCATTTTGTTGAATGCTTCTGTTATTTCGCTTTCTTATCTAATTGCCTCGTCTAGCACAGCCCTGTCTGATGGTAAAAAAATACGAGTTGTGTTGTGAGTCACATACATAATTTAAAATATTCTACTAGTCACATTAAAAACAACAAAGAAGATAAAAGAATTATTATTTTTTTCTTTTCAAATTTTTATTTAAATTCTAGTTAGTTAACATATAGTATAATAATGGTTTCAGGTGTAGAATTCAGTGATTTCATCACTTAACAGACAACACCCAGTGCTCATCACAACAAGTGCCCTCCTTAATGCCCATCCCCCATCTAGCCCATCCCCCACCCAGCTCCCTCCATCAACCCTCCGTTTGTTCTCTATAATTAAGAGTCTCATGGCTTGTTTCCCTCTCTCTCTCTCCTTTTTTTAGAAAAAAAGTGAAATTAAAAATTTTTAATCCTAAAAATTAAAAAATTATATTGAGTACATTTAAATATGTACTCAATATAAAAAATAAGATATTCTGCAGTCATTTTTTCATACTAAGTCTTCAGAATGTGCCGTGGAGCTGTCACTTATGGCACATCTTAATTTGGACTAACTTCATTTTCAAATGCTGAAATAGCCTTCTGTGCTTAGTGGCTGCTCTGTTGGCCAGCACACGTCCAGCAAATATAAAGTCAGATCAATTTGAAGTTATAGCCGGTATAATTATCTTAGTCCCGATTATAATAAGAATGAGAGCTTCCAGTATGGTCATTTCCATACATTTTGGGGTCTTTATTTCATCAATACTCTGAAATTATGCATTCTTGTGCCAAAAAAATGTATATATGTAAATATATAAACCTTTCAGATAGTTAAAACAGAATCATAGAAGCACTTTAAGGGCTTCTGAAGAAATTAAGGAACCCCCATCCCTCTCCTTCCTAGTGTTTTACTTTATAGTAGAAAATTAGTTATTGTTTTGAGCAAGACAGTTTTTTATAAGTTAAGGAGGTATTTTTCTGTTTCTAGTTTACAAAGGGTAATGGTCAGGATTGGATCTTGAAACTCATCAAATGCCCTTTTGATCTTTTTTTTTTTTTTTAAAGATTTTATTTATTTATTTGACAGAGAGAGAGACAGCCAGCGAGAGAGGGAACACAAGCAGGGGGAGTGGGAGAGGAAGAAGCAGGCTTCCAGTGGAGGAGCCTGATGTGGGGCTCGATCCCAGAACGTCGGGATCATGCCCTGAGCTGAAGGCAGACTCTTAAGGACTGAGCCAGCCAGGCACCCCGCCCTTTTGATCTTTAACATGATAATTATATATATGTTGGTTTCTTTCTATTTATTTATTTATTTATTTATTCATTAGAGAGAGAGAGAGAGCAAGCAGGGGAGGGGCAAAGGAGAGGGACAGAGAATCTCAAGCAGGCTCCCCACTGAGCATGGAGCCCAGTGCAGGGCTCGATCCCATGACACTGAGATCTTGACCTGAACCAAAACCAAGAGTTGGACGCTCAACCAACTGAGCCAACTACGCGCCCCTAATTTATTGCTTTCTTATTAATCTCTGCTTCTTTCTTATTTTATTCCTTGTGCTCTTCTTAAGTTTTAAGGTTTTTGGTTTTTAACCATTTTCCATATGTATTATTTCTGATAGTCTTACCACCCCAATCATTTTAAACATTTTTTTTTTTATTTCAGTGGAAAGATGGGGAAAAGTAGTGTTAGATAAATGTTGGCAGTTTCCACTTCACCCTCTATCCCTTGGATTATAAATATTTATTAGAAACAAAATTTCTAAAAACTCTTTTCCTATCATGTTAAAATATAACTTTTATTTGCATTTCTCTTCCACAGTATCATGAAATTGTGTTTGTAGACCCAGATGCGGATGATGGTGGGGAAGCACCCAGTGAGAGCGTCGGTAGGTAAATTTCCTTCAGAGTCATGGCAAGGGATTTGTGTTCATGAATGTTAAGTAGAGCAGTAGTTGCAGGAGCAGACAGGCTGCTGGTGACCTCAATGTTATTGATAAGGGACTGGTAGGATAATACTAGACTCAGTTATTAACAAGGAAACTTTTTTGCTCCGCTTGCCTTCCCTTTGGTCTCTGTGCCTGCAGCCTTCAGAGGTTACCCAGGACCAGGGGTTCCTGTCCCCTGTGACTAACTAGACAGCAGCCTCCTCTTATTTCATCCTTCATCATCTTCCAAAACCTTGTGAAAATAATTTCTCCCTCAATGACCCACCTGCCCGTTTACTTTACAGTTAACAATTTCCCTCCTGGATTGTCTGTGTAGGGGTGTGCGTTGCGCGTTCATACTTTGGAGGGCGCAGAAACAGCGTGCTCAGCGAGCTATCATGCACTAAAAGCTCATCATAAGAATGTGTAGATAAATGTAGATAAATCTCTAGGTGGTGAAGTCCATCAATCTGTTGTGTTTGCTTGCACTGAAACTCTACTCATTAGCGATACTAGCTGGATGGATCATGGGTGTGATTTTATTTTTTATTTATTTATTTATTTTTTTAAATTTATTTATTCGACAGAGTTAGAGACAGCCAGTGAGAGAGGGAACACAAGCAGGGGGAGTGGGAGAGGAAGAAGCAGGCTCATAGCGGAGGAGCCTGATGTGGGGCTCGATCCCATAACGCCGGGATCACGCCCTGAGCCGAAGGCAGACGCTTAACCGCTGTGCCACCCAGGCGCCCCATGGGTGTGATTTTAACCAATGTGAGTTATATTAAAATAACTAGTGCCCACCTAACTTTTTTTCTTTTTTTTTGCCTGTGGACCACCAATTTTTGTGACTCTTTCTCCCGCATGCAAATGTAGGAACTGCACTTAGATTCTGAGGAGAAAACTCTTCGGTAGTTGGAATGCCGTAATAACAACAAAGCTGTCGATGGACAAAAACTCACTGAACATTAATAATTTACATTTCTAATTGCCAGATCCTTCATTATCTAGACTTTGAGCCGAGAAAATGAAGTTCCCCTATTTTTTTCCCCTAGATCAACTCTACATTATTGCTATTATCAAACCCGATGCTGTGATTAGCAGAAAATCTCAAGAGATTAGACAAAATGTAAGTGATATTTCCCCACAATAAATTAATGGCAACATAACAACCTCTTAACTGTCAATTTGGAGACAAGCTTATCATTAAAGTGAAGTGGAACATAACGAATTTCTGGTGCTAGGTGAAAGGCTTTGGAGAAAGCGTTTGGTGAAAGGCTTGGAATATTTTGTCTTGACAAAAGTTAGACCTACTCAAGCATCTTGATTTAAAGAACTCTGCTCTAGCAGCATCCAGTGTAAATGATAAAAATCACAGTTCTTATATTGGATCATAACAAATGTTCTCCCTGTTTGGTTACTAACAACGGAAACTTGTATGCTCACATTGGCTTGTTTTGTTTTCTGTATGTTGGGTCCTTTTTATTTTTTATTTTTAGTTTTTCGTTTTTTGCATTTTTAAAATTTTTTATTTAAATTTAATTTTAAATTTTAATTTATTTAAATTTATTTATTTAATTTATTTACTTATTTTTTATTATGATATGTTAGTCACCATACAGTACATCATTAGGTAGAGTAAAAGAAGCATTTAATGTTTCGCTTAAGAGCTAAAATAAATCTTGGTGAGAGGAAAACTGCATTCTAGTCCAAAGGTCAGCAGACTTTTCCTATAAAGGGCCAGAGAGTAACCGTTTCCAGGATTGTGGGGCATATGATCACTGTCACCACTTCCGAGCTCTGCCGTCACATTGAGAAAGTGGCCGGCGGTACTAGGTCAATCAATGGGCGTGGCCACTCTCCAATAAGCAGGTGGCAGGCCGATGTTGACTGCAGGCTGTACTTTGCTGACTCCGTAACAATGACTTTGTATACAATGGAATATTACTTAACCATCAGAAAGAACGGTTACCTAACATTTGCAGCAATATGGACGGGACTGGAGGAGATTATGCTAAGTGAAATAAGTCAAACAGAGAAAGACAATTACCATATGGTTTCACTCATTTATGGAACATAAGAAATAGCAGGGAGATTGGTAGGAGAAAGAAGGGAAGAATGAAGGGGGAGTAAACAGAAGGGGGAAAGAACCACGAGAGACTATGGACTCTGGGAAACAAACTGAGGGTTTCAGAGGGAGGGAGGTGGGGGATTGGGATAGGCCGGTGATGGGTATTAAGGAGGGCACATGTTGCATGGAGCACTGGATGTTATACGCAAACAATGAATCATGGAACACTACATCAAAAACTAAGGATGTCCTGTATGGTGACTAACATAACGTAATAAAAAATTAAAAAAAACAAAAACAAACAAAAAACCCCCAATGACTTTGTGTTGACACAGCAGCAGTAAATTGAAATTTGAAAGAATGCTGCCTGGGGAATAGAGGAGGTCACCTAGGGAGCTACCAGGAGGGGTTGGCCATCCCCTGATGAACTTCCCATCATGCACTTTCTTTAGCTACAGCAATATTATCACTGATTAAACTATGAGAAGGTCGATGGTCCATGGTCATGGGATGTATGATCTCTTCCATTTGTGCATTGATTTAATAATATCACTCTCTAAGGATAGCCCTTTTCTTCCAGATTTTGGTGCATACGTGGGGGGGTGGCATCAAAGTGTACCCCCATCCCCCACAGGTTACTTATACTTTATAAAGCTTAAAAAGTAATATCACATAGTAATGGTTTACTGTTCCTTATTCGAGTATGTTTTAATTAGCTAGGACAATAAGCTTTTCAGAGTTATATAGTTCTTTTAGTTGGGGCAATACTATTAATCATAAATTCATCTTGATTTTTTTGTTTTTTATTTTTTATTTATTTTATTTATTTTTAATTAAAAAACTTATTTGTATCATAGAAAATAACATTTCAGAGATGTAAATTCTGAGTATCTCCTAAATACCTCGCCTCTCTAGAATACGGTAAAGGGCTTATAGCAAACAGGACAAAAAAACTGAGAGAATGTTTTGAATAGAAAAAAATGAACACACTGCTAGGAAAACTTACCAAGTTTAAATAATGATTGCTTAGATTTTCCTTCTGTTGTCAGGCACTAAGTAATGTAACAAAGACATGATTTGAGTGTTTAGAAATTATTCAAATTGGGCTGTCAGGAGAGGTGTCAGAAATATGTAAGTAGTGTTCTGCCCTATCAAAGGACCAGCGGAACCAGTACAGTGTTTCCGTTCATAATAGAAGCAGAGGTACCTGGGCTGGATACTCCCATCAAACTGTAATTACTGAGTTGCTTTGAACCCGGATTATACTTTTATTACATTGTTTAGTACCTCATTATCCTTGGCATAATTTGCTTCAGACTTCTCTTTGTTACATTTTACTATGCTTGAATGACATACAAACTGGATTTATCGTTAAAATAAGGTTGTTTTTTTTTTTAAGACAAAGTGTGGCTAAATCTTAAATTCTAACCTTCCCCATAGTTTGGATAGCTTTTTGCTGTGAAGTGTAAAATATACTAGATTATGAGTTACAGCCTTAACAAAGGAAAAGCCTTTTAAAAAATAACGTTAAACCAATTTTGAAGATACATGGTTAAAAGTGCTTATAAATGTATGTCTTTGTGAATGATCCAGAAAGCATGATATCGTCCCTTGGAATTTAGTTTTGGGGCAAGTCACTTAAATAATAGACATACTGCAGGGTCTCTGGTTCAAGCCTTGAGAACTTACAGACCAGGAGGCATGACAAGGGCCTTCTTTATGTGGTTCGGATACTCTTCAGACCTAGTGCCCTGTGGGTCGTGCTGAGGTCTTTATCTGAAATGTGTTCAAATCTGGTGGGTTTGTTAAACACAGGAAAGAAATGTCCTTGACTTGTCTTTCATGTGCTCCCCGCATGTCTGGATCCGCGTCCCTCTCTCTCCCCGAAGATTATCAAGGCAGGCTTTGTCATAGAGATCGAGGAGAAGAGAGCGCTCACTGAACGACAAGTCAGGGACTTCTATTATCGGATAGCAGACCAGGTAAGGAAGTTAGAAACAAACCACAAAAAGCTGCTGTGTTTTCAAATGCAGTGGATTCCTGTAAGTTTGGAACCCTCCTTTTAGAAAAGCAAATGAATAAGTCTGACCAGCCAGATAAGCTCCCATTGTCCCGTTGTCCCTGTTGGCGTCCAGATGATGGTAATGCCAAAGAAGGCAACGATGGGGAAGTCTCCAGTAGGAACAGTGGCTAGCTGAGCAAGAGCGGATGGTCCGGTTGTACTTTGTTGGAATGAAGCTCTGTTCAACCTACGTGCTCTCAGACTCCCTGCATCAGCCTCTGGAAGTGAATATCCAGGCCTTTCCTATAGATTTTATCCCAGGCTGAAGGCTCCTTGTCATAAGCCTCATGGGGCGCTTCAATCCTTTCATTACCTAAAGACCCACATCCCAAGCTATTTTCTCTTCTGCCTGGGGGAGTATAAGAAAGGCAGTGGCTTGGGGGCCAGAAGACATAGCTTCTGGAAATCTCCTGCCCAGTCTGGTAGCCATCAGCTATGTGTGGCTATTTGAATTTAAATTCATGAAAATCAAATCAAGTAAATTGAGAGTCTCAGGTTGCACTGGCCACATTTCAAGGGCTCAGTAGCTGCCCGTGGCTATACGTGTTGGAGAGCCCAGAAGAATATGTTTGTCAACAGAGAAAGTTCTAGTGAACGGCACTATGTCAGCCTTCCGGAACGCTCAAACCGCCTCTCTTAGACCCAGGGAAAGGTTGGACCCGCTGCCTCGGCATCCCTTGGGAACTTTTGAGACGGTCCAATTCCATAGCCCCTCAACCTCCTGAGTCATGAACTCTGGGATTGGACTTTCCAAATCTGTGTTTTAAAAAGCCCGGCAGATGATTTGGAAGAATCCTGAAGTTTGAGGATGGTTATTAGACCACCTTTAAGATCAATCCCTGTGAGCTGCGAACTTCCATCCTTCAAATATGTGACTGTTCACCGCGGGCGGATCGAGCTCACACTCCCTTGCCTAGTGGTTGGGAAGGGGACGATGTTGCCGGAGTGGGAGAATGGCTGCCTTTTTAGTCTATCTATTTCAGAAGCCTGAAGTAAGCAATTTATCATCTTATTTTGTAGCCTGACTTTGAAGATTTTGTCCTTTTTATGACCGGTGGCCTGAGCCATGTTCTAGTCCTATCTCAGGGAACTGAGGAAGAGCCTGCCCTGGAAGAAACTGAGCCCAATCCTGAGACGGAAGCTAAAGGAATCTATGAGGATCACAGTCCTGGGGTCACAACTCCAATGATGAAGAAGAGGGACAGGTAGCTCGAGACCAGGAAACTTACCACTATACGTTGTGTTAGTAGGTAATGAAGTGGAACGTCCAAGTAGCTCAAAATCTAAGAAAGCACATTTTTTGAAGATTTTATTTATTTATTAAAGAGAGAGAGAGCACAGAGGGAGAGGGAGAAGCAGACTCCCTGCTGAGCAGGGAGTCTGTTGTGGGACTCAATCCCAGGACGCTGGGATTAGGACCTGAGCCCAAGGCAGACTCTTAACCGACTGGGCCCCCAGGGGCCCCCGAGAACACACATTTTTATGTTGGAGCCACAAGTATTTCTTCTAGTCAATCTAAAAAACCATATATACAGCAAAGCTGGAATTTGCCTGAAAGTTTATGTCAAGAGGATTAGAAAGGGAAAAATGTGCCCTGTTTGTCTCCCGAAAGCCGTACACCAGTCTGGCCTCCCAGCCTCGGGCCCCAGGGGTAGATTGGGAGCATGTGTAGTTCCTGCCAGGGCTCTCTCCTCTCCCGTCTCCCCACATGCACTCCCACCTGCCCTGTGTCCTACAGACATGGCGTGTACTCTCTCCCCTTGTTTACTTAAGGCAGTTAGGGGTTATAAGTTGCTAAGAACTAAATGGTGGTATATTTTCACTAATGGGTTTTTAAATATTTGAAAATGAGTAGAAGTACTAGACACAGTGTTGGTTTTACACACTGCCATTTGTGCCTTTTATTCCTTGGAAGACTCAGAAAGTCCAGTTGACCGCAAGAGTCATCAGGGCTATGCCAGAAACAAAGGTGGCTGAGCAGGACCCTGCCAAGAGGAGCCGAGTCCTGAGATTCCCTGACGTGTCTCTTCCCGATGGACAGCGTGTCTTCATTGCATTTTCTGGCAGGCCATCTCCAGAACTTTCCTTGTTGTCTTATTAATGTGTGTCGTGGCTTTTCTTGAGTGGCTGTATCTGCTGGTTCCTACTAGTGTCATACGTTTTAGGCAGCAGGGTGACCCTATGGTCATTAGTGCCAAGTTTTACGTGGGATCGAGGGGCTTATAGTTAAGTCAACTGCCGACAAAGGGCTTTGTGAACAGTAGTACTTCGTTTTACGGTGTTAAGGGGGAATGGTAGTCAGTGGTCAGAGGGGAGCTTTGGGTGGGGAGAGTTGCCCTCAGAAAGATACCAAACTTCATACCAGAACTTTCAAGCTATTAAAGTGTTCCGTGAAGCGCTCATTGACGCAGCTGGCGTAAGAGAAGTCAGCTTTCCGCTGTGCCTTCGTTTGGCTGAGTCTGCCTCACTTCGAAAAGCAGTCGTCTCCAGTCGTTGAATACCGACACAATAAGATGAACGGTTTAGGCCTTTGGCGGGGTGGGGGTGGAGTGAAATGTGTTCATCTTGCTTCGGAAAAGTCTGCAGTGTTTTCTTTCCGAACTTAGAGATTCCATGTGCCTTTGGCCCGTGTTTATCCTGAGCCGCGGCCATAGGCAGGCAGCGTGGAGGAGTGGGGAACATGTTTGTCTGGGAATCCGTTTTCACAGCTCGTGTTCTGGGGGCAGAGCGTAGCAGGTGCCGTGCACTCCTACTGCATCTTTTAAGTAAACCCAGAACCCAAAGGATCAAGGACAAAAGCTCTCATGAGTGATTTACACGTCTGTTCACTTTCTTTCTTTATGGCTACCTCTCCCCCACCCCAAAGCCTCCTCACCTTCCCCTCTGGGTGGTGGTGGGGCTGGTGGGTGAGGAAGGAAGGAAATTAAAAGCAGGGCAATTAGACTGGGAGCAGTAGGTGGCTCCTCCTGTGAACATGAGCGGAGCTCCGCTCCTTGGTCAGGATGATTGTCCCCACAGAGAAAAACTCACATGTGAACCCACATGGTCTGGGAGAACTTTCTGCATGTCAGCAGTAGCCCACTGGGCCCAGTGGCTGGCAGGGAGGAGGAACCAGGAAAACAGGACACAAGCATCCAGTTTTCATCCAGCTCCCAAATTTGTTCATGATGGTTTTTTATTACAAGTCTGTTGTCTGTTTGCATGTCTGTCTTCTTAATCAGCCTGTGTATTAAGAGCTCAAAGGTCAGAGTTGTTTATCTTTGCTTTCCAAGTCATTCTACAGAAGAGGAAGTTGTGGTTCTCTTAGCTACCTTGTTCAGAGTCAGATAAGTAGTTACTGGCAGTCTTCACTCACTCCCTCATTCATTCTTTTATGCATCCTTCCATTTACCTAGTATTTATTAAGGTCCTACTATGTGCCAAGTCCTGAGGATACAAAGATGGGAGGAAATGAAATGATCTCTAAGGTCCCTTTCAGCTCCAAATCTTTATGACTGAGTGAAGATGTTAGTTCCTACCTCCTATAATATATTGTATTTCTCTTTCCATACAAAGTGTCTATTCTATTCTTGGTAACCTATTTATGTCTGTACATGTCATAACGATAGAGAGCAAGTTTTTCTTTTATAAAACTCTCATTTAAATTGAAGATAGTAGATACAATTCCTAAAATAATCTTTAAAAGTGTTTCTGGGATCAGAGCAGTGTGCTCCCATCTCCAGACCTTTCTTGCCTCTCTGGAATCAAAAGGAACCTGTGCTCATAAGCATCTGGCCATAGGTGAGACCTGGAGTTCTGTTGGTCCAGAACTAAGGAGAAGGGAAGGACGGTGTGGTGCTTTCTCCACTGACAGCTTGGTCAGTGCCAGAGCTCAATCACAGGGGACGAGAACCCAGGGACAAGCACTTCTTGGGAAGAACAAACAGACTTGTGACTCCCCAGGGCCAGGTTGATACTGGCCTTCATTGGGCCTTCCTGACCCCGCCCCCACAAGCCCAAGATGGAGCTGAACAGGATTAACAAAATTGCCTGCCTTTGAGGACCAGCTCTGTGAGGGCTCTTACCATTTGTTCCCACAAGGGAATGACAGCCTCCTCACTTATAGCCCAGAGGCCATTTTTGCCTTTCAACTATAGGGTTTCCAACACCTAACATACCAAAATCCAGATGTAAGGCCCGGCAAATCAACCAAGAAAAAAGACTATCTACCTCAGGGACCCTAGCAGCCAGAGAAAGGAAGATCTACACAAAAGTCAAAACCATAAGCCCAGCAAAAAAGAACTGCTAGGGCTGGAAAAATCTTTAAGTAAACTAATAGTAATAGTACTACCAGTACTACTGCTTGAGATTCAAGTGCTATGCACACATAGAAAGAGACCTTCAAATCCGAACTAGAAAATTGTGATTCGAACTCTAAATTCAGTGGAGAATTGGACAGTGTGGTAGTCATTTGGGACTCGAATTAATGACTTGGAAAATCAGATGAAAGAAATAGCTTACAGTCTAGAAATAGAATGAGACAGACGTCGTGAGAGCAAGACAGTAAGCCATGTGGAGAATATACTGGGAAAGCCAATGTGCTAGTAAGAGAAATTCCATACAGAGAAGAAAGAACAGATGAACAAGCTATAATTCGAAGAAGAATAGGGAAAAAAATTCCCTGAAACGAAGAAATGCTTGCATCTGCCAGTTGAAGGGGCTTACAGTGGCCCAGCCTCGACCGATGTACTGAAACACAGACTCGGAAATATCCTGGGAAAGAACACTGTATGCCATTTCCAGAGAACAGGCAGTGATGTGTTCAGTACGTTGGAAACCCCAAGCAGATAATTTTCTTAACACCCCTCTCCTCTATATGATAATATTTTTAGTACTAATTATTGAACAAGGCAAATAATAATGGCCAGGAAAAAGCATAAATAGTGAAAACTGTCCTTTGTGAAACATATAAGCAAAAAAATAACAATAAATATTCTAATACCAAAAATGAAACAAGTGATAGGTTAATACTGTTCCGTTATACTAATGTGTTTTCTTAAAAAAAAAATTCATACATACGTATTTTAGTCTATCACAGAAATAAAGTGCAAATTTTGTTTGTAAGCCTTAAATTTTGAAGATTTGTCAATGGCATTCTCAAAATGGATCTTTACTGTATATTCATGTTTAATAGAGATACATAAAATTCCTATTTCACAATAAATTCCAGAAATTGCATTCTGCCAATAGCTTTGTCATTTTAGAATTGATTCTTACATGCGGAGTACAAGCTAGAGTACACTGTTTATTAAAGATAAGTAATAAAAATATGCCAACTTGAAGCCTACGCATATATTATTAAAATTTAACACTAACCACAGGAATTATTTAGAATGTAGACAAAAGATTTTTTTCAAGGAGGAGTAATTTATCACTAACATTGTTTAGAATCGCTGGTGCGTGGTGATGCTAAAAAATCAGCCCAACTTTTAGTTCAAAATTGGCTTAAGGGGCGCCTGGGTGGCTCAGATGGTTGGGCGTCTGCCTTCGGCTCAGGTCATGATCTCTGGGTCCTGGGATTGAGCCCCACATGGGGGTCCCAGCTGGCTCAGCAGGGAGCCTGCTTCTCCTCCTCTCTCTGCCCCTCCCCCTGCTTGTGTGCTCTCTGTTTCTCTCTGTCAAATGAATAAATGAAATCTGAAAAAAAATTAAATTGGTTTAAAATTTGTTAGAGACAGTGCATCCCCCAGTGATTTGCACTTTAAATGATCCCCTTCCACCAACTGCATGTTTGGCAGCAGCTGAGAACAAGTTCCTTACAAGGGAAAAATCTCCAACTGGCATGGAACTTGTCATCAGACCGCTGATGAGAGGAACAGCAGACCCCCTGGCTCTTAATGAAGCCAGGATATCCGTTACCGAGAAGCAAAGGAAGATGCTCAAGGACAGGCTTAGGAATATATCTCCTGAAAAATATTTGAGGGAAGCCTTGACCAAACAAGAAATGAAAAGAGACCCTTCAATATGAGGGGGAAAGGGGAAGGGAAACAGTTCTCCTCAGAGAGGAGAGAGGAAAGCTGAAATGAAGTATCAGTATTTTAAGATTCTTTTTCGAGTTTACAGAGCCTGATGTGGGGCTTGATCTCACAACTCTGAGATCATGACCTGAGCCAAAATCAAGAATCAGACACTTAACCCACTGATGAAGATACCCCAAGAAAAACATTTTTAACCGTATTTTATGTTGGTCTTCTTTATCCTCCCATGAAGTCAAGCATACATGATTTCATGTAATTGATTTTCGGATTGGTTCAACAAAAAGTTGAGTTAAATACATACTCTTTGATTTGACAGAAAAATGCAACTTATTGTCTATGACATTCAGTTTTTACTTGTTTTATTAAACCACAAAATATTTGTGAACTTATTACCAGTTTTAATTATCTGGCATGGTTATTAAGCTTCGGTTTATAATAATCTCAAATTATATTTTGGATTTCTACAGCTTACAAGAATATCTGGAAAGACAACATGTATCTCAGTTTTGTGATATTGAAGAGAATATAACTGATGTTAACCACTTTATTGATATGTTCTTCCCTGATTTTAAAAGTATGAAAAACCTCAAATTAGAAAAGATCCTGGCATTACTTCGACCAGCTCTCTTTCAAGAAAAGAAAGGTAAGAAATAAATACAAATACACCCTCGTATGTTTACATTAAAAGATATTTTAAAATTTAACATTGAAGAAAAAGCACCCATTTCTTCATGTATGATATTCAGAAGATTAAAATGAGGGGTGCCTGGCTGGCTCAGTCGGTGGACCGTGTGACTCTTGGTCTCAGGGTCGTGAGTTTGAGCCCCATTTTGGGAGTAGAGCTTACTTAAAAAAAAAAAAATGAGAAAACATAAAGTGCCTGGGACCTAAAGGGTGCTAGTTATTTTTAACTTTTCCCCATATTCACATAGCAGAGAAACTACGACAGAGTAGGAATACAGACCATAAGGTCACACTATTGATTCTTTTTTATAGCTGGTATATGGAAATACAATTGATATGTGTATATTGACCTTATATTCTTTGACTTGCTGAACGCACTTAGTTCTAGAAGCATTGGTGTAATTTCCTTGGGAATTTCTATGCAGACCAGGGTTTCTCAACTTCAGACCTACTTCCATTTGGGGCTAGATAATTCTTTCTAGAAAGAGGTATATCTGGGGCACCTGGTGCCTCAGTCAGTTAAGTGACCACTCTTGATTTTGACTCAGGTCATGACCTCAGGGTTTTGAGATTGAGCCCTGCCTCGGCATCTGTGCTGGGCGTGGAGCCTGCTTAAGGTTCTCTTTCTCCCTCTGCCCTCCCCCCCCCACCCCCCCCACCCCCGTCAAAAAAAGAGGTAGTATCATGTGCATTGTAAAATGTTTATAACATCCTCGGCCTCTACTCGCTAGATGACAATAGCATTGTCCACACCCCCAGTGTGACAAGCAAAAATATCTCCAGACATTGTCATATGTACCCTTGGAGGACAAATTGTCAGGCTGAGAGCTGGTGATGTAAACAATAAATATCAGCTGCAAATTGAGACAGTTTTACCTCTTTCTTTCAAGTTGGTATACCTTTTATTTCTTTTGCTTGCCTCATTGAACTGGCTAGAACTTCCTGTAGGAAGCTGATGAGGAAAAGTGACATGCTTGCTTTGTTCTTGACCTTGTAGCAAAAGCATTCAGTCTTTTTTTTTTTTTTAAGATTTTATTTATTTATTTGACACAGAGAGAGACAGCCAGCAAGAGAGGGAACACAAGCAGGGAGAGTGGGAGAGGAAGAAGCAGGCTCCCAGCAGAGGAGCCTGATGCGGGGCTCGATCCCACAATGCCGGGATCGTGCCCTGAGCCGAAGGCAGACGCTTAACGACTGCGCCACCCAGGCGCCCCAGCATTCAGTCTTTTAACATTAAGTACGATAATAGCTCTATAGACCTTTATTTAAATTTTTAAAAATCCGACCTATTTCTAGATTGGGGAGTTTTTTTAAAAATCATAAATAGATATTGTATTTTCTCAATTTTTTTCCATATCTACTGTTATGATTATGTTTTATTTTCTTGAGTTTGATAATATGGCAGTTGCTTTGACTTTTGAATATTGGACCCATCTTGCATCCCCAGATAAGCCACTTTGGTTATACATTGTTCTTTTTACATATATCTGGACTTACTATTTTGTTGCCTTTTGTGTCTATATTTATGAGAAATATTAGTTGTTTCCTTTTCTTGTAATGTCTTTATCTGGTTTTGGTGTCAGGGTAATGCAGGCCTTATAAAATGAGGTGAGAAGAAGGTACCCCTATGTCTCTGAAGAAATAGTGTATAATTCATATTACATCTTTCTTAAATGTTTATTAGAATTTACCAATGAAACTATCTGGGCCTAGAGTTTTCTTCTTTGGAATGTTTTAGTTTTGTATTGTTTGCCTTCTTAGACCTTTTAAGATATGGATATATTTTTTAAATGAATAGACCATATTTTAAAATGGTTTTAGATTTACAGAAAAATTAAGACAGATAGTAGTTTCCATATGCCTGTGTCCCCCAACAGTTTGTCCTGTTAACATCTTATATGATGGTGTTACATTTTTATAATTAATGAACCAGTATTGAAATGTTATTAACTAAAAAGTTCATAGTTTACAATAATGTTTGCTCTTTGTTTTGTACATTTTATGGGGTTTAACAAATGCCTAATTCATGTATCCCCTTTGCAGTATCTGACAGAATAGAATCACTGCCCTAAAAATCCCCTCTGCTTCCCCGACTCATCCCTCTCTTCCTCCCTCCTAACTCTTGGCAATCACTGATTTTTTTGCTGTGTCTATAGTTTGCTTTTCCAAGAATGTCATATAGTTGGAATCATAGAGTATGTAGCTTTTCAGACTGATTTCTTTCACTTGACAGTATGCATTTAAGGTTCCCCCATTTCTTTCGTCGATATTTTCTGGATCGCTCGTTTTCTGTTATCACTGAATAATTTTCCCATTGTGTGAATGTACTTAGGTTTATCCAGTTGCCTCTTGAAAGGCATCTTGGTTGCTTCCAGTGTTTAGCTACTATGCATAAAGATGCTATAGGCATTCATATGCAGTGTGTGTGTGTGTGTGTGTGTGTGTGCGCGCGTACATAAGTTTTCAGCTCGGTTGGCTAAATACCTAGGAGCATGATTACTGGATTGTATGGTTGAACTATGTTTAGCTTTGTAAGAAGCTGCCAAGATGCCTTTCGAAGTGGTTCTGTCATTTTCCATTCCAAACAGCGATGAATGAGAATTCCTGTTGCTCTACGTCCTCGTCAACATTTGGTATTTTAGACTTTTTTTTTCCTGTTCTACTAGCTATAGAATGCTATTTCATTGTCTTAATTTCCAGTTCCCTAATGACAGACGCTGAGCATCATCTCATATGCTAGCTTGCTTTCTGTACGTCATCTTTGGCGAGGTGTCTCTTCAGATCTTATGCCCATTTCCTAATTGAGTTGTTTGTCTACTTATTATTGAGTTATAAGAGTTCTTTGTAAATTTCAAATATAATCCTTTATATAAATATGGTTTGCAAAAATGTTTCCAGGTTTTGGGCTCTGTGTGTTTTTTTTTTTTTTTTAGCAGTCTTTTTCACAGAAAAGTTTTTATTTTTAATATAGTCCAACTTACCAGTTTTTTGTTTTGGCTTCTTCTTTTGGTGTTGTATCTAAAAACTCATTCCCAAATCCAACGTCACCTAGATTTTCTCCTCTGTTATCTTCTAGAAAGTTCATAATTTTGTGTTTTAAATTTAGGTCCATAATCCTTTTGAGCTAATTTTTGTGAAAGGGGTAAGGTCTGTCTGGAGTAATTTTTTTTGCCTCACTGCTCCAGCGCCGTTTGTTGAAAAGATGGTCGTTGCTCCCCGCATTGCCTTTGCTTATTTGTCATAGATCAGTTGAGTATATTTGTGTGGGTTTTTTTTCTGGGTTCTCTGTTATGTTTCATGGATCTCTGTGTCTGTTTTTCACCATTTCTATGCTGTCTTGATTACTGTAGCTTTATATAGTAAGGTAGTATCAGTCCTCCAACGTGGTTCTTCTCCTTCAATATTGAGTTGACTATTCTGGGTCTTTTGCCATTCTTTATAAATTTTAGAATCAGTAGAACTGACATCTTAACAATATTGAGCCTTCCTATCCATGAACAATGCCTAGGTCTACATTTATTTAAATCTCTGATCCCTTTAACCAGTTTTGTAGTTTTGTCTGTTTATCCATCCATCCATCCATCCATCCATCCATCCATCCATGTTTTTATTTAAATTCCAGTGAGTTAACATACAGTGTAATGTCAGTTTCAGGTGAATCAACACTTTCATACAGCACCTGGTGCTCATCGCAGTAAGCACATTCCTTAATCTCCATCACCCATTGGTCCTACCCTCCCACCCTTCTCCCCTCTGGTAACCATCAGTCTGTTCTCTACAGTTAAGAGTCTGTTTCCTGGTTTGCCTCTTTTCCCCCCCGCCCCGCCATGATCATTTGATTGTTTCTTAAATTCCACATATGGGTGAAATCATATGGTATTTGTCTTTCTCTGACTGACTATTCCTTATTTAGACCCTATATAGATTTTTTTGGATTTCTACCCATGTATTTCATTTTTTGTGTGCTTGTGTAAATGAAATTGGTTTAAGTTTCAAATTCCAATGTTCATTGCTGGTATATAGGAAAGTAATTGACTTCTGTATATTAATTTTAACCTGCAGCTTTACTATAGTGGTCTCTTATTGTTTCCAGGAGTTTTGTTGTTACTGTTTCTTTGGGATTTTCCACATAGACATTGATTTCACCTGTCAACAAAGACAGTTTTATTTTCTCCTTCCAAATCTATATACTTTTATTTCCTTTTCCTGTGTTATTTCACTAGCTAGGTTTTCCAGGATGATGTCAGATAGGAGTGGCAAGAGGGGATATCATTGCCTTCTTTCCAGTCTTAGAGACAAAGCATCCAGTTGCTCTCCAGTAAGTATGATGTTAGCAATAGGATTTTTGTACGTGTTCTTTAGTAAGTTGAGGAACCCTCTATTCCTAGTTTGCTGAGAGTTTTAATCATGAATGGTTGTTGGAGGGGTGCCTGGGTAGCTCAGTCAGTTAAGTGCCTGCCTTCTGCTCAGGTCATGATCCCAGGGACCTGGGATCGAGCCCCAGGGTGGGCTCCCTGCTCAGAGGGGAGTCTGCTTCTCCCTTTCCCTCTGCCTCTCCCCCTGCTTGTACTCTCTCTCTGTCAAATAAATAAATAAATAAACAAAATCTTAAAATAATGAATGGCTGTTGGATTCATCTTATGCTTTTTCTGTACCTGTTGATAGGATCATATTATTTTTCTTCTTTAGTGTATTAATGTGCAAATTATGTTCATTGGTTTTCAAATGTTGAACCAGCCTTGTATGCCCGGAACAAATCCTGCTTTGCTGTAGTGTAAATTTTTTTATACATTGTTAGATTTGATTGATAATATTTTGTTGAGATTTTTTTCCGTAGTTCATGAGACTGTCTTATGTGAGAGCTGGTGCCTATTTCTACTCCCCACCCTTTTCCAGCACTTCTAAGAATACTTGAAATATGCAACAGACACGTTCTGGCTAATCCATTTCCTAACACTCTTACTACCAAGTCCCTAGAAAAGAACATCCCATTGATAAGAAGTATCAAGCGTTAACTTCATAGATGATGTATGAGAACGGAAACTGCTCTCTTCAGTATGAGTTGGTAGGTGGCTGTTGCCTCATTCCTATTGGGTAGAGACGTCAGAGGCATTTGCACTTGGGGCCTGACTGGCCTCTATTGGATACCGCCCCAGGCAGTCTTCCTGGTTCTTTCATATGCCCAGAAGCCTCAAATCAGTGCACCACCTCCAAGCAGCTCTGTCGTGTAAGGCGAATCCTCAGACCAAAGCTTTCTGTGCAACTTTGAAATCAGACCCCCTCACACCTTTTATTCATAATAGAAGAGAAGGAGGTGAAAACATGCTTCTTTTTCATTGTTTTCATCTCTTCTGGGACTGGTATAGTCCTCTTCTCTCAGTTTGCATCTGTCTAGCCCGTCAGAATCATTTCCATTTCCATTATTGTTTTCAGTCTCTCTTTTCCACTGAGCACAGAATATCATCATCTTTTCAAAAATCCATCCTGACAGTCTTTATCTTCTAATCACTATGTTTACACCATTTACATTAAATGTCATTTTTGTAAATTTTGGAATTGTCTATTCTGTTTTCTCTTTCCTGCCATCTTTTAGAGTTTAAATACTCTTTTAGTATACCATTTTAATTTATTTATTGGTTTCTTAATTATGCGTATTTTGTCCATTTCTTTTAGTGAGTTAAAATATATATGCGTAACTTTAAAACTATTTAGAGTTAATATTTTACCACTTCACTTTACAGCCCCCTATTATCCTTTTCCCCTTTCCCCTACCCATTGTAGTCACCATGTCCACTACATCTACATATAATGACGACTCCACCAAACTATACTATGTAATTTTTTGCTTTTCAACAGTGATGAATTTTTTAAAAACTTAAGAGGAGGAAAATATTTTATTATATTCACCCAGATATTTACTGTTATCTTCTATTCCTTTCTGGAGTTCCAAGTGTTCCTCTGATATCATTTCCCTTCCACCCAAAGAACTTTTGTACTTTTTTACAGCAGGTCTGCCGGCAACAAATTCAATTGGTTTTCTTTCATCAAAGAACGTATTTATTTTCATTCCTGAAGGATATTTGTACTGATATTGAATTCTGGTTTGCCAGTTCTTTTCCTTTAACACTTTAAAAATGCTGTGCCACTGCCTCCTGGCTTTAATTGGTATCTAATGAAAAATCCAGAGTCATTCAAAGCATTTTTTCCTTATATGTAATGTACCTTTTTATTTGTTTATTTATTTGGGGGCTGCTTTCAAGATATTTTTCTTATCTTTGGTTTTTAGCAGTTTTATTATTATGTGTATATGTATACTTTTTTAAAAAAGATTTATTTATTTGAGAGAGAGAGAGAATGAGTGGGAGGGGCAGAGGGAGAGGGAGTGGGAGAGAGAATCTCAAGCAGACTCCACACTGAGTGTGGAGCCCAATGCGGGGCTCGGTCCCAGGACCCCAAGACCACAACCTGAGCAGAAACCAAGAGTTGAATGCTCAACCAACTGAGCCACCGAGGTGCCCCTGAGCATACTTTTCTCTGAGCTTGTCTTTGACTTTGGGGTTCCTTAAACTTCTTGAATCTATAAATTTATATCTTTCACCAGATTTGAGGAATTTGCCACCATTATTTCTTTAAATTATATTTTTCTGTGCCAACACTTACTCCACTCTATCTGGGATTCCAGGGTATCAGTATTAGATATTTGACATTGTCTCACAGGTTCCTGAGGCTTTGGCCACTTTTAAATTTGTTTTCTGTGTGTAGTTCTAATTGGACCATTTCAATTGTGTTAGCTTTAAAACTGAATTCCGTGATTTCCTTGTTGGTATTCAGCCCATCCAGTGAATATTTTATTTCAGTTGTAATGTTTTTCAGTTTTACACACTTTGTATGTGTATGATTCCTATGTAATGAAAAATTGGAAATAGCATCATAAATCATAATTTGGTACGTTCAGAATATTTTTCACCTTAAAATCTTATAAGCTATTTTTGCAAACTTCTAAATTTCAGATGAGGATGAAGTGCATTATATGCCTTCATAATAATACATTCTGTATGATATGTATAGCCAATAATCTACCGATTTAACACTTGTTATGTGACTTTTTATTTAGAGGATGTTTTGAAGATTATTGAAGATGAAGGCTTTAAAATACTGATGCAAAGACAAATTGTATTATCAGAAGAGGAAGCACAAACACTGTGCAAGGAATATGAAAACGAAGATTATTTTGAAAAGCTTATCGAAAAAATGACCAGGTAAAGTAGATTTCAGGTTTAGAAGGCACAGTCTGATTTAGGTCTTCTTTCAACCCTGCCTTGGTCAAGTCTCCACACCTCTCAGTTCTGTAAACGTGTGCTGAATCTACTTCTTTGCCAGCCTCACTCCTGTCTCAAGTCTCTGCTCCACTGTCCACCTTCTCGCATCCGCCTGGAATGTTACCGGAGCAATGGCAAGGCCCGGGTGAAGTTGCTGGAGTCCTCTGAGTCAAATGCCAGAAATCCAAGCAGAGAGCATAATGATTCTCAAGGGTTTTGGTAATCCTTAAGATACCTAGTCCTAGGAAAAGAATGAGGTACTAGAAAACTAACAGGTTTCCGGAAGAGTAAGTGAAATAGCAGGTGTGACAGAACTCCAGCAAGGGTATATAAATCAGCAGGAATCTGGGAACAAAATAGGAACCGATCAATCAGAACCAAGGCCCTTCTCTTCCCTTCCTTAATCTGCTTCCATCCTTTCATAAGGTGTTCAGTATGCTCTTGAGAGTACAGCAATGGAAATTCATCTTAGCCTCTTGAAAAAAGGATTATCTTGACAAGTTTTTAGTCTGTTTAACAAATGTAGTTGTATTATCTATATGCAGTTAACTAGTGAGCCATACTTTTTGTTTCTTTTTCCAACAGTGGTCCATCTCTAGCCCTTGTTTTAGTAAGAGACCATGGTTTACAACACTGGAAAGAGGTAATTGGACCAGGTAGTGTTGAGAAAGCCAAAGAATATCTTCCAGAGAGGTAGGATTCATATCATGGGCCCCAACCTTTTTTCATGGGAGACATTTTAGTTTCTTTTTGGATGTGGGTACAGGAACCACAGCTCTAGTCCAAGGGAGGCTCTCAGGAAAACTTCTTTTCCTGATTATGACCAGAGGCCAAGCCTGGTGGCAGCCTGAGTAAGGCCAAGGCTTTGCAGAAGAAGGTTGTGGCATACTTGGTATGAGATGGGGAAGTAAGCGGTGGGTACCAAGCCAAAAGACCATCTCCTAGCCTTGGTAGGAATCGATTCAGGAGAAGAAAGGCCCCTCCCTTCAAGTGAGCAAGAACAGAGAAGCTCTGTCAGATACAGCAAGCTTGACGTACATGTTGGTAGAATAAATAACAATACTAATGAAGTATCACATACAAACTTTGAGATGTTTTCTTTTGGGTAGGAGATCTGGAGTCTGACTTGTTCTGGACATGGACACATTTTACCCCTTATTTAGCCCTACAGTTACCATAAAGGATAATAGGGGTTGGACAGTCTGTAAGTGGTATGAGCAGAGTGCCACAGAACCTCTTAAGGAAGTGTAGCATAGAATGCAAGGCATGGCATCTGGGACAGGAATTCCTGTCAACCCAAGGCCTATGCTTGTAGCCATACTGTTCTGGAAATTATGGTTTCAAGTGCGGAGGTAGTAAGCAGCACAGAGACATTTTCTCCAGGTGAAGGCACTCGGTGTCTGCCCCTCTCTACCTCACTATTACAGTGAAGATTCCAACCAGAGCCCTTATGATCCCTATGTTGCTACAAGTTCACAGCTCATCTTGACTGCTATTTTTTATTGGGTCCCCCTTCTTCAGTTTCCTTGGCTCTACCCAGTTCTTTTGGGGTTGCTTTTGAAATAACCCAGCAGAGCTCTGCCCTTCCCCGCACTTGGGTATCAAATTCTGCGCTGCATTGCTAAATCTGAAATATGGTCACTTGCATAAAGGAGAATCACAGCAACCCCTCATTCCCATCACCTACTCACTCTATCCCACCCCTTCCCTCCACACACACTTTCCCCGATAATCACGGCTAACAGCGCCGCGGAGGGGCTGCTTGTAGTTCTCTCTACTGAGCAGAGTAAGTGCTGGTGATACCTTCACTGTGCAAATCCCCCACCCCTGGCAATCACAGGCTCCAGGGGTCTTGGGCTAGAAGGGTCTTCAAATCAGAGATGTGAGAACTGCCAAGGGTCAAGTGGGAAGGTCAAATTGGATCAGGCAAAAAGGAAATCTGAATGTATCAGCAAAAGCAACGAGGTAAGAAGGGGGTCTAAGGAGAGAAAGCCAAGTTACCGGTGAAGTTGGTTCATTAACAAGAGAGGACATTATTCACTATGGGGGGATTTTGTGGGCTGGCAGTTCAGAACTATGTGTAAAGGGCAGAAAATGAAATAAGCAGAGAGTATATCCTCTACTAAAATATATGTAGATAAAGAGATGGGGGGAAAAGGGCTGTTGAAAAAACCATCAAGGAACAACAGTTGATTTAGGAGGTGTATGTGTTCATCTATCGTAGGGGAAGCAGAACCAGGATAAACTGCCCAACCCGGGGGCGCCTGGGTGGCTCAGTTGGTTAAGTGTCTGCCTCTTGGTTTCAGCTCAGGTCCTGATCTCAGGGTCATAGGATCGAGCCCCACAGAGGGCTCTGCACGTAGCGGGGAGTCTGCTTGAGATTCTCTCTCTCCTTCCCTTTCTGCCCCTCCCCCTACTCACACACTCTCTTAATAAATAAATAAAATCTTAAAACAAAACAAAACAAAAACCCGCCTAACCCAACATGTCCAGTACTATCAACCTCATTCCTGTCTCTTTACCCGTAGCCGTCCTGTCTGTTCTCTCTCATCTCTGCGCTTGCTCTGCTGGAGGGCTCCATGGCAGTGTCTCCTGGATTCAGTGTTTGTAATTTGGGGTCTTTGGTATACAGTCAGATGCCATCTCTAGTGCTTGATAATATTTAGTGATGAAGGAAGGGAAAGGAATATTTATTGAGAGCGTAATATGCACCATATATTTCAAATTTATCATCTGATTACATCCTCAAAATCTCCTTCCAAAGCAGCTTTATTACTTTATTACTTATATTTGTAATCATGATTATTTCAGTGTTCATGTTCTTTCTTCCTAATGGCTGTTAAACTTCCTTATAAGGAAGGCGTATACTCCAAGCCACTCTATAATTATTGCCTTTCGCACAGTGTCCAGATCAGGAATGAGTGGCTTGATGACTTTTGGACAATTTATATAGTGTTCTGTTGTGTTAGTTTATAACTACATTATGTTACGCTCTAACAGTGCTTAACTTGACTTCTTTTTTAAAGTTTATGCGTACGATTTGCAATGGAAGATTTGCCCATCAACCAGTTGTATGGAAGTGACTCATTAGAAGCAGCCCGGAGGGAAATACAATATTTCTTTCCTCCTCAAAACACTTTAGCACTGCTTAAACCTCATGTCACACAGGAACAAAGAGGTAAATATTTAGAAATAAAAATCAGTGTGTCCATTTCCTTCAGATTTTGTGAAAACTTTCAAACTATGGAAAAGCTAGAAGAATAGTTCCACAGATGCCCACATCCCTCGATCTAGATTTAACAGTAAACTTTTGTCATATTTGCTCTCTTGCCCTACTTCCCTCTTCCTTCTCTCTGTCCCTCTTGTAATCAAAATGAAACTGAATTTTGTTGAAGTCCTTTTCAGAGTTGATGGAGATGGCAATGTTTTTCTCCATAGATATACTAATAGGAAAGATCATGTTCATGATATTTCTAATATCGAGCCATTCTTCCATTCCTGTATAGACTTCACTTAGTCTTGAGGTATTTTTCAGATGTGCTTTTGATTCTATTTGCTTGTATTTCATTTGGGATTTTCCGCGTTGAGACAGTGAGATTGGTCTGTCCTTTTCATTTTTTGTGCGAGGTTTAGATAACAGTGTAATACTTCGTAAAAAGAATGTACATGTCTTCATTTGCAGTACTCTGGAGGAGTTTAAGCAGCAGTGGGGTTGGTATTTGAAGATTTGGTAGAGTCTTCCTGTGAAAACATCTGGGCCTGTTATCTTTTTTGTGGGATAATTCTTTGACCACTTTCTCTGTGGAGAAAGTCTTCTATGGAAATCGATCTATTTAAACTTTTTACCTCCACTATAGTTAATTAGAGTTAATTTTGCTAAGTTGTATTTTCCTAGGAAATTATCCGTTTCAGCCGTATAGAGTTCACGTTCTTTTGTTATCATGTTTAGTTTCCTCATTTTCAATGGTTATTTTCACCCTGCCATTTCTTCATTTGTTGTCTTTCAAACAAACAGAATTTGATTTATTTATGAGTTTTATTTCCTGTTTTTAAACTCATTACTTTCTGTTTTTTTAAAAAAAAGTTGCCTTTGATTCTCTAGTAGTTTTTTAAAATGTTCTTCTAGCTTTTTAAATGTAATTCATTTATTTTCATTATTTTTGTTAATATAAATTTTTGAAGTTATACGTTTTCCTCTATTACTGCTTTAATTTCTTCTGATTACCCCATAGATTTTAATGCATAGAGTTTTCATTCACATTATTTTTTATTTATTTTATTTATATATATTTTTATTATTTTTATTTTTTAAGAAATTCTGCACTCTTCTCTATTTGTCTGCTTGGTGATCATATCTTATTTTTTCTGTACTGAACGCAATGATTGACCTTTCTGGAAGTCATCTCTGACCTTCCCAGAGAGTTAATAGTTTACTTGCCTGTGGTTCCAGGAGCCTTTTACATTGCTCTTTATAATAATGACCACCTTTTTAAACTGTGTTTCTAGTCCAGGCCCTCTGAGCAGACAAGATCTGGAAGAAGTGTTTAATGTTCCATTCATATTTGTTCCCACAGCGCCTCCCATAGGGCAGATCCTGGCTGCCGCCTTGATAGGAGGAGAAGTCCAGCCTTCCTCAGGCTTTCTATCGATTATGCTCAAGGTCGACCTTAGAGACCAGCATGGCATCAGAGCACTTCTAAATGCTTTTGATCTGGACCAAAGAAAAAACTGTTTTACCAGAAAGCTCCTAATTCCTCATTTGGTTCACTGAATGTAGCCTTTAAAGTATAGGCTGTTGCGAGATTTCGATGAGATCTACTTTAATTCCCTCAAATAGTGCCTTGCTACTTCAGGGAGAAGTGTTCAGATGGGCTCTCCCTTTTCAACCCAGATCTAGCAACGACTTCTTCCTTGACATTTGCAGCATGGAGATGAAAACATGTCTTCAACTTTCAGCCCAGAGGCACACCCCTCCCACCCTCCTTATCGTCTATGAGACATTTCTGGTGGGTTCTGGAAAGGTGCATCTCAGAGACTGAACATCTGCATTAATATATTAATGTTGCTCTGAATGTCGATCTGATGCATTTCAGTTCAATTTAGTTTAGCATAGTTCTAGCTTTTTAAGCCACAGTATGGAAGTAAAATGATTACTTTCCTTAGTTATTTCTGTCTACTTGAATATGGAACAAAAGTGGAGGCACTCTACAAGATTACCAAATATCTGTTTTCCCTAGAGGAGATCTTGGAACTTATTAGAAAGGCTGGATTTGAAATAACACAGATGAAGGGAATACTCCTAAATGAAGAAGAAGCAGAAAAAATTTATTCAAAAATAACAGGAAAAGACTTTTATCAAGATGTATTAGAAGTGTTATCTGAGTAAGTTTCTGATACAGAGTTCTTTGCATTATAAGAGTAGTAAATATTCATTATAGAAACTGAAAAATACAAAATGTAATTAAAAAATTCCATTCATTTGGCAAAAATTAACAAGACAGGAAACAAATATTGGCGAGGATGTGGAGAAAGGGCAACCCTCTTACCCTGTTGGTGGGAATGCAAGCTGGTACAGCCACTCTGGAAAACAGTATGGAGATCCCTCAAGATGTTAAGAATAGAGCTACTCTGCGACCCAGCAATTGCACTACTAGCTATTTACCCCAAAGATACAGTTGTAGTGAAAAGGGGCACCTGCACCCCAATGTTCATAGCAGCAATATCCACAATAGCTAAACTGTGGAAGGAGCCAAGATGCCCTTCAACGGATGAATGGATAAAGAAGATGTGGTCCATGTATACAATGGAATATTACTCAGCCATCAGAAAGGATGAATACCCACCATTTGCATTGACATGGTTGGAACTGGAGGGGATTATGCTAAGTGAAATAAGTCAAGCAGAGAAAGACAATTATATGGTTTCACTTACATGTGGAACATAAGGAATAGCATGGAGGACTTTAGGTGAAGGAAGGGAAAAATGAAGGTGGGGGAAATCAGAGGGGGAGATGAACCATGAGAGACTATGGACTCCGGGAAACAAACTGAGGGTTTCAGAGGGGAGGGGGGATGGCTTAGCCTGGTGTTGGGTATTAAGGAGGGCACGTATTGCGTGGAGCACTGGGTGTTATATGCAAACAATGAATCATGGAACACTACATCAAAAACTAATGATGTATTGTATGATGACTAGCATAACATTAAAAAAAAACTCTTGAAAGAGAAACTGAACACATTCTTAAAAGAAAAAAATTCCATTCATTAAAAGACACCCTATTAATATTTGGGGTTCATTTCTTTTCTACTTTCTTCCTTCCCTACCTTCTTCTCTCCTTCCTTCCTTTGTTTCTTTAGGTCTTCACATTAGGTATAGAGGTGATCTGGGTTCCAGTTTTTGCTTTTAATTCCCTGCTCTGTCAGCATATTTAAGCTGTACCTCAGTTGCCTCATCTGTAAAATGGAGTTAATAATGGCATCTATCTCTTTGTTATATAGGTTCGAGGGTTATATAATTGATACATTAAAAATACTTGGAATGGGGCCTGGCGTTTATTTCTAGCACTCTTCTAGCACAACAACCTATTGGAAGGGGGGAAAATGGAAAAAAAAAAAAAGCACAGAATCACACTGATAAGGACAAAGAATAAAGACAAAGCATGCCATTCTGTCTTTAGCTGTATACGCATTCTCTGTAGGTGTAAATAGCCCAGGTCATCTGAAAGCTTTCTTATTTGCAGGGGTCCATCTTTGGTCTTGGTTCTGACCAAGTGGAATGCTATTTCAGACTGGAGACGATTGATGGGTCCCACAGACCCAGATGAGGCAAAACTACTGTCCCCAGACTCTATCCGAGCCAAGTTTGGAAGAAGTATTTTGAAAAATGCTGTCCATGGAGCGTCTAATACGTACGAAGCAATGGAGAGCATAAATAGAATTTTTCAAGAGTTTGTTCCTGAGAATCCTGAGGGAAACTAAAGTAAGTACCTCTTTAATTATTGTTTTCTTTTCTTTGCTTATTACTGTGACTGAATGCAGGACAAGACTGTGCCAGAAAGACCAGAACTTTCCCCGTAGCCATGAATCAGACACTCTGTGCTGTTCCACAGCAGCCTTGAAGCTACATATACAAATGTATATGGATTGAATTTACTTAGCTGTTGATGGAAAGTTTGGAAACTTTTCTGTCCTAGGCAAGGTGGGAAACAGAGCACAAGCTAGGTGGCTTTTCCCATTAAACCTACTTTCCTTCTTTATTTTCAAAGTGCAGGCTCACAAAAGTATGCCTGTATGGTTCTGACAGCTGACTGGAGTGTGACTGTAGAGTCTCTTCACATGTGGAGGGTCATCCCTACTCGAATGAGCCAAACTGAGAATCAGTATCCGGAGCGTAATGAGAAAGCAGTGTTACATGGAGAAACCTCTCCACACCCAACCAGGTTCCTAGGGGAGAGAAGTATACATTGCTCCCTTAATAGTGTCATTTAGGCTATGATTCCTCCTGGTATAAGAACATTGTATCAAAACATTAAGTCATAAAATAAAAATAAATTTGGGCCACAGTGAAGCTCATTCCAGAAGTCTCACTCAATTATAGACCAAGGCATGAGGGCACAACCCATAAACATTTATGTTGGAAAATACGTATTGTGTGTCTGCCTCAACTGCAGATTCTTGGTTAATACAGAAATGGCTGAATGGAGGTGGTTGCTTTCAGAAAAGCGCAAATCGAATGGGGAGACAAAACTCAAAGAAGCAGCATCTAATTATAGTCACTAGAAGACAGTACAGTATTAAACATACCAGGGATGCATGACTAGTGGGGAAGGAGGTGAGTGGAACTGCATTCTGTTTATAGCATCAGTTAGCAATATGGTGTAGATCTAGGCTAACATCTGCATGTCCCCCCTTTTTTGATGAGGGGAGCATTATGAATAATATGGGGTATTTTAAATTAGTGTATAATTAAGTGCTGAATTGACAGGTGTATGTTTGATGGTTAGGAGCTGGAGAAGGTAAGGAATGAAATCAATCTTGGAAAGTAGGGAGGATTTTCAAAATCAGAGTTAAGGAAGAGAAATCAGTTTAAAGAGAGAAATCAGTTTAAAAGTTTTTAAACCATCATATACATATATGCTTGATGCTTTTATGTAAAGACCCATTGCTGGTTTCTGTCTTACTATGTCTACTGTACTCTATCATATCACGTTAAGGTCTTGTTGGTCTCTTTCAGACCTTCAAGAATCATTTATTCAGCTCTTGCTATATGCTGAACAGTGTTGCAAGACTGAATATACACAGTCCTTGTCCTCAAACTCTAGAACTCTAAAAGCAGGAGATAGAAAATGAACATGTGTTCTAGGGTTCTTAGGGGTAAGCACAGAGTGCTTTGAGCAGATGCATATAGGAGATGAAGGAAAATGAGATGCAACTTATCTAGGCTGGAGACATTGCAATAAAATGAAAGATTACAGCAACCTTAACTAGTAAGAGAAATGGTGAGTTAGTGGTAAGTGGAATGATGAGAGCGTTCTTAGAAAGCTACCTTACACCCACAGGACTTGATGACTGACTACCACTCTACCAAATAAGTGGGAAAAGATAAAGCTTCCTGGCTTGAGTGACTGAGGAAATGACCTAACCATTCCCAGACAAGGAACCCGGAAGGGAGAAGTAGGTTGGAAGGAAATACTATGAGTTCTGTTCTGGTCATGTTAGGAGGAGGGCATCTGAATTGAGAGTTAAGTTCAGCCCTCAGAGCAGGGGAGTCAAGAGGGCTCCATTGGAGTGATGGAGAATGTCAGCAAAATGGTGACAAAGGCAGCTCCAAGCTCCCATCCTTCCAAAGAAACACTGAAAAACAACCAGAAACTGTCAGAACTCTGGAAAATAATCAAAGGTTTACAGCTCCCAAATATGAAAAGGCAACTTAAAAATGATATGAAAGTTTTGTGACATTTTTACTTACCCTACCACTTGCCCAGCATGGTGACAGTCTTGAAGATCACAGCCTGCTTCCAGTGTGTGACCCATGTCTCTGGCTCCAGAGAGAAGAGAGCAGATATTATTTACAAATTACTGTGTTTTTCTGTTCTATCTGGAGGCTACCTGAAGGATGACACAGGCATTCATCTCTGTTTCACCAAACCCAGAAACCGCTCAGGGAGGAAAAGCGGTGGACATTGATTAAAAACATTGTATGGTGATCAAAAACCCCACAACTGTCTGATGACAAAGATTATGGTTGACATATACAACAGACCACCTAAAGCTAGGGAGGAAAACTGAGGAGAGAGATTTTCTTTGGGCAATTGGGGCATTCAGAAGCAGTAATGCATCCTGGGGAATTTTGGGGGCCATGCACATGCTCACGACAAGATACATGCTCAGAGAAGATCTGACAGACCCTAATTTTTTACCATTGGCTGATGGATAGGCTTAGTACAAGCAGTGAGTGAAGGCTGAGACAGGATAGTAAATGGCCTGGCCAAGTGTTTAAAGAAGTGCCAAGGACAGAGCCAGTCTACCGAGACTTGGAGAGGTGCTTTGTTCTTGTTGTTTTTAAACTCCTGATTTTCAAGGAAGTCTCAGTTAAAACACTGGCTGAACACAAACTGAATGTTCACCAACCAAAAAGAGCAAACCCTGGGGAAGAAGGAAAATCTCACTTCCAGAGTTGCCACGTTATAGTAGTTGAATGTCCAGTTTTCCACAACAACAGCAACAACAACAACAACAACCATGAAAGATACAAGGAAATAGAAAGGTATGGCCCATTCACAGGAAAAAAAGTTGACAGAAACCATCCCTGAGGAAGCCTAGACGTTGGACTTAACTGGATGAAGACTTTAAATCAACTGTCTTACTATGCTCAAAGAGCTTAAGGAAACCATGGGTAAAAAGCTAAAGGAAAACAGGAAAATAACGTATGAACAAAATGAGAATATCAACAAAGAGAGATTAAAAATAAACTGAAAAGGAATCCTGGAGCTGAAAAGTTCAATAACTGAATTGAAAAATTCATTAGAGGGGCTCAAGACAAATTTGAGCAGGCGGAAGAAAAAAAATCAGTGAGCTAGAAGCGCAGTGGGAATTATCCAGTCTTAGGAGTGGAAATGAAAAAGAACGAAAGTGAACACAGCCTAAGGGATCTTTGGGACACTATTATGTAGACCAACGTATGCATGATGGGAATCCTAGAAAGAAGAGAGTGAGAGAAAGGAGTAGAAATCATGGCGGAAAACTTCCCAAATATAATGAAATGCCAAGCAGAATCAAAGAGCTCCACACTGAGGTATATTATAGTTGAATTGTCAAAAGCCAAAAACAAAGAATCTTATCAGTAAGAAAGAAATGACTTGTTATGTACATAGAATCCTCAATAGCAGCTTATTTCTCATAAGAAACCACAGAAGCCAGAACACAGTGGATAACACATTTAAAATGTTGAGAGAAAAAAACTGTCAACAAAGAATTCTATATTTGGCAAAAGTATCCTTCAGGAGTGAAGGTGGAACTAAGACATTCCCAAGTTAACAAAAACAAAAGGAATTCATTACTAATAGACCTGTCTACAAGAAATGCTAAAGGGAGTACTTTAAACTGAAATGAAAGGACACTAGACAGTAACTCAAAGCCATTTGAGGAAATAAAGCACACTAGTAACAATAACTACATAAGTAAATGTAAAAAAGCCAATATTTTTGTACTTTGGTTTCTTTTTTTTTTTTTTTAAAGATTTTATTTATTTATTTAACAGAGATAGAGACAGCCAGCGAGAGAGGGAACACAAGCAGGGGGAGTGGGAGAGGAAGAAGCAGGCTCATAGCAGAGGAGCCTGATGTGGGGCTCGATCCCATAACGCCGGGATCACGCCCTGAGCCGAAGGCAGACGCTTAACCGCTGTGCCACCCAGGCGCCCCTGTACTTTGGTTTCTAACTCCTCTTTCTTCCCTATAGTATGTAGACAATGATGAAATAACGACTATAAGTATGTGTTAATGGGCACACAGTGTATAAATATATGCAATCTGTGACAATAATAATATAAAAGAGAGGGAGAGAGCATATGCAAATTGCTAAAATCAGAAGTGAAAGAAGGGACATTACTACTGAATTCACAAAAATAAAAAGGGTTATAAGAGAATTCTATGAAGAATTTTATACCAACAAATTGGATAAACTAGGTGACATGTGAATTCCTAGGAAGACACAAACTAGCAAAACTGACTCAAGAGGAAACAGAAAATCTGAATCGACCTATAACAAGTAAGGAGAACAAATTGGTAATTAAAATCTTGCCAAAAAAAAAGAAAAACCCAGGACTAGATGGCTTCATTAGTGAATTCTTTTTTTTTTTTTTAAGATTTTATTTATTTATTCAACAGAGATAGAGACAGCCAGCGAGAGAGGGAACACAAGCAGGGGGAGTGGGAGAGGAAGAAGCAGGCTCATAGTGGAGGAGCCTGATGTGGGGCTCGATCCCAGAACACCGGGATCACGCCCTGAGCCGAAGGCAGATGCTTAACCGCTGTGCCACCCAGGCGCCCCTCATTAGTGAATTCTATCAAACAATAAAATAAGAATTAACTCTGATTCTCAGGCTCTACAAAAAAAAAAAAAAATTGAAAAGAAAGGGAAACTTCTTAATTCATTCTATGAGGTCAGCATTACCCCTGACAGGGCCAGCCAAAGAGGCTTCATGAAAAATTACAGAGCAATATACCTTTTGAATATATCAGTGCTAAAATCGTCAATAAAATACTAGCATGCTGAATTCAGCAGCATATTAAAAGGATTATACACTGTGATCAAGTGAGATTTATCTTAGGAATACCAGGTAGTTCAGCATATGAAAGTCAAAGAGTGTAACACACCACACTAATAGAATGAAGAAAAAACAGATATCTCAATTTATACAGAAAAAGCATTAGACAAAATCCAACACCCTTTCATGATAAAAACACTCGATAAATTTAGTATAAAGAACTTCCTCATCATGATAAAAGCCATATGTGTAAAACCCAGAGCTAGCATCATACTACAATGGTGAAGGGCTGAAAGCTTTTCTTCTAAGATCAGGATCTCTGCTTTTGCCATTTCCATTTAATGTAGTACTGGAAGGTCCAGCCAGAGCAATTAGGCAAGAAAAAGAAATAAAAACATCCAAATTGGAATATTATTAGCAGGTAGCATGATCTTATAGCTAATAAACCCTGAAGAATCACATACACATACAAAAAAATTGTTGGAACTAATTATGTAAAGGTGCAGGATACAAAATCAACCCACAAAATTCATTCATGTTTCTATACGCTAACAATGGAAAATCCCAAAAGGAAATTAAGGGAGCAATTCAATTTACCATAGCATCAAAATAGCAAAATACTTAGAGATAAATTTAGTCAATGTGCAAGTGCAAGAATTTTGTACTGAAAGGTATGAAACAATGCTGAAAGAAACTAAAGAAGACAAATAAATGGAAAGACACCCTGTGTTCATAACTTGGGAAACTTAATAACAATGCTACCCAAAGTAATCTACAGAGTCATTGCAAGCCTTAAAAAAATCCCATTAGTGTTTTTTACAGAGATGGAAAGACCCATCCTAAAATTCATATGAAATTTCAAAGGACTTAGAAGAGCCAAGACAATCTTGAAAAACAACAAAATTGGAGCACTCCCACTTCCTGATTTCAAAGCTTATTACAAAGTGACTGTAGTCAAAACAGTGTGGCTGTGGCATAAGGATAGACTGATGGAATTGAATTGAGAACCTATAAGTAAACCTTCACATTAATCATTATGTTGATGTTCAATAAGGGTGCCAAGATCATTTAGTAAAAAGAGAATAGTCTCTTTGATAAATAGTACTGGGAAGACTAGATATCTACATTTAAAATAATGAAGTTGGACCATCACCTTACACTATATACAAAAATTAATTTAAAATGGATCAAAGACCTACATTTAAGAGATGAAACTATAAAACTCTTAGAAGAAAACATAGGGGAAAATCTGTGGGACCTTGGACTTGGCAGTGGTTTCTTAAATGTCATGCCAAAGGCACAGGCAACAAAAGAAAAAGGAGATAACTTGGTCTTAATGAAAAATAAAAACTTTGTGCGTCAAAGGAAACTATCGAGAGAGTGAAAAGACAACCCTCAGAATGGAAGAAAATATTTACAAATTCTGTATCTGATAAGGGTTTAATATCAGAAATGGATAAAGGGCTTGAATTGGCCTTTCTTCAAAGAAGATCAACAAATGGCCAACAAGCATATGAAAAGTTCCTCAACACAATTAGTCATTAGAAAAACGTCGGTCAAAACCACAAGATGCCACTTCACACCGAACTAGAATGGCTGCAATAAACAAGAGAATATACAAGTGTTGGTAAGGATGTGGAGAAGTTGTACCCTTATGTATTATGCTGGGATTATAAAATGGGGGAGCTACCATGGATGACAGTGTGGCAGTTCCTCAAAAGGTTAAACATGGAATTACATCTGACCCATCAATTCTGCTCCTAGATATATATCCAAGAAAATTGAAAACAGGATATAAACATTTACTTGTACAGCAGTGTTCGATAGCAGCATAATTCACAACAGTCAAAGGGTGAAAACAACCCAAGTGTCCATCCATAGAAAGATGGATAAACGAATATGGTATACACCTACGATGGAATATTATTTAGATGCAAAAAGGAATGAAGTATTGGTAATATGCTTCAACATGGATGAACCTTGAAAACATTATGTTAAATGAAATAAGCCAGACACAAAAGGACAAATATCGTGCGATTCCACTTCTAAGAGATACCTCGGATCGGCAAATTCCTAGGGACAGAAAGTGGACTAGAACTTGATAGATACAGTTTCCTTTCAGGGGAGTGAACATTTTTGGAAAAGATTGTGATGGTCGCAAACAATGTGAATATAACTAAGACCACTGATTTGTACACTTGAAAATAGTTAAAATGGTACATTTTATGTTATATATATTTTACCACAATGAAAATGGTTTAAAAATAAAATAAGAATAGTTCCTCAGGAAGGCAACTCACAATAGAGTTCTTCAAAACCCCTCCTAAAGCTGCACAAAATTAGGCTCGCCTTGCATTTATTTTTATTTATTTATTTTTTTAGAGGTTGGGTATAGAGCATATGTTTATTTTTTTTCTTCCAAGTTTTTATTTAGATTCCAGTTAGTTAACGTACAGTGTGATATTGGTTTCAAGAATGGAATTTAGTGATTCATCACTTATGTACAACACCCAGTGCTCATCACAAGTGCCCTCCTTAGTCCCTATCACCCACCCAGCCCATCCCCCCCAACTCCCTGTCTAGCAACTCTTGGTTTGTTCTCTGTAGTTAAGAGTCCGTTTTATGGTTTGTCTCTCTGGCTTCCCCCGCCCCCACCATGTTCATCTGTTTTTTTTCTTAAATTCCACATATGAGTGAAATCATATGGTATTGGTCTTTCTCTGAGTGACTTATTTCACTTTTCATAATACTCACTAGCTCCATCCATGTCATTGCAAATGGCAAGATTTCATTCTTTTTGATGTCTGAGTAATATTCCATCGTGTGCACATAACACATCTTTATCCATTCATCAGCCGATGGACATTTGGTCTCTTGCCATAATTTGGCTTTTTTACAACACATCTCAAAGAAAATGCATGCAATCCCAACATCAAAATCCTTAAATGAAAGTAAGCTTTTACTAAAGTTTCTTGAAGAGATACTCAATAAAGGAATTAAAAAAAACAAAAACAAAATATAACACCACACCAAGAAATTCCTAAAACTCTTCATTGGGCACCTCTGTCCTCAGAGTCCCCCTGGGCCTTGCAGCTCCCTCCCCAGTCATTCCCACACCCCTCCCCCTCTAGCCTCTCCATCATGTTCCAGAAAGAGCTGCATACTCAATCCTGTTGTCTTTCTCAGTTCCTTCCAATTCTATTCCCTGCCTTTGGCTTGACCAGCAGTTCTGAATCCTTGAGAGGATTGGGTAGAAAGCTGCAGTTACTTACAGTTAATATTTTTAACCCTGTCAAAAATTTTGTTCATTAACTTACTGGGTTGTGAATCCTTGCTGGTTGCTTAGTTGTCGAATCAGGCAGTATTATCTGTAAAAGAAAAGAGACCATCTCCCGAGCTTGGTGATTCTACCACATGCCAGGGATTCGTGTGCAAAATGGAAACTCGTAACTGCTTTAAAATTAGCTTTGTAATGTATCTTATCCACTATATTCTTTCTTTTCTCAGAACTTGGAGAGGGTCATGTGTGTAAGTTCACACTGGCATATAACCATGTGGCAAAGCTTCCTGGGAGGACTAAAAAGGAAGATCCTCTTTGGAGGAAAACTCAGTGTCACCTCAAGTTAAAAATTCAGCTCAAAGTGAAAACCATATGGCTGTGCATAATAACAATAAAAAATGTGACCTTCAAACAAATCTTTATGTTTACCCTGTCTTTCAGAGAGGATTTCAGGGGGCTTATAGAATGCACACCAGGCTGAACAAGGTAGTTGGGAAGGAACATGTAATATGTAGGACGGAGCCAGTGGAGCCAGGAGTGGAGTTATATTCAAAATGCATAGAAGGCCCTCACATCTATTTAGAGGCTGGCCAAAAATTTGACTCCAAGCATTTCAGCAATAAACTCGGAAAAGGTGTCATGTGGATTGACAGAATTTGCCATCTGACCACAGGACAGGTGCAGGCCCCGTACCTCCTTTCCTGACGCTAAGACAATACAAATCTCTCCAGGGATGAAGTTGATAATAAGCCAAAGTTTCCACTGGTTTTGGCATTTTCCCCTCTCAGGATGTAATCCGATGATGTTTACCACAGGGATGCACTTGAGCTTTTAGCCAGAGTTGTATGTGAACCGCAGCATGTCGGCTACGACACCCTCCGTTTTCGTTCCACGTGAGAGAACATACTGGAATGCACGTGAGTGAGAACGATGTTCTTGTATGATTCACTTTCCATCCTAATTTCTAAACTCTAATGTTAATGAAGATACTCGAAACTTTGATTACTTAGTATTCTTTTTTTTTAAATTTTTTTTAGAGATTTTATTTATTTATTCGACAGAGAGACAGCCAGCGAGAGAGGGAACACAAGCAGGGGGAGTGGGAGAGGAAGAAGCAGGCTCCCAGCGGAGGAGCCCGATGTGGGGCTCGATCCCAGAACACCCCAGGATCACGCCCTGAGCCGAAGGCAGACGCTTAACGACTGAGCCACCCAGAGGCTCCTACTTAGTATTCTGTTTATCTCATTGCGGTATGAACGCGGAACACTGAGCTCTAGCCTCTTGACGGTTTTAAGGGCACAGAGCTGTAGTGTAGGGGCGGTGTTGTACAGCAGGTCTCTCGAGTGTTCATCTCACTTCCCTGAAACTTGGTGTCTGCTGACGAATGCTCCCCGCTTCCCCCTCTCCGCAGCCCCTGCAACCGCCATTCCTGTCTTTGATTTTATGAATAGGACCGTTAGATAGCACATAAAAGTGTTTTTGTTGCCTGTGTCATTAACGTCCTATCTATGAAATCACTGCCCGGACCAAGGTCAGGAAGCTTTTCCCTTGCTTTGTTTTGGTTTGTTTTGCTTTGTTTTTCTCTGGGTGTTTTCCATGCTTGTGCCTTTTGTTGAAGCCTTTGTTTTGGAGGAGGCTGGACCTGGGCAGGGTGTGGCCCGCGGGTACGCTCGCTGGAGCCTCTGCCTGTCGTCTCCACAGTGCACACATGGGGCTGGGGACCTGGGCTCCCTGGATGCCGAGAGTCACATGGCACGTGCTGGGCGGTTTGCTTCCCAACACCTGGGCTCAGGTACCCATGCCCTCTAGGCTTGTGTGGCCAGGGTCCCCCCAGTCCCCCACCTGAGCATCTGCTTGGGACAAGTGGTTCCCCCCACCATATCCTTGAGGGTCGATTGTTAGGGCCAAACCCCATGGGGCCCTGCTGCTTTTACCAGATGCTTCTCTCCACACCTGGACTTTCTCGTCTGCTCTCTCTGCACTGGGAAGAAGGGGAAGCTATGGTTTCTGCCATCTCCAGCTGCCATCTCCCTACTCCCCTGGTTGCTAAGCTGTGGTTGATCCAGCCAAGCTCCGAGACCCAGGTTCGTCCTCTGGGATCCCTCTCTGGAAAATTGGGGCACTGGACATGCAGACCAACTCCTGGGAGAAGCCAAGCGTTTCGGGGGGTTCTTTCTGATTGTATGCTGCTGTGCTGGGAGTGAGGACTTGGGTCACAGGGCGTCCCAAATCTCCCTACTGGCTTTACTGAGTCTGGCTTCATGGTCACCGAGAGTGGAGGAGCTTTTCACTTAGTTTCTGGATTTCTCGCAAAGGAGATTTATCCATGAATTCTTGCTGAGTTGGTGAGTTCGCAGAGGGAGGGATGGCCCAGGGCTTCCTACTCACCATCTTGCTGACATTACCGCTTGATTATTTAGTACTAGTAACACATTGCTAACCTCAAAACTCTAGTGTTCCAACATTATGTTTGAGAAGCACATGTAAATTATCAGTAGGGATATTTCTGTTTTTTTTTTCAGAGTGCATTAAAAGAAACTAGGGTAAGTCAATTGCTGTAATTACTGGCTTTTTTTTTTTTTTTTTTGATTGTGCAGAAGACTAAATACAGTAAAAATCTTCACCTTACTTTCTTCACATTCCCCACTCCTTCAGATCGAATACTGTTATCTGCCACTTTATATGCCTGATAGTATTTGGGTATTCATAATAGAATTGTGTTAAATGGCACACTGTTATGGCCAGTAGCACACTGGACCACTCAGGAATGGTGCAGAACTTCAAAAGCATTCAAACAATAAACTCTCTTAAAATTAATAACATATTTCACCAGCAGATGGCATGTTTCCCTCCGTTGTCCATATATGTGAACCTATCTGTATCAAGATTGTATAAGCAAGACATAGGGAAAGGCTGTTTCTTTAGGATTATAGAATTAGTTTTGATCTAAATAGTCAGAAGTCTGCTGATCAATGTCCAAAGAGATACATTCAATTAAACCTTAATTTGTGCTGGCATTAGTCTTGAGAGTGAAGTTAGTGGGTGGAGCACAGAAGCACGAGGCAGACACATGGGACCTGGGGTTGGCAGGACCAGCAAATGTCTTCTTGCCCCTGGGGAGGACTGGTTAAAGAAGAGGCTAGCACGTTGTCAGGGCCCCAGCTAAGTGGGCTTATCTTTTTTCTTTTTTTTAAAGATTTTATTTATTTACTCGACAGAGATAGAGACAGCCAGCGAGAGAGGGAACACAAGCAGGGGGAGTGGGAGAGGAAGAAGCAGGCTCACAGCGGAGGAGCCTGATGTGGGGCTCGATCCCATAACGCCGGGATCACGCCCTGAGCCGAAGGCAGATGCTTAACCGCTGTGCCACCCAGGGGCCCCTAAGTGGGCTTATCTTGAATCTCAGCTGGCCTTGGCGGCAGAAAATGCATGTCTTGACCCACTGTGGCTGAAGCAATTGAGGACTACAAAATGGGATTATGAATTCCACTCCATAAAACAACCCCTTTCCTTTAGGGCTGGCTCACTCATGCACCTTGACCCTGGAGCCACAGTTTTTTTGATGGTCCCACTTGGTCCCTGTAGCTACCCTCTAAGATAGGAGACCTGAAGCATTCTTGCTTGGAGCCTAATACTTCCCAGCGTCCCCTCTCTGGATCCTGTTCTCTGTAAATAGATGCCCTGCAGAAAATGGACAGATTTCCTAAAATATGCTCTGGCCTATTCTGTGGCCCTCTTCCTGGACTCTCTTGTTCCCTTTCTGCTCGCTGGAGTGAATGCCCCGATATTGACTCTTGTTTGAATTGTGTTTGAACTTGCTCATCCCTTGGAAACCACTTTGGATGACCTCCAAAGTCAGTTTTTTAATGCTTTTAATAAAGGGGGAAAGTTGACAAAGCAATCGTCCATGTGATTTTCAGCTGCTGAAGTATTCCAATGACATAAGAAATATTTGACATTATTAGAAGACTAAAAATGTTAATGAATTTTAAAAAATGCATCGATTTGATTCCATAACGGTGTTTTAGCTCTCCCTCGCTACATGACGGAATTTTATTCATAATGCCATTTTTTACGTCATCCCAGTTCTTTACACCTCATCATGTTATTCATGTTATTCCAACTTTGTGACTCTTAGAGTCAGCCCTCTGGTTATGAGTCTTCCCCGTTAGCTCAATTTAATTGCTAATAAAGTATGCTCTTTTCCCCTTTCAATGTACAGCACTAATGTGATTCTCGCCTAGATAGTGCAGCTCTTTTAGAATTATCCAGTCATAAAACTGATCTCTTTCAAATATTGAGCTACATACGCCTATGCTTACACTGTGTGGACCTGTGAAGGCAAAATTACACATCACGGACTTGATTCCTGCCATGAATGGCCTCATTAATTACCTCATCGTTGCCATTCCTTACACTCTAGTACAAAGAGACCTCTCTCGGGGAGAAGGGTAAATACCGTAAGACTGTAGTTGTGATTGGCGCATTTTCTCTTCAATAAATTTGACATAAAACAGAAAAGACATAAAAAAGGACACGAAGACATAAAAGTTTGGGGGTTTTACAGATTCAAATAGTTTTGAGATGACAATTACAGAAGTGGACAGAGACGTTTGCTGCTTGACACCAACCACAGGGACCGTGACTAACCAGGTCTCCAGACACCACGGTCTGAAATGCATTGCGAGCGTTGCACCAAGACTGGGCTGCCCTGGGCTGCTCCCCGTCCGTGACTGAGTGCGTCGGGACACGGAGGCAGAGCTGGTCCTGAGATGAGAGACTCCTTGATGTCTGGTTTGTCTCAACGCTTCCCCCATAAGCTTCCCAAATTCTCCTTAAGACATGGACGAAGTCTAAAGTGCTTCCCCCAACCTTCCTTCCCTCACACCGTCCACCCCGCCAGCCCTGTTTATCTCCCCTTCGTTCTCTCTCACAGGCATTTCCTCAAATGGAATCTTTCCATGTTTAACTCCATTTTGTGCTTGCTTATCAGTTAAGCTACAAAGTTGGCAGTGAACTAAAATTTTTGGTTGGCATGTCTGTCCCTGTGACATATCTTTCAGGGTAAAAGGCTTTTCAAAAACTTATTTTCCCATTGGGAACTATGATCAGTATTGGCATATATCATTCTATAGCTGGAAGCACGAATTTGTTCTCTTATTACTCTTTCTGTGGTGGTAACACGNCGCTTCCCTCTGGTAGCCTGGCTTTATGTTACTGACAAACCAGAGCCCTTTGGTCTGTTAAGTTAACATTGAGTAACTTTGGGAGCCCAGATCTTTCTCTGACTAGGCATGAGGCATCAGACAAGTGCTGGTGTAGCCTTTCTCCTGCAGGGTAGAGTGTGACTTCTAAGGTCCCATTCAACTTTTGAATTCCACAATTCCAAGTACCACTTTTGCTTTTTGAATCGGTGTTAACAGCAGGTAGAGACTTGTGATTAAAAAAAAAAAAAAAAAAAGTGCCCTTATTTTATTTTTTTTCACGGACCGGTTTCACCAAATAGATATACCCTAGAGCTAGCGCAAGAAAAGGGGTTTTATTGTAAGTTTCCAATAGACAATCCTATAAGCACCCAAGGGCAGAAACCAAAAGTGTGTTCACACTGCATTGGTTTCTTTCTTTCTTTCTCTTCTTTCCTTCCTTCTCTTCCTTCCTTCCTTCCTTCCTTCCTTCCTTCCTTCCTTCCTTCCTTTCCTTTCCTTTCCTTTCCTTTCCTTCCAAAGGTCTTATTTATTTGAGAGAGAGAGGGAGCAGGAGTAGGGGAAGGGCAGAAGGAGAGGGAGAAGCAGACTCCTCCCTGAGCCGGGAGCCCAACATGGGGCTCAATGTGGGGCTCGATCCCAGGACCCTGAGATCATGACCTGAGCCGAAGGCAGATGCTTAACCCACTGAACCACCCAGGCGTCCTACACTACATTGGTTTCCAACTGGAAAGGAAGAAACTAAGGTTAACCTATTTATCTAAATTCTCATGTGTCTTAAAAAGAAGGCTGGACTGAGGGGAAATCTATTAGCATGTCTGCTACACCCTAATTCTTTGGTTTCTCCAGCTGACCAGTTATATTATTAAATTTGATTCATTAAAAAAATTGAGGAGGTTGCATAGGCTTTTCCCAGAAGTCAAGAAATTTATCATCTATCTATCTATCAATCATCTATCTATCGACTATACCCCATTTGAGGTGCTTCATCACTCATCCCCCAGCGTCCGAGTATTTGCAGTGTTGAGAATGTTGTCAGTGATACTCAGGGAGGAAGAGCAGAGCTTTGCCCAAAGCGACATCCAGTTCCCAGCTAAAATTTATTAAGAAGTATTGACAGGGCGAAACAATCTTAGTGAGAATTTGGAAAGTCAGCATTTTCACCTACCTATGGCCCAACATCCTGATGGATAATTGACACTACAATCAAGAACTTTCCTTGGTGGGCCTACCTCTTGGCCCAGCAATGCTACTTAAACTGAATGATCCCGAAGAACTAGATAAGGGTGTGCACAGACGTTAGTTATCAAGATGTTGATTCAGTGATTCAGTACGTTCAGGTAAGAAACAACCTAAATCCCCGATAACATAAGGGTTTGTCGAGTAGCGCACACCATGGAATAAAACAGAGCCATTATAAGTGAGGTGGCAACAGCTTTATTGACATGAGAACTAGTCTGAATAAGAGGCTGACTGAAGAAGCAATGTAAATCAACCGTATGTATAATGAGCTCCTAGGTGTTTTCCCCCTCATATCGTTATATAAATGCATAGGAAACACCTGGAAAATTGTATACCAAAATACCAACAGTGATTACCTCTGCATAGCGATGAGTAGGATTAGGTGGGATTTTAATTCCACTATTTTTATCTTACGCATTTATTAAATACTTTATAGAAAATACATGTTTATCATATTATTGAAAGACCAACAAAATTATTGGAAAAAATAAATGCCTGCAGTCGTCCTTAATTTTGAGATGTGCTGATCCAAATATTGCAAAATAAGTTATTTTTTTTCTCACCAGATAATCCAACTCTCAATTCTCATTTCAATACCTCAGCTTCCCCTTTCCATATATTTTTATTTACCTGCTCTCACATGTATTTTGATGGAGAAAATATTGAAGGGAGAGAAAGAAGTTTTTGGCTCTCACACGAAGGCCACCACTGTACTTGTCACATTATGTACCCGCTTACATATTGTCTAATGTATAAACGTGCTTAGTTAAGTATCAGATAATGTGTTAATATTCCTAATGAAGTATTACCTTTCGTCTAATATTCGGTACGTGATTTCAGTTAAATAATTAAACAGTGTTTAAATATGTAGTCCTCTCCAAACTCTTATTACCGTCAGTATTGTACTTCACGTGTTGACTTTTTTTTACATGTTTTTTTCTCTACTTCCATGGAGAGTTCCATTTCTGATTCCCCTCCCCAGAGAGCCCCTACAATGCTGAGGAGGTGGGCTAGGCTGCCAATGCCTTTTAATGGACTTAGGTAGGTTTCCTTGGTGTGGACGCGATGCCGAACCCCTCTCCGGCTTTCCTTAAGGGCCAGCGAAGTTTGGCCTCTAATGGAGCAGAAACACCGAGTATTTTATGGGTACCCTTGTGTGGGTCCATCCACTGGACTCCTTTAACTCCACTGCCCTGTGGTGGTGACACAGGAGAGGGGAGCCCATGCCCGCCTCCTTATTAACCCCATTTCTCCACTTTCTCCGGGGCTTACCCACACATCTCACTTCTGTGTCCCAATGGCTACAGAGATCAAAGTAGATTTTGTGGCTAATGATCTCATGTGAACACGACAGGTCACTCCACGCCTTCTCTGAGAAGCAGGGACATTGGTAAAGCTAAAGGAGATTTTATACTTCAGCTTTCAGATCGTTCCTCTACCTCCTTGAATGGAGAAGTGACTGTAGTTGCCTTTCTGAGCGCAGAGCTGGTGTGTGGCAGGGGTACCACCAGGGGTGCCAGCTGAGAACCAAGGACTTTGGAGTCCTGCCCCCCCCCCCCAGCATTGGGCCCACGGCACCTTCTTAAGGACCAGTTATGCGCAGAGAAAATTCTCTCAGGCTTGGCATCAAGATACCTAGGATGTCCCGGGAAATGAGATGAGCACAACATCCACGGGTGTAAAATTCTTGGGGGTTGAGTCGCTGGTGCCTAAATCACAATAGGAGAAGCGAGCTCGGTTTCTGGTGCTGCATAATGAGTACCAAGGAGAAGCATCACGAATGTGAGTTCAGAGCCTTTCTACCCAAGGCGTGGTAGCCGGGAAACAAGGATTCAGATGCGGTGTGTCTGCCTTTCCCTTTGATTGACTTAGTTATCATCATTGTTATTTTAGTTTCTAGAGTTTCTAGCTAAAAATGAGCTGAAAGGGCTCTTTGTAAAAAAAAAAAAAATCGTTACAATTTTCCATATCCTGCTTTTCTAGATTGTTCGAAAATTCCCTTTCGTCACAGAGATTCTTGCGCAAACAGCAAACACGTAAAGATCTTTTAGACATTCATTCCTCCTGCTTTCCTCCTTAGAATCATTGTATTTTCAATCACCTCTTAAAATATCACGAACCTTCTAATGACACAAGTCAAACTGAAATAAAACATATTGTAAAAAAAAAAAGGGGTGTTTGGTTTATAATATGGCATTTATTGTACGATGCACATATTAGGTCAAATGGTAAGCACCAAAGCATCTTTCCCCCACACTGAGCTCTCCCGGAGGCAGCACGAAGGCTACTCTGAATGCCGCGAGCAGCTCTGTCCACCGGCTTTCAGCTTTCCTGTACCTTCCACGCCAAAGGACGTACCTACCACTACGGCTTGTGGTGGCTTAAAAAGAAAAACGGAAGCAGATCATTAAGGAAAATGCCGCAAGGTGTGTCTACGAGGAGTATTGCAGTTGTTAAGGCAGGGAGAGCGGGGCCTTCCCCAGGCTGGCTGGGCAGTGCCTGGCCTCATCCTGAGAGACAGTCTCCGTTCTGGAAAGCAGCTGGCTCACGCTTTTTTGGGGTTTGTTCTCTTTTGGGCGCTCCTGGCTTTAATGGTCTTCTTGGGGCTGGCTGGTTTGGGAGCAGGCGGCTTGCCCTTTGGCTTCGGGGTGTTGCTACGACTGGTGCGCCCCGCGGCTCGCTTCTTGTCCTGAACGGTCCTCCGCTGTTCCTGCAGCCTCTCTTCCCACTGCTGGGAGGCAATTTGCAAACATGACCATCAGCCACGTCTCACCGTGTAATGCTGTTGAACTGATGTCAGAATCGATGCCCTTTTCTCTCACCGTAATATCTGAGTCATGACAACAACGAATAAGATCGCCACCCCGCATCGCCGAGCACTCAGCACACACCAGAGGAGCTGAAAAGCGCTCGAGGTGGGAGGAAGTCTGGATTCCCACACATTTCACAGAAACTCCCAACAGCTCTGCTAGGTGGACACCATGATCCTGAGCAGGAAACAAGCCCGCAGAGCTCATTTGCAGCCGGTCACACAGCGGACAAACGTCAGAGCTGGGATTCAAATTCGCCAGTCTAGGGCCCAAGGCCCCACGCCGTGCACTTGTGCCCCTCGGCCCTGCGATGCGACATTCCCGCACAGGAAAGCCTTCTAAAGAGGCTCTGACGTGCGGAGAGCAGAAGTTTATCCGGCCCCATGAGGAAGGCCGGGGGTCTCCTAGCGCATTTATGGGTGGGTTCACCCCATACTCTCCCACCCAAAGGAAGACAGAAGCCCCTCCCACCTCTAGTAATCCACTCAAGTGTTAGCCACCCAGAACCGATAAGAAATAAGACTTTCTGGATAGTTCTTTCCTTGATAGAAAAGGACTTACTGCTTATAAAGAAATACTATTCACTTCAACAGCAGCATGTAAGAAAACACTGAAAAAGTGAGTCCACTTGAATAGACGTCGCCTTTTATTATAACCTATTCGCCCCTGCTTTGTTAGAGTATATTTCATTCAGCAAAAAGTTTGAGCATGACCACAGGCTGGGCGTTGTCCGAGGCGCCAGAAATACAGGGAAATGAGAAACACTGTCCCCACCCTCCCAGGGCACAAGGCTAGTCTGTTCTGAAATAATAAACTCATTACGTTTGCCATTATACGGTGCTAGCTCCAAATTTTTCCTTTGAAGCATATTGGAATATTTGCTGCAAAAGTGAATGGCCCGAACAGCTCTGATTCCTGAAAGCTCGCTTTCCTCTCAGGTCCTTACGGTGGATGTGCTTTCTCCATTGATGATTCTAATCGACCGTAGTCTTGGAAGCCGGATAACTAATCCTGCTAGAATTTTCTGTCCAGTAAGGCTAAGTGAGCTCCTAGGCAGCTCCTGAGTTTTTAGCTCAGATGTGACAGTCGTGTTATTCCGAAATGCACAGAGTAGGGGAGGCTGTGTTCAAACTACCTTCTCTGTAAGTCAGTATTCATGTAGCCTTTTCCCTCGCAAACTGAGAGGCCTCAGGCCCTAGGAAGACCTTCAGTGAACCTGAAAACACGAACTCTCCTAGATAAAGCTAAACGTATTTTCAGGAGAGGGGACGCTTTAAACATCTCCAGCCAATGACCTGATTTCTTCAGTTCTGGTGTGATCTCATATCTCTGGGCAAAAAAATTATTCTAACTCCTTTAATTGAATTACAAAATATTTCGATGATGTTACTACCACTAAAATCATGGATTTGGCCACAAAACGATTACGGTTTGTAGATAATTGATTTTGACTAGTCTCAAAATTATCGTAAACACAGGGAAAGATTATGCTTCGTACAGAGACAGCATGAATTTTAGAATTGCGTATTCACACCCTTACGTGTCTATGTCCATTTTAAGCCCTCTGGATGTTAATTCTGCTCAAGTACCTGACTGATTTTGCTAAAATAGTTAAATGAAATACCATGAAGAAATTTAAAAAAACCCAACCAATTTACTCTGGAAATAACCAGTCAATCAGTATTGAATGCAACCAGATCACCTTTGAGGCTGAAGAGAGATTAATGCTACAACTTCCAAGTCAGAAGAGCTGTGCTCTTAACTACTTCTGCAGAAGACAAATAGTGCGGGTATTGCCGGCTCCCCTGAGGGCCTGGAGCTGGAAGAATGTGAAGAATCCCCAGCTGAAAAGAATTTCTTCACGTGCCCTTAACTCCAGATTCATAGTGTTGCTAAATTGTACTTACAATGGATCTTTTACTGAGTTGGTCTCTCCATTTCTCAACTAAACAGTTCTCAAGAAGCATCATCCTGAAAAGAAGCAATTGATCTTGAGCGACTCTGATTATGAAAGGAAAACGTTTAAAAATAGGAAAAATTGTAAAAAACCAGAATTCTTTATAACTCTTTACACTCCACATATCCACCATTCGTATTTTACTAGCATTTCCTTTATTCTCCTTGTACCTATATATATGTATATATGTATATTTATATATATATTTATTAAATATATATATATTCAAATCACACTGTATTTAGATCATACTGTGCATTCTTTTTATCATTCTATTCTACGCGTTTTCTCATATAAATGGAATAATTAAAAAATACAGCGTTAATAACCATAAAATAGTTCAACAATGGTACACATAATACACTTGGGCCTTTCTCTACTGTTGAACCTCCTTCGGCTTAGCTGCTATTCCCAGTGTTGTGCTGAATGTCCTTGTATGTATACTAGCGTGCACTGACTTCGTATTGCCGTTGGACAGATCCCTGAAATAGAATTATTGGTTCAAACAGTATGTATTTTTTCAAAGTTTTCCATGCACAGTGCCAAATTGTTTTCCAAATGATTGAACTTTCATTCAAATTCTTCTTTAATTTAGATTGGAGAATTAAAGAGGTAAATTAATTTACTATTTGTATGTCTTCTGGAACTTGTCCGCATGGATTTATGTAGGCATGACTTATATAGTGTAGTCTTAATGTGTCAAATAGGAACTTGTATGAACTCTTTATAGAGGAAGGTTACTATTCCTTTGTCATGAGTATTGCAAGTATTTTTCTCGGTATGTATTGTTCTCTTTGGGTGATTTTTATGTCCCTGATATTATGTCATCAAAAGTACATCTTGACATTTTTCCCTTGTAATTTCTTACATTAATTTCATGTTTGCAAAGTATTTTGCCATTCAGATTTCACATATCTATTCACCTAATTTTATCCTCTCTGATTACGTTTTAAGAATATCTCTTTAATCCATTTGAAATTTATTTTGTAGTACAGTAGAAAGTGAAAATATGTACTAGCTTTCCAAATAGAAATATTTGCAACATTTACTAAATAAAATATTCATGTCCAATTGATTTGCCATATCTCTTTCATAATAAGTTATTTTATGCATTGGAATATGTTTCAAGACTGCTTCCTCTCTGTTATTTCCCTACGCGTGTGCTCCTGCCTCACATGGCTTTAGCAAGTGTAGCTTTGTACCACTTTTCTGTTTCTCCTAAGGCAGATCTCCTTTCCAATGGTATCTTCAAAATCTCCTTTACACGCCCTTGCTCGTTTGTTCTTCCAAATGATCATCGGCATCATTTGTGAAGACATAACTCTCGTTAATAAATAAATAAATAAATAAATAAAATTAAATAAATAAATAAAAATATTTTTACTGCTATTTTAATCAGAATTACATTAAGTCTACAAGCAAACAGAAAGGATGACATGAAAGCTCTTATTTAATTCACGAATAATCCATTCATCTGTCCCAATAGGATTTAATGACTAGCAGTCCGGTTCGTTCCCAGAACCGCATCGCGTCCTGTAGCAGATACAAACACTACGCAAGAGATGAGCCCAGAAGCATTCAGTCAGCGTTCACTCATTCAGCTTCTTTAGGGAGACAAGCTCGGGGTAGAACAGCTTCAAAGCCAAGAACACAAGGTGATACAGGCAGTGAGGACGGTACCCAAGTACTGATAGAAACCAGATCGAGGAAGTATTCAAGTGAGGTCCGTTTCAAAAGGGGTTTTGGAGAAACAGTTCATAGCTGTTTCCAGAAGAAACGGGAGCATTCATGGGGAATCCAAGAGAAGACTGGTTACATAAAAAAGGAGTCATTTTGTTGGAGAGGTATCCTGAGGCAAGTTATGGGGCCCTTCCTGGAATCTTGCCTGAAGAGTTTGATTTTTCCATTATAAGGAATATACCAATATATAAAAAGATGCCAAGGAAAGAGAGATGGGGAAGCACTCTCCGAGCTAGAGATCTGCGTTTATGTGTGTGAGTGAGACTGTGTGCGTGTGTAATGGTCTATCAGACAAATATTGTACATTTATATTGTGTATAAGGAAAACGTGGAACTGTCGTCTCAAATGGCTGTGTTTACTCGATCTGTAAGCTATTAAAGAGCTCTTAAAAAATATTCAGGATTTGCCACACTAAGATTGATTTGAGCGGTTTGAAAAGAACCGTTTTAACCCATAGCGATTTATCTGCCTACAATTTTTGGAGTCACCTAATGAATTCTGAAACTGGTTTTTAAAGATTCCATCCAAATACCCCATTTCTCTTTTTCCTTAATGCCACGAGGGACTCCATGATATTTAGGATATGTGATATCGCAACAGGGGCATCTATTACAATTATATTTTTACTTATTTACTTATTAAGTTGTCTTTTTAAAAAGAACTACGGGTACCATTTTTTTTTTTTTAAGATAAACCACGCCTGCTAAATGAGATTGACGTTTCTAGAAGCGTGTGCGGTTGCTTCTGCCCCTTCGTGCCTACCTGGACCGCCACTCGTAACACATGATGAGGACGTCTTGGTGGGGCAGGATGTGAGGACACTGGCAGGAAGAATTTGTGATGAGCGGGACCTGCGTTCGAGGGATGGGGGACGAGGACTTGAAGATCTCCTTCACGTCCACCACGGTGGTTACTTCGTTACAACCGCTCCTCTGCACCGCCTTTATTTTGGCATGGATGACTGCAAGTTAAAAAAGGGGCAGAAGTGTTGATGGAGCCTTTGGAGACAAAGGAGGATGGTGTATTCGCGCCAACTCCTGAGCCTCCCTTAAAGAATGCCTCCTGTAATTATGGTCATGTCCAAGCTGCCCAGACGCAGGCAAGGAGCCCACACAATCGTATTGTCAGCATTGTCTTTCAAGCCCCGGATCCTGCTGCAGGAGGCAAGAGCCAAGTGACAGGCAGGCTCCGTCTGGGCTCTGCCTCCGGCTCGGTGACTGCGCCCCATCGGGCTGCAGCTAGGATGTGAACGGAGAATCTCATACATGGTTCTCTGCCTTAAGATCCTAGAATTAGTCTTGTCTGTTTGTCGGTTTGCCCAAATCATACCCGGTTTGTATGTTTGTTTGCCCAAATCATATCCGGAAATTCATGTCAGGAACGTCAAAAATTTCACAGAAACGAGTATTTGTTGATCTTCTGCCTGGTGATTATCTGAAGTGAGGCTTGTATGCTCTCGAGTTCAGAAGCCACTTTTTTTTAAGATTTATTATTAGAGAGAGAGAGAGCGCACGTGCGCGAGCGTGTGGGGGGAGGGAGAGAGGGAGAAGAGAGAGAGAATCTCAGACAGACTCCCCGCTGAGCCTGGAGCCCACGGTCATGAGATCATGACCGGAGCCAAAATCAAGAGTCAGACGCTCAACCGACTGAGCCACCCAGGCGCCCCTCAGAAGCCACTTTAAAGTCTGTACGGTCCAACCACCCGTCTGATGCTTGAACTTCCTCCCTTCCAAAGGAAGTTATTAAAGTCATAACATTTTTGAACTGGAAGGAGTCTCTGAAGATCACTGCTCTCAATCCTTTAATTGCACAGACTGTCAAAGCCAGGTCTGTGGTGAGCAGAAGTACAACCGTTATTACAGATGGCTGTAACATCACTGTGTCTGATCAAGCTTTAAATTCTGGCCCTTTTGGTCCCTTGCTATTACTGCCTTCCATGGAATTGTAATCAGCCTAGCATGGATCTGTCTTGGATTCCGTCCTAGAAAGCTGGTTTAGGAAGAAGCCAAAGGACTTAAATAGAAAATGGTTTCATCATCAAAGTAGTTAATGGAGAACAGCAAGACAGTGAAACTCGGGTTAGTAAGGAGGGCTGGATCGTGTCAGATGAGGGACAAAGTAGATTAGATTGAGACAATATCTACAAAGAACAGTTTTAAAACAACAGCAATGAAAGCTACTGGAAAAGACAGTTGCCTTTTTTTTTTTTTTTGGTTGAGTTACCTACATTGGTCACTTATAATCTCAAGTCTTACAATTCAAATAAGAGGTTATTTTTTTCAGACTCTTATACGGTCATGATCTTTCTACTCTCACATGTGATATATCACATAAAGTTCATGATTAAAATTTCAGTTTGAATTATGGAAAACAAAGTTAACAAATAAAATAAACCATTTTGCCTAAACAGTTCCTGTTTTTTCAGCAGAAGTAATTTAAGAGATGCAAAGAGACATAAAAGAGTTCATACAGGTATTTTAAAAGAACTTATTTTTAGTTAAATTTACTTTCAAATGATAACAGAATTAAATTTACTTAAAAAATTAAAAATAGCTGACTCAGGGAAGAAAGTGCTGGCTGTTCTTTCCAATAAGAGAGGAGAGCATGTCAACTATGTCAATACTTGTACATATTGCCCCACAATTCCTCTAAGATGCTCAATATCTACAGGTGTTTAGAAGTAAAAAGAAATACGGGCGGGCCTTAGTTCCTGGGCCTCTGGGCCTCAGATAATCCAACCCATGGATCACCCACCCATCCTTCAGGAAACCTCGGGAAGAGAATGGGGCAGGTGGGCTGGCCTGGCTGAGTGGCCCCTCTCCCTAAGACGAGTAGGACCTTGAAGGCAAATTTGTGCTCTGATCCACAGCATTGTTCTCCCTGGTAATCTACTTCGGTTTTGCTTAATGAAGAGCAAAACATTTTACAGTTTGTCTTTGTGCCACCGAGAGCCCCCATAAGTAAACCCTTTGTCCTTGGCTGGCTTTGTAACCCGCCAAGCCCTCCAGCGAATGGTTGCGTCCGGGGACTTACCATAGCTGTAGTTTTTGCTCAGATATGTCGCCAGAGTGGGCTTCACCTTTTTGCATTTGCAACGGTCTGAAGGAGACAAAAGAGAGACAAGAAGTTGGGAAAGTGTCCAGAAACCACTCTGGGGAGGAGACGAAGAGGGAACCTCATGGAGAAAGAACTCACCGGGGCTTAGGCGTTTACAGTCAACATCAAGAGGCCTTTCCTGAACCATCATGTCTGGCGTGATGTCTATCCACTTCACGTCTGAAACACACACAGAGCCGCATGGGTGCGGCCAGTGACTTAGGCTGTTCCCCCAGCTGGAATGAAGAACCATCTGGAGACACACACTAGCACAGTATCACCGAAGAATAATACTACATTGTGAAAGTGTCATATGACTGTCGACTATCTCTTTCATACAGACTTTCCTGGGCTTAGGAAAGAAGAATTTTGAGTGAGATTTTGCCCATCCAGCACAAACAGACATGAATGCACGCCCATTTGACTTGGCTGATACACGGACCTCACTTTCCTTCCAAATCTGTTGTAAAACGTTGGTTTTTCCAAGTTGACAATGGACACTAATCAAAATATCCAGAATATTTCCAAATCACCACCTTTCCTTTTGCAGTGCAGAAACAGTCCACAGCTATATATAAATCCCCCAAAGCATAACCCTCTATCATTTATATAATGTGAGCAATAAATATGGTTTTTTTTCCCCTAAGGCTTTGAATTAGAGAGGAGTTTCGATTTTCCCTTCACTTCACTTCTCCTTCATGTGTTGGGCAATGCTCTGAAACAGAACCTCGGAAACTACGATAAGGCAACACTATAGTCTCTTTAAATGTGCAGGAACCTGGGTCAGGGATAAAAGCATGCAAAATGTTCTTAGGTTTCATTTCAACAAATGGATTTAAACTTGCTCCTTCATCCTAGAAAAGCAGCAAAATGAAAAAAAAAAAAAAAAGGAAGCAAAAGTTGATATCCAGTGAACTAAGACGCCACAGACCTTGACCGTGAAACAGACATCACAATTTTCCAGAACGACTAAATTTACGAACTGCCCTCCTGGTGGGGAGTGATGACTGGTACTGCTTTTTTCGGCAAGTTTTCAAGAGCTAACACTAAATGGAGAATCCCGGTGGGATTGTTTTTCGGGATTAGACTATACATGTTAAGTGCTTAAGGCTGGCTCAGACCCTTCCTATGCCCCACCCATGTACGTGTTTGCTGCCGCTGCTGTCTTCAAACACTGTCAATGACAATGTCCCCAACGGCTCTCTTTATAAGCACCTTCTCACCCCGCACACACATAACCTATGGGACGTGGTGCTCTTCGGCTTCCGAAATTCCTGTAGGGAAACCAGACTTTTCGCCAAAGTCAGGTCACCAGCCCTTCCCACTTCCTCCAACCCTGACAGTGGGCTGGGGGACTGACCGCCCACCCACCGGCATCGGGAGAAGCGGCAGCAAGAGCCGAGAACGCCCCTCGCCCCCGCGCTCCTTCCCCGCGGCCTCACCGTCGGGGAGGTCGGTGACGATGGCCTCCGGCGAGATGCACACGCCGCGGTCGTAGACCGGCAGCTCTTCGCAGGCCAGGCTCTCGGGCCAGCTGTGGTTGTACATCTTCATGAGGGGCTCGCAGTCGTCGCGCGCGCGCTGGCACACCGACTTGCACGGCTTGATGGGGTCGTGCAGGAACTCCAGCGTGCAGATGGGCGCGTACATGGCGCAGAGGAAGAAGCGCAGCACCGAGCTGCAGTTCACGTCCACCAGCTCCTCGTACTGCTCGATGGCCAGGATGGCGTTCTCCTGCGTGCTGTGGTGCAGGTGGTTGGGCATCCGCGTGATGTTCCAGGGCATGTGCCGGCACATGGGGATGCGCACCGCCTCGCAGGGCGCGCCGCGCACGCCGAGCGCCAGGCGCAGCCCCAGGCACAGCGCCGCCAGCACGGAGAGCAGCATGGCCCTGCCCGGGCGCGCCGCCGCCCCGACGGGCAGAAGGGGCCCCCGGCTTGCTGCCCGCCTAGTGCCTCGTCCTCCCTTCCCCGGGGAGGACGTCCTTTGGGGGCGCGGGAGAGGCTCTGGGCCCGCGCGGCCGGCGGCAGCGGTGCGGGGCCGCGGGGGCCGGCCGGGGGTCTCCGGCGTCCGGCGCACCGAGCGCGAGCAGCGCCAGCCCTCAGCCTGCGGGGCGCGGACCCGCCCGGGCAGCTCCAGTCGCGGACCCGGCAGCTCCGAGCGCAGCCGGCCTCGGCCATTGCGGGACCCTATTTATCCCGACGCGTCCCCTGACGTGGGCCCGGAACGCTCCCTTGGCGGCGGCGGGCGCGGCGCGGGCTCCCCCTCGGCCGCCCCACCCCCCAGCCCTCGCTTCGCCGGAGCGGTGACATCATCTCCTCCGGGCCGCGGCCCAGGGCTGGAATCCTGCATTTCCCCAAAGTCCCTCCTTTTTAGTCTGGCCAGTCCTTTTCCTTCGCACCAAGAGACACAGTCTCTGGCAGTCGTTTTGGACACCGGATCCAAGAGGGTGCAGGAGAGGGTTTCAGGAGAGGGGAAGACGCTATCTGCGTCAGAGCGGAACTTTGCGCCCTCTCTGCCCCACAGGTTCCCCGAGGATAGAGTTGGAGGGCAGTGGGAACTTCTGCGGCCCTGTAATTCGGCAGCACGCCTGCTTTCTCCAGTAGGGGGCGTGAGAAGCGCTGAGCGGCGAGGCTACGGTGTGGGACCCGACCCACACGTTATATAAACAAACCGCGCCCCCCCTCCCGTTGTACGGAGTTGGGTTTTGTTGTTATTGTTGTGACTAGAAGACATAAGTTTGGGCTCAGGTTTTTTCCAGAGCGGCATTCGGTCTGTACCTGCTCCAGGAACAGAACCGCCCGAAGGTGCAATAATAGCATCTTCTCGTTTCGGAATGTTTTCCCTCCGCCAACATTCCCCTTCCTTCTCCTCACTCCCCATTCCTCTCCCCGCTGTGAATGAAACCCGGAGAAAACACAGAGTACCAGACACAACAATCCCAAAGACTTTTTTCCCTTTTCACGCCAAGCGATTTCCAACCCAGCAGCCTAAAATCTTGATTTTTGATGGGCTTGAAACTACTTAAATCGAGTAAGAAGTTGTGTACCATGGAAAGCAAGTGTGTATGTTGTGTTTTCTCTTTTCTCTTATTTTTATTCGGAAGTGGTAATAAAACCAACGGCTGGCTCAGGTCCCCACAGAAAATGGAGGCTTTACTGTTGCAAACGTACATCAATCTTCAGGCAGGAAGATTTCTGGTATATGATATTTTCTTAGGGCATTCGGATATGAAAACGTGGTCTCTGAATGTTAATCTTTAAAAACATAGTTCAGAGGACGCCTGGGTGGTTGAGTCAG
>NW_024425563.1:88289942-88322536 GCF_017311325.1 Ursus maritimus
AAAAAAAAAAAAAAAAGGAAGCAAAAGTTGATATCCAGTGAACTAAGACGCCACAGACCTTGACCGTGAAACAGACATCACAATTTTCCAGAACGACTAAATTTACGAACTGCCCTCCTGGTGGGGAGTGATGACTGGTACTGCTTTTTTCGGCAAGTTTTCAAGAGCTAACACTAAATGGAGAATCCCGGTGGGATTGTTTTTCGGGATTAGACTATACATGTTAAGTGCTTAAGGCTGGCTCAGACCCTTCCTATGCCCCACCCATGTACGTGTTTGCTGCCGCTGCTGTCTTCAAACACTGTCAATGACAATGTCCCCAACGGCTCTCTTTATAAGCACCTTCTCACCCCGCACACACATAACCTATGGGACGTGGTGCTCTTCGGCTTCCGAAATTCCTGTAGGGAAACCAGACTTTTCGCCAAAGTCAGGTCACCAGCCCTTCCCACTTCCTCCAACCCTGACAGTGGGCTGGGGGACTGACCGCCCACCCACCGGCATCGGGAGAAGCGGCAGCAAGAGCCGAGAACGCCCCTCGCCCCCGCGCTCCTTCCCCGCGGCCTCACCGTCGGGGAGGTCGGTGACGATGGCCTCCGGCGAGATGCACACGCCGCGGTCGTAGACCGGCAGCTCTTCGCAGGCCAGGCTCTCGGGCCAGCTGTGGTTGTACATCTTCATGAGGGGCTCGCAGTCGTCGCGCGCGCGCTGGCACACCGACTTGCACGGCTTGATGGGGTCGTGCAGGAACTCCAGCGTGCAGATGGGCGCGTACATGGCGCAGAGGAAGAAGCGCAGCACCGAGCTGCAGTTCACGTCCACCAGCTCCTCGTACTGCTCGATGGCCAGGATGGCGTTCTCCTGCGTGCTGTGGTGCAGGTGGTTGGGCATCCGCGTGATGTTCCAGGGCATGTGCCGGCACATGGGGATGCGCACCGCCTCGCAGGGCGCGCCGCGCACGCCGAGCGCCAGGCGCAGCCCCAGGCACAGCGCCGCCAGCACGGAGAGCAGCATGGCCCTGCCCGGGCGCGCCGCCGCCCCGACGGGCAGAAGGGGCCCCCGGCTTGCTGCCCGCCTAGTGCCTCGTCCTCCCTTCCCCGGGGAGGACGTCCTTTGGGGGCGCGGGAGAGGCTCTGGGCCCGCGCGGCCGGCGGCAGCGGTGCGGGGCCGCGGGGGCCGGCCGGGGGTCTCCGGCGTCCGGCGCACCGAGCGCGAGCAGCGCCAGCCCTCAGCCTGCGGGGCGCGGACCCGCCCGGGCAGCTCCAGTCGCGGACCCGGCAGCTCCGAGCGCAGCCGGCCTCGGCCATTGCGGGACCCTATTTATCCCGACGCGTCCCCTGACGTGGGCCCGGAACGCTCCCTTGGCGGCGGCGGGCGCGGCGCGGGCTCCCCCTCGGCCGCCCCACCCCCCAGCCCTCGCTTCGCCGGAGCGGTGACATCATCTCCTCCGGGCCGCGGCCCAGGGCTGGAATCCTGCATTTCCCCAAAGTCCCTCCTTTTTAGTCTGGCCAGTCCTTTTCCTTCGCACCAAGAGACACAGTCTCTGGCAGTCGTTTTGGACACCGGATCCAAGAGGGTGCAGGAGAGGGTTTCAGGAGAGGGGAAGACGCTATCTGCGTCAGAGCGGAACTTTGCGCCCTCTCTGCCCCACAGGTTCCCCGAGGATAGAGTTGGAGGGCAGTGGGAACTTCTGCGGCCCTGTAATTCGGCAGCACGCCTGCTTTCTCCAGTAGGGGGCGTGAGAAGCGCTGAGCGGCGAGGCTACGGTGTGGGACCCGACCCACACGTTATATAAACAAACCGCGCCCCCCCTCCCGTTGTACGGAGTTGGGTTTTGTTGTTATTGTTGTGACTAGAAGACATAAGTTTGGGCTCAGGTTTTTTCCAGAGCGGCATTCGGTCTGTACCTGCTCCAGGAACAGAACCGCCCGAAGGTGCAATAATAGCATCTTCTCGTTTCGGAATGTTTTCCCTCCGCCAACATTCCCCTTCCTTCTCCTCACTCCCCATTCCTCTCCCCGCTGTGAATGAAACCCGGAGAAAACACAGAGTACCAGACACAACAATCCCAAAGACTTTTTTCCCTTTTCACGCCAAGCGATTTCCAACCCAGCAGCCTAAAATCTTGATTTTTGATGGGCTTGAAACTACTTAAATCGAGTAAGAAGTTGTGTACCATGGAAAGCAAGTGTGTATGTTGTGTTTTCTCTTTTCTCTTATTTTTATTCGGAAGTGGTAATAAAACCAACGGCTGGCTCAGGTCCCCACAGAAAATGGAGGCTTTACTGTTGCAAACGTACATCAATCTTCAGGCAGGAAGATTTCTGGTATATGATATTTTCTTAGGGCATTCGGATATGAAAACGTGGTCTCTGAATGTTAATCTTTAAAAACATAGTTCAGAGGACGCCTGGGTGGTTGAGTCAGTTAAGGGCTGCCTTCCGCTCAAGTCATGATCTCGAGGTCCTGGGATGGAGCCCGGGTTGTTGGGCTCCCTGCTCAGCCGGGAGTCTCCTTCTCCCCCTGCTGCTCCCCCTGCTTGTGCTCTCTCTCTCTCAAGTAAGTAAATAAAATCTTTAAAAAAAAACATAAAAGCATAGTTCCATTAGAAATCTGAACATATGGCAGATAGTTGCTTTTTTGTTTTTGTTTTGTTTTGTTTTTGTTTTTTTTTATGTCTCCAAAGCTTAGACCCACAATGTTAGTTTCGTTTTGTCTCTGACCAGGACTAAGAATTAAAATAGCCCAAGGGGGGGTGGGGGAATGGGATAGACCAGTGATGGGTAGTAAGGAGGGCACATATTGCATGGTGCACTGGGTGTTATACACAACTAATGAATCATCGAGCCTTACATCGAAAACCGGGGATGTACTGTATGGTGACTAACATAATATAATAAAAAATCATTATTAATAAAATAGCCCAAGGAACAAAAAATACAGCTGGCATTTTATTGAGCATTTACAATGGGCTGGCCGTGGTACTAAGCTCTTGAAATGCACTATCTTATTTTGGGGGGGAACACGAATTAAATATGGTAAATCGAGAGGACAGATGACACAAATATATTTCAGCATTCACCCAAGGAGTCAGGTTCTATTTAGGGGAAGCCCAGAGCGTCCAACACAGCCACGCCAACCTAGAGAGGTATTCCCGGTTTCAGATAGGTCTCAAGCTCCCAGGATGCCGAACCAGGCCAATGAAATATCACACAAAGGGGATAACCCAGATGACATCTTCAGCCATTTCCAGCAGTCAAATCCAGTGAGTCAAAACCCCTTGGCTTTAGTGAAAAATATTTGCAGCCCCAATTCCTACAGGGGAAGAAACTACAGTTTTGAGAAACAGCTGAACTCCGGCTCCTTTTCCTGTGAGTTGGTGGAAGAGGCGAACTTGGAAAGGGCTGTCCCTGGCGCAGCCAGCTGGAACCCGCCGCGTTTGTCTGAGCAGTACCAATTCACAAAGCTGCAGGCATTGCCCTGATGTTCCCTGGGCATGTCCTTTAAGAAGGGGTGCGGAGAAGGTAAGAGGCCCTTTCTATAAAGCTCTCTGGCCCCTCAGGAGGTCCTCTGGCAGCCTGTCTTTAGTGGTTCTACTTGGGGTCGGGCAGCAGTGAGGGATTCATCAGGAAATTCCATCAACTGGCCTCTGTCTTCAGGCCCCGCCTTAGCACTCAATCCATTACCCTGTACTTGACATTGATTTGCCAATAGCTCAAGTAACTGAGGCGCTTCCCCTGGTCAGTGGCTTCTCTCTGGTGGTTCCCTTTCAGTCTCCTTAAAGGCCTGCTCCTCTGCTTGGACTCCAAGCCCAGTCCTCTTCTCGCCCTTGACACGTCCTGCCCCTCCAGGTGTCTCAAACCCAGCACTCCTGACACGGGGGCCAGATAATTCTTTATTGGCTCCTGTGCATTATGGGACGTTCAGTAGCATCTCTGGCCTCCTACTAGATGCCAGTGACAGCTTAGTCCCCACCCCGTTATGACAATCAAAAATGTCTCCAGATATTGCCAACGGTCTCCCCTGCTGTTCTCCTCTTTGGCTTCAGTTACCACCTAGATGCTGATAGCTTCCCAAACCGGCCCTCCAGCCCTGCTGGTTTCTGGAAGTGCTTATCCAACTGTCCCTGGGGTATTTCCACCTGCGTATCCCACACGCATCTCAAAGTCAACTAATCCTAAACTGATTTGTCTTCTTTCCTCATTCAGGACTGAACTCCCATCTGCCCAAACCAGAAAGCTCTTCCTCCTTCTGCACAGTCACCATCTCCGTTCCACCCTCTCCTGCTGCCACCATTTCATTTCAGACGTCACTGTCCCTCATCTGGATAATAACAGCATCTCCCTCCTCCTTCTCCTTGCCCATTTTCCACACTCACACCTCACTGAGCTTCCTAAGGCTTATGCCAGTTGGTGCCGCTCCCTGGCTTTCCAGGCCCTGAGTGATCTGGCTCCAAACTACTCTCCTTAAAAATGCTACACCCATTTTCCCTTGTCCCCATCTCCTTCATCCAGGAATGTTCTCTCCCTCTTTCACCTGGCTCACTTCCTTATTCTGGAAACACAGATCAGCTGAAAAGATGCTATACATTTGGAAAGCAAGAGTCTTTTTTTTTTTAAGTTACTTCTTTTTTCTTGATTCCATATGGTACATCCTAATATTACAAAACATAAACCATCAACCCAATTGATTTTGTTCTTGATGCTAAAATCCCAAACTCACATACCTCTAGGGTTGTGGTGTTGTCAGGTGATGGGTGAGGGTAGCAGTCTCAGGGCAAGTGTAGCCTCAAAACACTATTCCTGACTCAGTCCTATGCCCAAGGGCAAGGGCTTGTCCCCTAGTCCCCTAGTCCCCTGGGTTCTCTACTAAGACTGGGGGCTTGAAACGGGTCATGGTGAATGACCCACATCATTTCTTCAGGAAGGGACCCTTCCATTTCTAATTTGGAGGAAGAAGGTGTCAATTTTGACAAAGGGGCAAGCAGTGTGGGGGCACTGCAAGCGCAGTAGCGTTGCCTGCCCGACCTTGAGCTTGAACTGGTGTCCTAGCATGTGCTTACCTGCGGCACACTTCAGTGAGCGCAGAAACATCTTCTCACCAGCCCGCTCCCCACCCCGCCCCCCTTCAAAGCGCGGATGCCCGTCAGGATGCTAGTGGCACCACTGCCACTGCATTTCCTGTTGGCAGCAGAGAGCAAGTGAAAACAGAAGCCGCAGCGGGCAGCGGCCCAGGCAGAAATAGCTCCCGCGATTCACCAGAGCCTTCCCGGGCCCTGGTCCGGCTCCCGCACCTCGCGCGCCCGGATCCCAGCCGCCGTGGAGGCCGCGGCGGGAGGCCGCCGCCTCGCCCAGACCGCTCTCCGGCTCCCGGCGGAAGGCTGCGCGGCGCCCGCGCGGTTCAGCGCCCCCTGCGGCTCGCGCCGGCTCTCGCGGGGCGGAGGGCGCTGCGGTCGGCGATGGCAGGGCGCGCTCCGCTCGGCGTGGCCCGCGAGGCCCTGCGCGCCTGGCTGCTGGGCGGCCTCTGCTTCTGGGCGCTGGGCGGCCTCTGCGGCCTGGGGGCGGCGGCGCCGGGGGCGGGGGCCGGGGCCGGGGGCGTCCCGGGGACCCCGCGCCCGTGCCAGGCGCCGCAGCAGTGGGAGGGCCGCCAGGTTCTGTACCGGCAGAGCAGCGGGCGCAACAGCCGCGCCCTGCTCTCCTACGACGGGCTCAACCAGCGCGTGCGGGTGCTGGACGAGCGGAAGGCGCTGATCCCCTGCAAGAGGTACGCGGGCCGCGGGGTGGGCGTCGGGGCGGCCCGGAGGGGCCGAGGTGGCGGGGGCGGCGCCTCCCTCTTGCCGAGGAGAAAAGTCGCAGGGAGGGTGGCCGGGGGCGGCCCGGTCGGGGGCTGGCGGGAGGGCTCGGCTCACCGTGCTCCGAGATACTCAGCGGGGCGGTGGCCGGTGGAGAAGGACCCGGGCAGGGGCGGGATCGCATCCCAGCGGCCCGGTGCCCACGTTCGCCCCGGGGCGCACGCTGCTGAGTCAGGCCCGCGGCTCTGGGCGTCTCATCTACACCATCTGGTCTCTTCCAGGAGTCCTCTGCGAGGGAGGCACGCCGAATGCATATACATTAAGAATTCTTGTTGCATTTTTTAAAGGAATAGGACGACACTGCAAAAGGTGTGGGGAATCAAGGAAAATATCGCCCACAAACTCATCACCCTGTTACAACTATTGAAATTTCTGTCTACTTCCTTAAATTTTTTTAAAGCAAGTGTGACATATGTGATCAAAAAACATCGTTTTTTAATATATATATATACACACACACACCATTTCTTATGCGTTCTTCATCGCCATTTAATTGGTTGGTCCCCGACCTATTTTTAATAGCTGCACAATATTCCATAGAGGAGCTATGCCATTTTCTTAAACCCACTTGTCTCATAATTCACCTTTCCACATCTGCTGTGAGAGAGGATGTCGTCTTTCTGAGACCTGATTTCTATTTTGGAGTCACCCCCTGTCCACTCCACAGCTTTCCTGTGGAAATTCCTATGTGTGCTCCTCTCCGGGTTATGCTGGCCTCTCTGAGGGGCGTTTCTGTGATTAGGAGGTGCGTCTGATGTTCGTGGTTTAAGGGTCTGGTGAGCAGTCAGATCAGGGGCAGATTTTGATGTCATTTCACCTAGAAGCATTTGTTGAAGTGTTAGGCATCTAGAAGAAAGTACTGAAGGGACAGAACCTTTCAAAGCAGTATATTCGAGAATGGAAGCTAATGCATTTGGAAGGGTACAATGTGTGCTGAGGAGAGCTGGAGCAGCCAAGTCATCATGGGGGCCGGGAGGATCTCTGAGGCCTCTAAAGAACACCGTGGCTCTGTCTCAAAGGTCAGAGTAACAGTCAACGACAACCAATGTTTGAGCACTTATTGTATACTGGGCATAGTGCTGAGGAATGTCCACATATTATGTGAAAATCTCACAACGGCGTGACAGTGGAGGTTTTATGATCTCTATTTTATAGACAGAGAATCTGAGATCCAGGGAGAGTCAACATTTTTTTCCAGACCTCACATCTGGGACTGGAGGAAGCTGGGTGGCTTCTGACCCATGTGCTCTTAACCACACTGTCATGCGTTCATCATGCATTTTTTTCATGGCAAGCACTTTGTGTAAACAGAGCGGGTCCTGAGCCTGTTTATACAGGTCACCTGAGCCACAGGTCACAGTCTGTGGGTGGAGTCACATGAAGGAGAATTCCCACCCAGTGAGATGAGGGTATGCTGTGTGTGACAAGAACACTTCAGATGGGCAGCTAACCCAAGCTTCCTGGAGGCGGCTGGAGCATGAGCGAGTCCCAAAGCCTTGCACCAGTGACCGGAGGAGGGAAGACTGCTCTGGGGGGATGTGGGTCTATTCCAGGATGGCCTGGAGCATACCGGGCTGGATGTATTGCGAGAACTGCAGACCAGTCTCTGTTAGGACAGAAGCACAGAGGACGTGGAGAGGTTGGGATCCGCTGAAGGATTGTCCAACAGTGGAAGGTCATGCTTGGATTATGGAATAATCACTGGATGTATGGTGGAGAATAAAGGAGAGCAAGAGTGGAAGCAAACACCTGACCTGGGAGACTTGTGTCGAGGTCGTGGTGAGAAGCGTACTGGTTTGGGAAGTATTAAAGGGGTTTATTGATGGTGGAGGTGAGGGGAGGGAAGAGTCGAGGAGAGGCCCCCATTTTTGGCTTCTGATGGCGTGGAATAGATAGTGACGTGATTCACGGAGACAGGGTTGGCTTTGTGCACGTGCGATTGAGGATAAACTGCTAACCTTTCTGTGCACTGACGGGAAGGCTGGTCCGGTAGTGGTGTATTGATGAACAGTCGTGTTGCAGACGGACTGGAATGGTGTAGAGCCCACTGCTGAAGCAGAGGAGTGTGGTCAGGAGAAGGGTAAGGGTCCATCCCCCCAGAGCTCGTATTTTCACAATGTAAGAGATGAAATGTTAGAGTCAGACAAATCTGAGTCTGAGTGCAGAATCCTAGTGTGGGTCTTTGGGTAAATTGCTGAAGCTTTCTGAGCCTCAGTTTCCCCATTTACAAAATGAGAATGGTAATAGTGTCTAATGGGTTGGATTGTGGCGGGGATTAAATGAGTTCAAGTATGTAAAGCACACAGTGCAGGGTCTGACACCTTGAATGTGCTTAGAACATGGCTACAGTTGTCCCCATGGCCACCACCATCATCACCATCCTGGTGAGTTTACCGTGGCCCTGAGACCCGCTGCCAGCCTGTAGGCTCAGAAACTAGACCGGGCAGGGCACTCAGGGGCCCTTCCTTTGGGAGCTGACTCGGGGGAAGCAGGCTTAACAGCTAAAATGTATACTTCAGTGAGTGCTGTGGCTGGCATGGCGGCCAGGATTCTCAGATCCGCAAGACTAGGTCATTCTCTCCCTGTAGGCAGAACTATGTGGGAGCCAAATTATAATCAGGAGGTTGTGAGCAAAGAGTTGGAGCAAAGTCACTGAATCTAATGATTGCCTGCTCTAGGCCAGGCTGGATGCTCAATGTTGAGCTTTCCATCATGAGTAAGACAGGCCAGCCCAGGGAATGGGGCTGAGATTCAGTGATGGGTCCATTTTTCACCGGAAAGATGCCTTGTCACTGGTTCTATGCTACCCCAACCCTGCGGGTCCAGACTCCCTCCACTCTGCAGGAAGGCTTGGTGAGTACCCTTCAAGCTGTCTTAGCCACCCTTCTTCATCGATGATTCTGCGATCGGTTCATATAGTCTTTATATGTGTGCATTGTGTCTTTAGCGGGGTCACAGCCAAATCCTGCTGGCCTAGAAGTTTTTCGGCCCCATGTGGTTGGTGATTTCTCATTTCTTTGTCCTGACCTATCAAGTGTTGATTTCACAGCTCAGATTTGAGAAGGCAGTTTTATTCCCCTTCTTCCCAGTTTCTTGGCAAGATGCTGTCTCACAGTCCCATCTCTGGCCCTCAGTCAGAGGTAGAGAAGAATGTTTAGTGCATAAATGCATTTTTAAGCTCTTTAAATGTAGATTTGCTGGAACAAACTCAGAAACTTTTTCAGGTATTAGCAGTCTGGCCAAGAAACCAGATGTTATTTGAAGAAAATATGGATGGGTTGTCTCTTCATATTTATTAGTAAGTTGAGAAGTAAGTTTCAGAATTGGATCAACTTCTTAAGATTTTTATTTTGCATCCAGATTGTTATGGAAAATCCCACTGATAGTTACTGTGGAATGACTAGGACTTTCCAGGCTCTCTTTTCCCTGAGATGATGGAAAAGATTAAACAACTTTACAAGCTTCAGATAAGACAGCCTTAGCAGAAAATGGGGACTATTAGTAATTGATACTATTTTGTTTTCTGGTTCCAAGTGTCTTTCCTGACTCCTTGACTAAACTCACAAGTATTACATTTGGAAGACTGAGGAAAAGCAAGAAGATTATTTTCATATTCCCACGAACATGTTGAACTTTGTGGGAGAAGCAATACTGAATGAATTTTGTGAGGCCACCAGTAACTTACTGCTCCCACTTACAAAATGGTGGCTCGGGGGTTGGAATTAATGGCACTACTGACGTGGAGTGAACAGAGAGGCATTAAGAGAATATGTGTGGGGACGTTAGGGATAATACCTTAGAAGACTAATCAACTCCCAATCCTACATGTTTGGGGATCTTGGGGGGAGGTGGTAAAAGATGAAAAGAAAAAATAGGTCTTAAGTGGCGTGGCAAGTGGATTCTCATTCAAATTCTGACCAGTTCATGTCTGTTTCAGTTTTCCCTGGGCATTCTATTTCTTGGAGAACAGAATATCATTTCTCTTCTGTATTTTTGGAGAAAGCCACCTAGCGTAGCAGAGAGAGCACAGACATCCAGGGAGGGAGTCACGGGATGTCAGACATGGCTTCCAGTCCTGGCTTCACCACAGCAAGATCCTAACTTCTCAGGACATCAGTTTTTCATCTTTGAATTTAATTTTAATGATCTACAATGTTTTTCCTAAAGAGTGTTTAGGCCTTTTCCCTTAGAGATGAAATGATACCATGGATGCACTCATTGCGCTTTTATTATATCGGGCTGATTCCCATTCCTACTGCGAGGTGATGAACTTAACATGGATTCGACCTTTTTTTCTCAGCGTGTCCCTTTGTGTAGATAAAATCAAAATGCTTTTTCTTCCTTCTCTTTTTCACCTAAACTTGTGTTCCTGGGCAGAGAAATGAGGGGCCACCCTTAAGTGCTCTGACTGCAGACTCAGAAGGCTCTGCTCTGTGTGCCACCCCACCCCCGAACATTCCAGGGCATGAATAGCATTGCTTACGAGTCTTCCTGTATCTGCTGTCAAAGATTAATCCCAACGGCTGTTATCATGCTAGGTAACTTCAACGATCATTGCATTTGAGCAGCAGGATAAGAGTGTTTTCCCCTCCAAATGTAGAGTTTTCTTTTATTTTGAAACTATCTCACTCTTACAGAAAGTAAGGACATAGCCATTTCCCCCCCGAATCATTGCAGAGTGAGTTGCCAACTTGATATCCCCACCACCCCAGAGACGTCAGCGTGCATTTCCTGCAAACAGAGCTATTCTCCTGCACGGCTGCGACACGGCCTTAAAAACCGGGACATTGACAATTAATGCGGATTAATTTCTACCATTGGAAATTCGGGGCTCATTCAAGTTCTGCCAGTTGTTCATTTATGTTCTTTATAGCCAAAGGCCCCAGTTTACATTCGAGCATTGCATTTAAGTGTCCTGTCTTTTCCGTGTTTTTCTGGCTGGAACAGTTCCTCAGTCTTCCTTGCATTTTGAAACTTTGGAAGATTACGAAGCAGTGATTTGGTAGAATGTGCTTTGATCTGGGTTTGTTTAATGTCTCCTTACGATGAGATTCTAGTTATTTCCCTGTGGTAGGAACACCACGGAGGCAGTCCTCTGTTCTTACCGCATTGTGATGTTCCCTGGAATTACTTGATTAACTAACGGTCGCAAGGTTTCTTCAGTGTGAAGTGACACTTTTTAGCTTTGTAATGAATAAGTATTTTGTAGGAAGTTTTTTTTTTTTTCCTTAGAGAGGAAGAGAGTGGGTGGGGAGGGGCAGAGGAAGAGAGAGAGAATCTTAAGGAGGCTCCACGCCTAGTGGGGAGCCTGACCCGGGGCTCAACCCCAGGACCCTAAGATCATGACCTGAGCCAAAATCAAGAGTCAGATGCTCAACTGACTGAGCCACCCTGGCGCCCCTGTAGGGAGATATTTTATTTTTTATTATTTTTAAAAGATTTTATTTATTTATTTGACAGAGAGTGGGAGAGAGTGTGATAGAACGTACAAGCAGGGGGCACAGCAGAGGGGGAGGGAGAAGCAGACTCCCCACTGAGCAGGGAGCCCGACGTAGGGCTGGATCCCAGGACCCCAAGTTCATGACCGGAGCCGAAGGCAGTTGCCCAGCTGAATGAGCCACCCAGGCGCCCCTGTAGAGAGAGATTTTAAAACCATGTACACATCCCATTTTCATGACACTCAATTTATTCATTTATTTCTATCAGCTTGGACTCAAGGATTCTCACTGTATTGCATTTGTTCTCACTGTTTGTTTTGATGTTCACGTTGTCCCAGATCTGGCCAGCGGGAACCTCTTTAAGTTGGCTTTTACGCTCTTTAAACATGTATCTCTTATTCTTTGAGCACTTCTTTGCTTTTTGCCACAATTAAGTGTTCCAAAATCATCTGTACTCTCTCTGCTAGAGTCTTGGAATAAGCCCCTTCTGAACCCGGAGCTCTGGTTACTTCTACTGGAGAAGCCGAGACCTCTTCTCTAGTTGTGCTCATAGCTATTAGGTGATATGGCTCCTAGACCCTCTCCGTGGACGAAGCAAGGGTATGATAGAGGTTTGAACACACACACACACACACACACACACACACACACACAGTCACTTACACATACATATACACACAAATTTACATGTACATACATTGCTAAGCTTCCAGTTCTAATACATATATATATTTATACCAGAACCTCCAATTCCATTCCACCCGCACATAGTTCATTTTTGGAGGTCTCTTCTCAGAGAAAACTGGCTGCCATTATTGGTTGCAGTAGGTAGCAATTGTGCATTGCTGTGATGTGCCCTCCCTACATGGTCCCCTCACCCCACTTGGGCTCTGCACCCTAGGCTAGACCATACAGATGCCTACCTTGCCTGGCCCTACCTAGTGATTTTAGATGACACTGTTGAGCGAGAGGAAAGGGAAGATCAGGTTATTATTATTATTATTATTATTATTATTATTATTTTGTTTGTTTGTCTTCTTTTGACTTTCTCTGACTTTGTCTTTGTAAATCCTCAGAATCCGTCTATGTGGCTGGGGGAGGTAAATTAGTATGAAGTGTTCAATCAATCGATTTACTTATTTATTTTTAATGATTTTATTTATTTATTTGAGAGAAAGACAGAAATAGCGCACACGCGCGTGAGTCAGATCACAAGCAGGGAGAAGGGCAGAGGGAGGGGAGCCTGATGCGAGGCTCGATCGCAGGACCCTGAGTTCATGACCTGAGCCAAAGGCAGACGCTTAACCCACTGAGCCACGCAGGCGCCCCTCCACAAATTTATTTAATCACAACCCCGTTTTGCGTGGATTGGGCTTCCGTTTTAAGAAATCACAACTTTCAGAATTTCAGGAGACTGTCTCTTTTTGCCTTTCCTCCCTCCCCTTGATCTCTGATGGCGGGAGCCAGCATTTTCTTTTCTTATTAGCTCAGGAAGTCTGACTGCTTGTGGCCTTTTGATCCTTCGAAAATGAACCATGCTGATTTGCAAAATTGAGTTTTTCTTCAAGAAAGAGATTTTCTTGGAAGCCCGTAAAGTTTGCTTTGAGTCTTAATTCAGTGGGTCTGTTGACCCTGGATTTCAGAGGGTTGATGCTGGGATGCCGAGGAGAAGCAGGCAGTGAGCAGCCTTAGTGCCAAGGAAGACAAGCCCCACGGAGTAATAGGACTGGTGGGGTGTAAGACTAACTTATAACTAGAAGCCAGAGGTGGTTGCCAAACTGCTCTGAAAACATCTTTACTTCTCTCTGTCAACCTTGAGCTGTTTCTTCCTGATTCTGCCCTCGAAGATGGCGGTCAGGGGCAGAGTGCCCAAAGATCTGAAAATATTCCACCAATTAGTGGTTTGTTTTTCCTGGAATAAATGTGATAGTGTTATATTTCCCCAATTCCAGTAAAAATCTTCTATTTTCCCCTTCATAATTTCTTTTATTTTACCCATCTTTAAAGAAAAAATTCCTCTCCTGATCCCACCAGCTGAAACCCCATTCTTCCCTTCTATTTAAAGCCAATCTTATGCTAAGTCCAGTCTCTAACCTCTCTGCTCTCTTGAACCCTCTCCAATCAGACCTTGAGCATCACAACTCTACTGGGCCTGCTCCTCTCATTGTTAACCAAATGAGCCTTTATCACTCCTCATTGTACTGCGCTCATTGCCGCCATCTTGGTATCTTCACGGACCACATTCTTCCAGTGTCTCTTTTTCCACCTCATTTCCTTTGCTTCTCAGTTGCCTTTGCTCTTCCTCCTCTTCTTGTGGACCATCAGTGGTCACATGTCCCAGGGCTCAGGCTTGCCATGCCTTTACTGTTCTGTCTACACCCCTCTCTTGGTGCCCTCAGCTCAGTCATGGCTTTGGCATACCCAACACTAACGCCTCCCCTGCAAACAAACAAACAAACAGAAAAAACAAACGTTCTTCTTGCAGGTTTCTTAGGTTCAGCTCATAGCAGCTCTGGTTGTTCAGGATCAATCATAGAGTCATCCTTGAGTTCTTCTCCTACTTGCCACTAGGAGTCCAGAAGCGAATCCTGTCCACTCTCATTTTGATACAGACCCAGAATCTGACCACGTGTTCACTGTCATTGTGAAGGCCCAAACCCTCATCATTCTTGCCTGGGCTTTTTGCACTGACCTCCTAACGGGTCCTCCTTCCATCCCTGCCCCCTTGGGTCTGTTCTCAACGTAGCCCCTTGAATGATTCTTCTAGAAATATCGTATCATGTCACTCATCCACTCAAAACCCTCCAATGCCGTTCTGTCAGAGTGAATGTCCTTACAAGGGCCCGGACGCCCTCAGGGATCCGCTCCCTGCCCCCCATGTCTTGTTTCTGAGCGGGCAGCAGCTGCTCGTTGCCAGCCCCCTCCAGCCCCTGGCTCAGCAGGCTTCCCCCCTGTTGGCACTTGGGTGGCTGTTTCCTGTGCATAGAAAGCCTTCTCCCTAAAAAGCTGCATGGCCCCCTCCCAAATCAGACTCTCTCTCCTGCCAACATTCTCCTACACAGCACCTCACTGCTTTTGTGTTCAAGACACTTACCACTATCTGACATACTATTCATGCTTTTTAAACCCGTCCCCTCATCTCCTCTGTCTCCCCTTGCCCAAAGCAAGACTCCACGGTCAGGAATTTTATCTGGTTGTTGCTGTTACCTCCAACACCACAGAATTAGATTTTTGGGGATAACTGAATGAGAGAATGAGTAATAATGGTGACCTAGTTATTGTAGAAGGATACTCAAAATAGGGGTCTGCAAAGAGAAAGAAAGTAAAAATTATCCATAACTGCTCAACTGATATGACTATTCTAATGTCTTCTGAATATCCTGAGTGATTTTTTAAAAGACTTATTTGTTTATTTGAGAGAGAGAGAGAGAGACAATGAGGTGGGGAGAGGCAGAGGGGCAGGGAGAGGGACAGGCAGACTCTCCGCTGAGCACGGAGCCTGACACGGGACTCAATCCCATGACCCTGCGATCATGACCTGAGCTGAAACCAAGAGTCGGATGCTCAGCCTCTGTGCCGCAGGTGCCCCTGTCCTAGGTGACTCTGAGTCGCACAGCATGCAGACCCAAGCACCTCCTATTTCACAATAGACTTTTTTTCACTTAACAACACACCATGCAAGCTCATCCATACTGACTAGTCCTCTTCGATAGTCTTTGGACTCCTGGCTTCTCCTCACTCAGGTCTCAGCTCACCCTCTCCTCAGAGGGACCTTCTGCGACCCTCCCCACCAGCCACTCCCCATCACATCTCGTTCTGTTTTCCTCCGGACACGGGACATGATCCCTGGGGGACACCATCTGGTCAGTTAATGTGTCTGGCGTTTATTGTCTGTCTCGCCTTCATGAGTGAGAGAATGTTATCGGTTTGATTTATCACCAAGCCTCCAGCACCTAGAAGTGCTTGGTACATCGTGAGACTCAGTAAATGTGTGCTGCGTGGATAAATATCATTTTCATGCTTTGGGACTACTAGCATTGTACCTGTTCATGGAGGAAAATCTAAGTGACACGGAAGAGCAACGTAACGAGAGTAAAGATGACTCATCATCCCGCTGTACGGCACTAAGAACCCTGCTGTCCGAGCTTCTGGGTTTCTTTTCCTATTCCTGTGGATATGATTTTAAAATTAAAATGGAGACCTGCTTCTTTAAGCAGTCCCTTATTGTGGGGGAGTCATGTTTGTTTCCCGTCTATTTCCCACTTGTTCAGACGACTACACCTTGTATTTGTGGGCAATTAGATGCGTACCACTTTTTTTCCCTAAAGATTTTATTTACTTATTTGACAGAGAGAGAGGCAGTGAGAGAGGGAACACAGGCAGGGGGAGTGGGAGAGGAAGAAGCAGGCTCATAGCGGAGGAGCCCGATGTGGGGCTCGATCCCATAACGCCGGGATCACGCCCTGAGCCGAAGGCAGAGCTTAACGACTGAGCTACCCAGGCGTCCCAGCTGCGTACCACTTTTTAACGTATTTTGGACACATTCCTAGATAAGAAACTGATAGAAGAGGGATTTGCACTTTTTGAGGTTGTGACAACTTTGCCCTTCGGGAAGGTTGCTCCCACCGGCAGACATTTCAGCTGGAAGAGTGTGATTGTTGGTGTTTCCCACACCCACGCCTATATGGAGTCTGATTGTTTTTGGTCACTAGCAATCTGATAAAGAAGAAACGGAAGGGCAAAATGACATGCCTGCGGTGATGTCGCACCCCCTGTGATTCTCACTCTGTTGTGACTCTCTCTAATACTCCCCAGGTAAGTCACCTATGGGCTGTTGGTTTAACAAAGACACGCCATCGAGTTCAGTAAAAGTTTTTTCTGACCTATTTTATAAAGAATTTCTTCTTCTAATCAGCATGGATATTAACGTTCATCAACCTAGTGATTTGTACTAATAGATCGCTTTACATTAAACCATCTTGGCACTCCTACAATACTCATTTATCATTTTGTAGTAGTCTTTTAATAGTCTGCTTGATTTGACTCACTAACATTTTATTTACGATTTGTTTTTAATCCATGGCCACAATTTAGCTTGTTCTTTAGTTTTTATTTTTCTGCTTTCTCTATTTTAATGCAGAAGAAGCTCCGTAAAACTGTCAGAGAATTGGCAAGCCTTCAATATGTCTCTGTGCTCGCCAGCCTTGAGGTTGGAAAAAATTAATTCCTGAAACCATTAGGACCGAACTCCTTTTGAAGAACTAACTCTTTGATCTCTTTTTAAGATCAAAGATCTAAGATCTCACGAAGCCATCGTGAGGATTTTTTCCCTCTGGTTATTGATCTACTTAACTTTCTGTTCCATTCTGCGTTAGTTTGGGTTATTTATATTTTCCTAGGAAATCTTCCATTTCATCAAGATTATGTTTATCATCATCATAAGTTGTACATGATATTCGCTGAACTCTGAAACAACTTCACCTTATCTACTGATATCCTTTTTTCTTCCCAATCGTCTTTTTCCTCATGATTACGTTTTTAACAATCAACTAGTGGATTTATGGAATGGTTTTAGGGTTTATTAAGTATTTATATTCTACATCACGGATCTTCTTTGTCAAGAACAGTTGCTGGTATCAAATGGCACTGCCTACCCATATTTTGAAAAGTTTTTAGGCAGGCTTGTAGTGACCCCCTAAGACAGCATACCATGACCTCCAGAAATGGACCCCCCGGGTTCCTTTCATCCATAACCTAGTCCCCTGCTCTTCCCTCGTCAAACACTATCTTCAGTGTTTCTCTTGCTCCTCAGTCCTGATTTTAGAGAATTTCCCCAATATGGGCATTGGAAGTTTCCCAAGCACCAATGGTTCCCATGGCAGAAAGTGATTTTTTGTGTTTCCCACACTCATGCCTATATGGAGTCTAAGTATTTTTGGTGGTGGCTCAGGGCCTCTTTGAACAGAGAGGCTGTGTGAAGATTCAGTCCCCCAGCAGGGTGCCTCCATGACCCTCAGATCCTCTAAAGATTGGAGAAGCTCTTGGACAGATGGCCTCTGAGCAGAAGACAGCTGCTCCTGGACGAAAAGCCTGTGATGCTCCTTCATGGAAGGCTGCTTCAGTGGTGGCTAAGGTTAGATGTACTGGGAAAGTTCCAGAGTGTGAGTTGTGCCAATGAGTGAGAGCCATCAGTCTGCCCTGGAAGAGGCAGCAAAGTAACCCCTCCAAGCTCCCCTAGTGTCTTAGTCTGTTTAGTCTGTCGTAACAAATACCAGAGACTGGGTAGCTGATAAGCAACAGTTCATTGTTCACAGCTCTGGACGCTGGAAGTCTGAGATCAGGGTGCCAGCATGGTTGGGTAAGGGTCCTCTTCTGCTCATAGACTTCTCGTTGTATCTTCACATGGTGGAAGGCGCCAGCTAGCTCTTTGGGGCCTCTTGTATAGGGGCATGAATCCCATTCATGAAGGCCCCACCCTCCTGACCTAATCGCCTCCCAAAGACCCCACTGGTAATGCCATCACCTTCGACATTAGGTTTTCAACACATGAATTTGGTAGGGTTGGGGGAGGGACACAAACCCTCAGATCAGAGCGCTGGAGACCCTGCTGCCCTGGAGCAGCTCCGAAATTGCCAAGCGAGTTGTTGTCAGATAGGAAGATGGTGGCACAGGGCCAAGAGCCACATGAGTTCCTCGGTCTGACATAGCATTTTCAGCTACAGGTGAGCTCTAACTTAGAAGGAATGTATGAGGCTCCATGAACCACCAGACTAGTTGGTGTGGCATCCAGGTTCAGCCATGATGAACGCAAGGCCTTCTGAGGTTGCTCAAACATACTTGCGGGGAGGACCATGGTAAGCCGGACCATCTGCATTGATTCCAAAGCTTCTAAAACAACTCCCCCCACACCACTCACCAAGTCCCTTACTGAGGTACATCTTATATTCTCTGGAATTGTAAGTCCTTCTTCTCAGAACGTGTCATCAAGAAGCTGATGATCCAGGATGTCAAGTTGAGAAAGGCAGACATGCCTCTGAGGAAGATGGTGGGGCACCTATGGAGTTACTGAGTTGGCTGAGGTCAAGAGGGAACAGTGTCTCCTTAGGAATCCCAGGGACACCTCTTGGCAGAGGGGCCCTGGTAGTCATGGGGGAGGCAGTGGCAGCAAATGTAGAGAAAACACAAGAACGTGGAACTCTCCTTCCAGAAGGAACGGGGCAGTGGACAGTGGGGAGCAGAGGCGCTGGGAAGAGAATCTACTTCCGATTTAATACCCACTGAAGTGTCATGTCATGTTCTGTGTTCTGATGTGGTTTATCTATTTCCTCTGGATGTGGGAGTCTCCTCTCGCTCTGAATCGAGCCCTCTCCCTGTCCCCTTTGTCACATACTGTATTTTGGACAGCGACCCCCCACCCTCGTCCAGCTCCAGTTACTGTCAGGGTTGCCCTTGGGACCCCCCGGAGAGCCTCCCTCGTGATGTCTCAGTTGTCCTAAGGAGTGAGGGGACGAAGCTTGGGAACCCACTTTCCTGTCACCAGAACACAGTTTCTTCTGTAAAGGATAAGTATGTATTTAGGTCCCACTCAGTACGTTGAAAGGAATTTAAAGTGCTTGGGTGATTTCTCGTTCCTTCTTTCACCGTGCTGAGTCAAGCCTCTGTAAGGTCAACTGCTTTACTTGTTAAACACAGAGGAGTTTCTATTGTGGGAGTGTTTGCACAAACTTCTAAGTAGCCTTGCCACAAAAGAACCATAAGTGATTTTACTCCTTTTATTATTATGCGCTGCAGTATCTTTTATGCTGATACGCTTATCTACCTGAATCCTCCATTTTGATTCAGGTCTCAGTCAGCTTGAAAATGTATTCAATTAATTTTCTTCAGAGAGGGTATGGCTGTGGTGGTACAGTTCCAGGGATTTTGATAAAGATTTTATTTATTTATTTGAGAGAGAGAGTGAGCGAGCACATGCTTGACCACAAGCAGGGGAAGCAGCCGGGGTGGGGGGGAAGCAAACTCCCCGCCGAGCAAGGAGCCTGATGCGGGACTCGATCCGGTGACCCTGGAATCACGATCTGAGCCCAAGGCAGGTGCTTACCCAGCTGAACCCCCCAGGCGCCCCCACTTCCAGAGATGTCGAATGCCTGAGAACATCCACTTACTGCCGTTTTACATACAGCCAATTTTGGGGTGTACACAATTTATTGGGTCATAACAATAGTGTTTTGTGCTTATGGCACAAAAAGGGAAGTCCGATACCAAACTACGTTTGCGTTAGTTTTAATACATTTTTTTCCGGTCCTCGTTTTTGCAGGTTGTTTCTGTTATCCTGGAGCGTTATTAACATCTCCAGGTTCTGTCCAGCTCTAGGGAAATTTCATCTGCTGTTTCTGGAGGCTGGATACTCTCTTCTCTCCTTGTTCCTTGTACAATCTCTACTTACACGGATTGGTTCTCTTACCCCTGTTGCCCCACATTGCCCCACATCGCTTATCTTACCATTAGCCTTTTGGTCTCTTTGTGTGTCTTACCTAGAGTTCTGGAATCGTACCTTTAAGTCACTGCTTCTGTTTTTTGTTTGTTCTTTGTTTCCCACAGCGAGAGCATTCTGCGCCACCTCCACTGTGTTTTCGACTTTGATAATCATGTTTTTCATTAGAGAGCGATCCTTGTGTTCACACATTAGTCTTTATTTCTTAAATTCAGTATCATCCCAAATCCCAGTGAAAGTAAAAAATAAGATTTATATTTTAGACTCATAAGCGGTTAGCTGCAAGGGCGTCTGTGTTTCTATTTATTTTGTTTTTTATTTTTTAAAGATTTTATTTATTTATTTGACAGAGATAGAGACAGCCAGCGAGAGAGGGAACACAAGCAGGGGGAGTGGGAGAGGGAGAAGCAGGCTTCCCGCTGAGCAGGGAGCCCGACGTGGGGCTCGATCCCAGGATTCCAGGGTCACGCCCTGAGCCGAAGGCAGACGCTTAACAACTGAGCCACCCAGGCGCCCCTGTGTTTCTGTTTACACGCAGTGACGACTGGTATGTTTCTCCTGAGAAGCGTAGCACTGACTGGAGGAACTGACTAGCCTTGTACCCTCCCAACCTCCTTAACACCCCCCTGATGTGTCGTTCTAGAACTCACTGTGAGCCATGGCAACATGGGTACCCTGGTACTAATGATGCTTTTCCTTCCAATGGTGAGAAGACAGCTTGAACTTGAACTTCTTTTACCTTCCATCTGCTGAAAGAGTATATGGCTGCACGTTGCCAGTATTCATCCTGAAACATTCTTGGAAAAAAAAGAAATCTCTTCAGTTTCTTGAGCAACATTTTCCTCTTTTGAACTCGAATCCAAGTGGTGGAAGCCCATCATCTTACAGCTCCTTAAACTGCACACATAATTGTTCTTTGATTTCGCTTTGCCTAGGGCTGTGTTCTCAAGTAACTTCATTGTCCTTTTGTTATATGTGGTTGCTGTCAGCCTGCACGATGAGCTGCTGTCTGACACAACAGTTTGGAAATAGGGTTTTGGTTTTCTGTCTCATAATTACCGGCGGGTGTAACTCAATCTTGGTACAGGCCGGGATGGCAAGTGGCTGCCGGTGAGTTCTTCCTGCTAAGAGTCAGAGAGCTGGCGTGCGTCCCCGATCTGGTATATGGCATATTAGACAAATCCAAGTTTGCCCAATTTCTTCCCTAAAAGCCAGAGTCCTTTTTGTAACCACAATATTATATTTGCCCACTCCCTTCTCTGCAGTTGAAGGTATCTTGGGGGGCCAAGCAGTTACAGGTGGATGGAAAGAACCACTCCTTCCCCCCGGTGGAAGGAGGGGAAGGAGCATGGGGTAAGTGAATTAGAGCGAGTCTGGTAGGAGAGCGGACCCAGAGTCCAGGCCTGGCACATTATTTACGACTTCGTTATGCTCTCAGCCTCATATTCTCCTCTGGTTAAAAAAGAAAGAAAAAAAAAAGCTAATAATGTGTCAGCCAGTGGAATTTCCAAGTCTGAAACGTCTGCCTCAGACTGTTCTTTTTTTTTTTTCCTTCCTTTTTTTTCCCCTCGGCTACTCTGATTCTAGACAGAAAAACAGTTGCCTCTCGGCTACACCGGCAGTAGCCTTTCTGGTTTATCAGCGCCCAAGCCGGGCTCTGATATCGTGGGTTCTGGGCTTAGCCAAATCCTTGGGCCCTGCTCGTTCTGGAACGAAAGGCTCTCAGAGAGTCATTGGAAAGCACCGGATAGATCAGAACGATAAAGCAGTGCATTTCCTGTTTGTAGGGTGCTTTCAGCTGCACGTGTCCGCAAATCTGACTGACAGATGCTGAAACTCTAAGGACGTGTGTAGTTCACCTCAGACTGTCGGGGATGCGCGTTCCTAGGTCGGACTCAACGGTATCACCACGGCCCCTGGTTCTCCTCCATCCATCTTCTCTGCCATTCTCAGAGAAAGTTGGCTCACACTTGCAGGACGCCATGCTGACTTGTTGCCTCGTGGCCTGAAAGTGGCTGTCCCCACTCCAAGCATTATTTCCCTGTGTTCAAAGACAGGAAATGAAGGACAGAGCAGGACAGGGGGTCTATTTTTTTCTAGAGAAGAGAAATCTCCAGGGGCTCTCTTCTTCCAACAGACTTCCTTTTACATCCCCAAGGCCAGAACCAACTATACCCCCAGCTCCAAGGGAAAAAAAGGAAGTGAGTCGATGAGAATACTTCCTCAGCCTCTGTATTGACAGGCAGGCAGGAGAGAAAGGGTGAGATGCCTGTGGGTCTGCTCCGGAGGGGTCCACTTTGGCCCTCAGGACCGTTCTCTCCTTTATCCTCTGTCCTGCCTGGATGAACCAGCCCTTCGTCATCACACGGCCGATCAAGTCTTCAGTGCGCAGATGAGATGAGTCGTTTCCTTGTCAAACATGAATGGGTGACCGTAAACGCAACCGTTCGCAGGCTTTCCTACAGAGCTACAATCCCTTGCATTTGTATAACGGTTTATATCTGCTGTCTCAAATCATCTTCATAGTCATGCTTCGAGCTTCAAAATTCTGGCCTCTCTTTACATATGAGAAACAGGGAGATTAAAATTATGATCACAGAGCCCAGCAGTAGTCGACTGGGAACCTCGATTTCTTGACCTGAGCTTTTTCACAGTGCAGTTCATGCCGTCCACAAATCTTACCCTACAGTAGGAAAACTAGACGGAAAGGCCTCCCCCTGCCGCACTATAACTGGGTAAATGTTTAGGACCTTTCTAATGGGAAGAAATGAATGAAGCGCTACATCCAGGTAAAAATTCTAGTGTTCCTGGGGCACCTGGGTGGCTCAGTCGGTTAAGGGTCCGACTTTTGGTTTCTGTTCGGGTCATGAGCTCAGGGTCATGGGATCAAGCCCTGCATCGGGCTCTGTGCTCAGCAGGGAGTCTGAGACTCTCTCTGCCCCTCTCCCTCTCCCCCTCTCCCCTCTCAAAAAAAAAAAAATTCTAATTCCTTTTGGAAAACATTAGTACCTTGTAAAATATAAAATAGAAATTTCCTTCGATCCAACAATTCTGGTCTATAAACTTTTCATAGGGTTGTAAACACAGAAAGGCCAAAGCGTTTATCTCCAATTTATATTCAGCTTTGTTAATATTAACAAGTTGTGGAAATAATCTAAGTACTCATGAGTAGGGGATGACTGAAGCAAAACGGTGTGTGTGATACATATAGGCATTCAAACACTAACGGGGCCACGTCAGGGCCACAAACACCAGCTAGAAGGAGCTCCCACTGACAGAACTTGTGACAATCTGAGCATCGAATGGAACGATGACTTTAATTGTCATACATTGAATATATAAAAATTCTTGAGTCCAGGGTGATGATTGATAGATAAATAGATAAAAAGATAGATGTCATTTGTTATACCATTGGTATCCCAATCTCCAGGGAAATAATTGATTCGGGAAATGGTTTTACCCAGAACCATTAGGTGACAGTTATTGGCTAATAGGCTCTTCCCAGCATCATAAGTATTCCTGACCAATTACTTGCTAACTGTAAAAGGAAACGCCTTCATGATGGAGACATCTGGAGTAACCATCTAACTTGGTGATCGAAGTTAGTAGCAGGGATGGGACATCACCTGTCTTCTGCTGTCACACCTCATGAAACACACAGCCTTATCAATTTCTTTCCAAAAATCTTTAACCAAATTACATCAAGCCTTTAGAATTCAGGTCTAGTTTGGAGGAATGACAGGAGCTAGAGGAACAAGTTAAATGAAGAAACTGACAAAAATCTGGAATGGGGAATGTGCAGACCGGAGTCAAGGTCATGTTAAAAATAAAAAAGGTAGGAGTAGTGTTCCAGATTTTTACAACAGTAGAGACCTAACAACCAAATATAATGCTTGAAACATGGCTGGACTCTGATTTTATTTTATTTTTTAAAGATTTTATGTATTTATTTAAGAGAGAGACAGAGAGAGAGCATGAGCAGGAGGAGGGGCAGAGGGACAAGCAGACTCCCCGCTGAGCAGGGAGCCCCATGCCGGGCTCCATCCCAGGACCCTGGGACTGTGACCTGAGCCAAAGGCAGATGCTTAAGCGACTGAGCCGCCCAGGTGCCCTGGATTCTGATTAAAAAAAAACAACAACTTTAAAATATACTTTTGGGGGACAACTGACTATGGACCAGGTATTAGCTGGCATTGGGGAATGAATTTTAATGTCTTAGGTGTGATAATGGTAGTGTGGTGGGGAGGCAGAAAGTCTTTGTTTTTAGCAAATATTTAGAAAATAGATAAAGCAAATAGAGCAAAATGTCACCATAATTGAATCTACGTGGTAGATACACAGGTAATCATTGCACCTGTCCTTTATCTTCTGCCTTTTAAAAATATTTCATAGTAAATTAAGAAAAATGGATTCCATAAATCTGTATTTTTTGACCTGGAAGGATATCAAGGACAAATGGTCGAATTTAAAACATAGGTTAACAAACACTGTATTCACTCATTTTTATAAAATGTGTCGAGTACATGTAATAAAAAGTCTCTAGGATATTTGCACAGCATACTCATAGCAGGGTCGCAGGGTTATTCACAATAGCCAGAAGGTGGAAACAAGCCAGGGTCTACACACAGATGGACGGATAAGCAAAACGTGGTCTCTACGTTCAGTGGAATATTAGCCTTACGGAGGAGGGGGATTCTGCCCTACGCTACAGCATGGATGAACGTCGAGGACACGATGCCGAGTGACAAAGTCGCAAAAGGACAACGACTGTATGATCCCACTTCCATGGGGCACCTAGAGAGTCAAGTTCACAGGGACCGGAAGTAGAACAGTGGTTGCCAGGAGCTGGAGGAGGGAGAAGTGGGGAGCTGCTTAATGGACACAGAGTTTCAGTTTTGCAAAATGAAGAGAATTCTGGAGGTCGGTTGCACAAGGATACAGATGTAGTTCGCTCTATTGAACTACACATTTAAACGTGGCGAAGAGGGTAAATTTTACGTCATGTGTCTTTTGCCACAATTTAAAGAAATTTAAATAAAAATATCCATATATGTTTAGACACAGGCACAGAGTTGTTACTTCCATAAGTTTGAGTTCCTGGACATTTTTTACTTCATTTTCCATTTCTGTACTGTTGGGATTTTTTTTTAATTTTTATTTTTTACTTCAGACAGGAATCAGTTTTACAAAAAACAGAAGATATAAAACTTCTACAGGTTTTCAGTGTTTTGGAAAACATGGGCTGCTAGAACGTCAGTTTTAGGACAATGGATTTTCAGGGAACAACAGAAATGGTCAGTGAAGCCTGAGAATTTTGTCAAAAGCAACAGACATCCTTGGTCCCACGAGGAGAGAGGCAGAATGGGGCACTGGGCGCCTCTTCTGCACTGAGGCTGGTGTGGAGAGCTCAGCCTGCTGACCCCTTGGCCGGGCCTGTCCGGCCTGACCTTGCGCGCAGCAGAGGCCTGGCAGGGCCCTCCCGGGAGCTGTGCTTTGCTTGGGGTCTGGCCAGCGAGGAGGAGTTTGCTGGCTGTTGTTGACCCAGGCCTGACCTGCCTGCCTTGTCCTCCAGGCCCTTTCCAGCACCTCACCTTGCTTGCACCCCGGGGGTGTGATTTGTGACTCCTGTCCTCCAGGCTTCCTCCACTTCGGAGCCAGGCTTTGATCTTGCTTCCCGGGATCGAGTTTCGGTTGAAGACGGTCAGTCCAGTCCTTCGGGTCTACGGGCTATTACCCGCACAGCATCCCAGGCGGATGATTCATTTCAACCCTGGCTGATCTCTGCATTTTGACCTAATGGCTCTATCAGGCACCAGAGCCTGTATCCTCTTTGCGATGGAGAACCTTACCTCTTAACTGGGAATCGTGTTCACATCCATACCCAAGCCACAACAGCATCATCAAAAGCTTCTTTTCCAAAACTCAGTATGGAGCGGTACTAGCATCTATGTCCGTATGGGACTTTGATAAAAAGCAAACAGTTATACGGCCGTATTTGGTTTCCCATTAAATGAATATTTTCTGTTTTGCTTAAGACACTGTCAACATAACCTCGATATCAGATGATGGCCTCTTGTGAGAAAATTAAATATTTTGAAAACAGCAAAGTACTGAGAACGCTGTAACAAACACCTGTGTTCGGACCACCCAGAATGGATAAGTGTTCGCAGTTTGTGATGATTCTTTCAAGTCTAGCATTCTCATTTTGAAATTAAATTTTCCCTCTGTGCATGGGCAGAGCCGGCCCCGGGACAGCGGTGAACTTGGCGGCGTTCCTCTCCGGCCGCCCCTTCCCCTCCCCAGCTGGGCGCTGACCAGGAGGCCGTGGCCCTGGGGTCCGCGCACGGCCACGGCCACGGCCACGTGGTGTCCCTCCCAGGACAGCTGTGCTGGCGGCTGTCCTCCGGGGCTCTAGGTGGAACAGCGGAGTCCTCCACTGTATTAGAAATGAGGCCTGGTTATGAGTCACACAAAAAGTTCCAGGCGGAAAAAAGCAAAGTTTATTACAACAAAGGAAACCTCATAACTCTGCAGGGGGATCTCCAGACACTGAGCCTCGGAGAAGAAACGCATCCAGCAAATGCACCGCCGTTGGGAGTCCCAGCTCGCCACCGCGTCTCCTGCTTCCTTCTTCACTCCTGCTCGGTTCGCATGTCCGAAACAGCCTCCCACTGCCTCGGAGCTTACAGGGGACATGTCCAGCCACATAAGGAGACTGCCTCGCAGGCCTCGGGTGGCAACCCCACAGGTTCTTCGGGGGGAGTCCGATCGTCTCGCCCTGGGTCAGCTGTCCTCCTCAGGTCCAGTAAGCTCTGCTGACGGTGGCCGGCCGGCCAGTGTGCTGTTCGGGGGCTGAGGGCTGTTCTCAGGAAGGACCACCGCCCCCCTGCTGCCCATGGAGCATAGCTCAGGGGACGGTCGCTACAGTGCAAGCAGCACACGACTGGGGGTTCTGCAGGAGCGACGACTGACTGTCTAGGCGAGACGTCTGGGGCTTGGGAAGGCACGAGAGGACGGTGCCAATGGTGAGAATAAAGAAGAGAGCCTCCCTGAGGGCACACGGTGCAGGTGTTTTGTGCGGCCTGCTGTCCCCGAAAGGCTCGTGGGACAGGATTTGTGTCCCGAGTCCTGTATTTATGAATGGACAGTCCTCTAACATTGAGAGTAATGTGTCCGCACTCCTTACATGAATGCTCAGACTGATGTGCCAGGGACTTCACTGGGCACGAGACAACAGTGACAGCCCCCCCCCCCAGCTCCTGCAAAGGGCTCCCAGTAGGTTGGGAACCCTGCGTGTGTATTTTTAATAAGAGATTGGCTCCACTTTCGTGGGAGTGATATCATAGCAAATGAACACTTTGCTTTCTGCCGTCACTCCCACTTCTAAAAGGCGTGTGTTTGGCCCTCGTAAGCCATGCCAAGTGTTTGCTGGAATGAAGCAGGATAGTTAAATCTAAACACGTAAAATGGGGCCACGGTTACATTTCCATACTGGCTCGTAGAAAACGGAAGCGCAACCCTAATAGTGGTACTATTTTGACCATGTAGACAGTGATGGTTTATAATAGTTTTTCTGAAGAAAATACTTTGTAAGCTTGTCCTTGGGATGGCGAACATTTGCCCTGGAGGCAGATGGAGGCTGTGGGGTACGGTGAGTCTCACGTTGTTTGCTCAGGAGAGCCCCCCTCTCAGCTCGTTGGCCCTCGGGTGTCGTGAATGTCCCTGTGTGAGGTCAGAGCACATCCTCACCATGCTGGACCAGCAGCAGTGGCCTGAGTTTTGGGTCGACAATCAAACACAGGGCTTCCCCCAACACCAAGATTGCTTGGCTGTAAGATCCACACAGGATTGGGGATAACGCGGTGTGCAGGGTGATTCGGGGGGGTGTCTGCAGACTTCCCGCCCAGCCTGGGAGTCTGTCTGGCTCGCTCCACACATGGGCTGTACACGTGGGCAGGAGAGACGAGGCCTAGAGCACGTGGACAAACTGTGTGGGAAAGTAGTCGCTCTGGGGTCCCCTCAATGTTTGCATCTCTGCTTCCTCCAGGTATGGGGGGCCCCTCTTTCTCACGCAGCTGTGCCTTACTGAAGCCCATTAGTCGTGACTGACAGTGGAGACAGTGGGGTGCAGGTGTGTGGTCTGACCTCAGCAGCTTCTAGCTGTGCTACATTCAGTGCCCCCAATAAGTCCTGATTTGGTGCTGCTGGGAGAACTCAGCCAAGCCAAGGGTCCAATCCCCCTGGGTCCCTGTGGCTACAAGGTCACAAACCAGCTGTGAACCCAAGGCCCTGTCTTCCTCCTGTTTGTAGCCTAAGCACAGGATCCGGCATATAATAGCTACTCAATGATTCAATATTCAATTTTGGACTCTGAATTGTAATGATTTCGTATTTAGGTTGTCAATGTGTCGAGTGCTCATAAGTACGTAAGTGATTGCCTCTATTTTTTCCTACTTGTTCCATTCTAAGGGTAATTTGTGTCGAAGGCGTTTGGACCGTATGCTGACTTAAAAGGCACAGTGATTGTAACATGAGGTCCTGATCTATTCTCTTTATATGTGTCTTTCAGATTATTTGAATATATTTTGCTCTATAAGGATGGAGTGATGTTTCAGATTGAACAAGCCACCAAGCAGTGCTCCAAGATCACCCTGACGGAGCCCTGGGACCCTCTAGACATTCCTCAGAATGCCACGTTTGAGGACCAGTACTCCATCGGGGGGCCCCAGGAGCAGATCACTGTCCAAGAGTGGTCCGACAGAAAGTCAGCTAGATCGTGTAAGGCTTCATAAAGTAGCCAAGCGCTGCATCTCGGGAAGTGTGATGGGGAGAAAGTTTAAGTCCATTAAGGAAGGGTAGTTAGGGCAATTGATAAGCTTAAGCAAATTGTTTAACGTCCCCCGCACCTGCTTTGAGTCCCGCCTGCACCCCGCCCCCACCCGGTGTACTCCTGCAGTTTTTTTTTTTTTTTTTTAAAGATTTTATTTATTTATTTGACAGAGAGATAGACAGCCAGCGAGAGAGGGAACACAAGCAGGGGGAGTGGGAGAGGAAGAAGCAGGCTCCCAGCGGAGGAGCCTGATGTGGGGCTCGATCCCATAACGCCAGGATCACGCCCTGAACAGAAGGCAGACGCTTAACCGCTGTGCCACCCAGGCGCCCCTCCTGCAGGTTGTTTAGCTCCAGAATCTAAGCATCATATTTGAAACACCTCAGCCTTCTAGCATCGCCTGTACCTTTCTGCCACCTTGGCTCTGACATCGAATGGTCCTGAGATCTGTGACATGGAAGACATCTGTCTGAGGTCTACTTTACAATCTCATATCACTTCCTAAAGTCACGGAGAGCAGATCTACCCCCGTTATTCTGAGTGTCTGCTTTTGCATATAGACATGAAGCTCTTCTCTGCGATGCTTCCGTACGCCTACCCTAGAATGGTTTCAAAAACCCAGGCTTCATGGCGTATGTGGGAAATAGTACAAAACAGTGTGAGAACAGATCCCCCCGCCTCCGCCAAGCTTAGCATAGAATTATCATATGACCTCGTGATTCCACTTCTGGGTGTATACCCGAAAGGATTGAAAGCCAGGACTCAAAAAGATATGTGTGCACCCGTGTTCATAGCAGCCTTAACCATAATAGCCAGGTGGTAGAAACTGCCCAAGTGTCCATCGGCGGATAAATGAATACCCCAAATGTGGTCAAAGAAACAATGGGATATTCAGCCACGGATAATATTGGATGAACCTTGAGGACACGATGCTGAGTGAAATAAGCCAGTCACTCAAGGACAAATACTATATGAATCCACTTATCTGAGGTCTCTAGAGTAGTCCCGTTCACAGAGACAGAAAGTGGATGGGGGTTGCCAAGGGCTGGGGGGGAGGGGAGATGGGGAATGAGTGTTAGAGGGCACGGAGTTTCTACTGGGGAAGATGACAAACTTCCGGAGATGGGTGGTGGCGATAATTTCATGTGAACATATTTAATGCCACTGAACGTCCTTAAAAACAGTTAAAAGGGTGAATTGTATGTATATTTTACCGCAAGAGAAAAAATAGAGGCATTTTGCCTATCTTCTATGTTAAAAAGACACCTTACCTTCCTCTTACAGATGAAACCTGGATCGGCATTTATACTGTCAAGGATTGTTACCCTGTCCAGGAAACCTTCACCAAAAATTACAGTGTGATATTGTCCACGCGGTTTTTCGACATACAGCTGGGCATTAAAGACCCCTCGGTGTTCATCCCGCCCAGTACCTGCCAGACGGCCCAGCCGGAGAGGATGAGCGAGGACTGCTCCTGGTAAGCCCGTGAGCGCCCCAGCGGCGGCATCGGACGTCATCCCCAGCTCGAAAGGGATTTGAGGCTTTTGAGAAGCGAGAACCTTCACTGGAGAGAACTCGTGACTGTAGGAAGATAAACACTGATCTGGGGCTCTTTGTATATAGGATTTTGACGACTCAAGCTGTGTTTACAAAAGGGCAGAGCATTTGTGCAGCCCGTGTTGGGAGCTGTGTTTTCCGCACCTGCAGGTGGATCTGGGCGCAGGGGCAGACGTGAGCGAGGGGCGGCGGGAGCAGCTTGCCTTGGCCGGGAGGAGGGTTGTCACTGACCTTACCGAGAATGGCTGGATTGCTGCCACGTGATAATAATAAAAGGCAGAACAGCTTTGGTCCGTTTTGTGATAAAGTTTTACATTCTCACCAGATCATGGCCCAATATTGCCTGCACCGGGGCGGGGGGGACCTCTCCCTTAGCCACTGACAAAGTGATTCCTTAAGATCCCTCCCAGGCTTAAGAGCTTTATGGCATGCCCCGATTGGTGTAAATTTTGTGAGGAAATGAAAGACTCTAATACAAAGTAATTATTCCTCAAAGAGACATTTTAAACCAGAGGGTCTAAGAATCTTAATGTCTCTACCTGGGTAAGCACGAGCCACGTATGTGTCCTCTTCTCTATGCAAGACTATTGCTGTGTGTGCCGAATCCTCACCTCTTTGTCAGGAGATCTAGAAATACAGATAGATTCTAAAAATAGCATTGTGCTGGGAGCCAGGAGACCATTGTCTTCAGAATCCAGGACTGGAATTCCTCTGTACTTGAACGCCTTTGATGCACTAAATGCACTGTGCTTTCCCCCACTCGAGCCCTCCTGGGGCAGTTTCGCAACCCCTTTGTCTATGTGACTTCTGCTCGTCCTTCCCAGGTCTGCTCACACTTGACCTTCTGTGAGCTGCTCCCAGGCCGGCCCGGGTTGGGGGCACTCTGTAGCCTGAGCATGCTGTCCTCGCCATACTTATTAGGCTGTGTGCTAATTTCCTGCTTCCTGGACGCTGTCGCCCACGAGCCTGGCCACGAGCAACTTGAGTACGGGTACCACGGTCTGTTTACTTTTATATGCCCAGCGCCAAGTAAGTGCCTGGCACGCGCTCAGTGCCCCAAGCGTTTGCAGAGTGGAGAATGCCAGGCTCTCCGGTCATGAGTTGCCTCATCTGTTCAAGGGTTGGGTTTGCTGATCTCTAGGGAGACTCTTAGTGATAAAATTTATTATTCTAGATTCTTCTACTATTGTGTTTCATCTGGCTATCATCTATGACTAGGAGAAATGTATGACCTGTATATCACGCGGAAAACAATCTGTATGACTCACAGTTTATTTCAATAAACATGTTTAATTGCATTTCAAGTGTTCTTTGATATATTTACTTTTGTCATATAGATGGATTATCTTGGTTTTTCCGGAGTTAAAACTCCTTTCCAATGAATAAAGTGCTTCATGTGATCTAAGCCACGATCATTACCCTCTCTCAAAGGCTTGCTCTTCCGCTCAAAGCCCAGTTGCCTGAGTCGAAGCCTCAGAGGCGTTCTTGGCCCATTTCTCTCCTTCAGTCCTCACAGGCCGTCAGTGTCCCGAGTCTGGTCAGAGTAGCTCCTGTCCATCCCCTCAGCCGCCATCCAGGTCCAGGCTCTTAACATCCTGCTGGCCTTTGCAAGATCTTCACGGCCTCTGTCTTGCCCTGGTTTTCTCTCCTCGAGGGCATCCTCTGCTCAGTCAGGCCCAAGCCGGCGCTGAGCCCCTGTGATCTCCAGGGCCCATGCCGGTTCTCGGAGTCTCAGAGCAGAAGGAAGGCCAGGCAAGGCCGGCATCTGGAATGCACAGACGCGACTTTCACGGCTGCCTTCGAGGCAGTCCAGCCGGATAAAGCCTTTGTGACAGTGTTTGCTCACTTCCTATCTCGCCACCCACGGGATGGCCCTGTCCTTCCTGAACCGCAGGTCCCCTCAGCTCTGGCTCTCGGCCCTTGCCCACCCAAGTGCACATCCCCTCTCGCAGGAGAAGGAAAGGAACCCCTTTTACTTTATTCAGGACATGCGAGGTGGGTGCCCTTTTAGTTCTCTGTTGGCCTGTTTTAGCAGTTAAGCCATTTCGCAGACAGGAATAAGAAGTCCCTCTCGCAGAAGGATTTTACGTCTGGTGGGACTTCAGTTCACCTCCGTGGGCTCCCTGCTCATGTGGGTCCCCACTGTGGCAAAGCGAAGGGGAGGCTCCTCAGCGTGGTGCCCTCGGCCCTTCTGATCGGGCCCCCTCACTTTCCAGGGTCAGCGCTCACGCTGCTCTCTCTTGCTCAACAGCCACAAGAGCCTGAGAAGTGAGGCGCAGCTTACCTCTGGGTGGCAGGAGGCCTTCCTGAGTCACCAGTCTTATGTCAGAGCCCTCCAGTGGACATCATAGTCAAAAAGAAGAGTGAACAGGCAGGGACATGTCCCCGTGAATGAGGAGGAGCCCCCAAAGGCTCCCCCATCTGCAG